>NW_023416346.1:58392111-58873963 GCF_014108235.1 Myotis myotis | reverse complement strand
AAGAAATGTATGGGCCCTAGGTGGTTGGCTCAGGGCATAGAGCTTCAGCCTGGGGACTGAAGAGTCCCAGGTTCGATTCCAGTCAAGAGCACATGCAGGTTGTGGGCTCGATCCCCAGTAGGGGGTGTGCAAGAGGCAGCCGAACAATGATTCTCTTTCATCATTGATGTTTCTATCTATCGCTCCCTCTCCTTCCTCTCTGAAATCAATAAAAATATATTTTTAAAAGCAATTTATCTGAAACAGAGTTCAGAGTAAACGATGGTAAAAATGTTCAACAGTATAAAAAAGGTTTTAGTAACTATGAAAAAAGTCGAGATAAGGAAATGACATAACAAAATAAAGAAACACATTGAAAGCCCTAACCGGTTTAGCTCAATGGATAGAGCATAGGCCTGCGGACTGAAGGGTCCCAGGTTCGATTCCGGTCAAGGGCATGTACCTTGGTTGCGGGCACATACCCAGTGTGGAGTGTGCAGGAGGCAGCTGATCGATGTTCTCTCTCATCGATGTTTCTAGCTCTCTATCCCTCTCCCTTCCTCTCTGTAAAAAATCAATAAAATATATTTTTTTAAAAAGAAACACATTGAAAGGAAAACAGAGCAGATTAGGGGAAGCTGTGTTACAAGACAGAGTTGAAATATCACTCATTAGAGAACCAAAAAGGAAAAAAAAACAATTAAAAACAGGAGGACAGCTTATGGGAGCTCTGGGACAATGTGAAACATAAACAATATTAGAATAGCAGGTATGCCAAAAAGAGGCAGAAGAAGAGAGGGAAGGAATAAAGAAGGTGTTTGAAGAAGTAATGGGAGAAAACTTCCCTAACCTGGTAAAGGAAAAAGTCACACAAGTTCAGGTTCAGGAGACACAGAGAACACCAGACAAGAAGAACCCAAACAGGACCCACCCCCAGACACATCATAATAAAATGCTAAAATTAAAGACCAAGAGAGAATCTTAAGGGCAGCAAAAGAAAAGAAAACTGTTACCTATAAAGGAGTTCCCATAAGGCTGACACCGATTTCTCATCAGAAGCTCTACAGGCCATAAGGGAATGCATGAAGTACTCAAGGTAATGGAAAATAAGGATCTGAGACCAAGATTAGTATATCCAGGCAAGGCTATCATTCAAAATAGATGGTCAAATAATGAGCTTCCCAGACAAAAAAACAAACAAACAAAAAGGCTAAAGAAATTCATCACCACCAAGCCAGCATTACAAGAAATGCTAAAGGGATTGCTGAGAGAAGAAACAGAGAGAGAAATCTAGCAATACAGAATTAAATGGCTATAAATAAGTACCTCTCAATAATAACCCTAAATGTAAATGGATTGAATGTTCCAATCAAAAGGTTAGGGTAGCTGAATAGATACAAAACATGACCCAACTATATGCTGTCCACAAGAGACCCACCTCAAAACAAAGACACATACAGGATGAAAGTGAAGGGATAGAAAAAAAATTTCCATGCAAATGGGAAAGAAAAAAAGCTGGAGTAGCAATACTCATATCCGACAAAATAGACTTTAAAATAAAGGCCACAAGAGACACAAAGGTCACTACATACTACGAAGGGATTGATCCAACAAGAAGATATATCGCTGGTAAACATTTATGCATCCATATAGGTGCACCTAAATAATAAAAAAAACTTCAAGAGGACTTTAACGGAGAGATTGACAATGATACAGTCATAGTAGGGGACTTTAATACCCCCGCTGACTGCCCTGGACAGATCTTCCAGACAAAAACTTAACAAGGACATCAAGACTCTAAAGGACACACTGTATCAGAAGGATTTAATAAACATTTATAGAACAGTTTACCCCAAAGCAGCAGGATATACATTCTTCTCAAGTGCACATGGATCATTCACAAAGATAGACCACATGTTAGGACACAAAACAAGTCTCTACAAGTTCAAGAAGATTAAAATCATATCAAGCATCTTCTCAGAACACAGTGGAATGAAATTAGTAATCAACTACAGTAAAAACACCCAAAAACATTCAATTACATGGAGGCTAATAGCATGCTATTAAATATGAATGTGTTACCAATGAGATCAAGAAAGAAAGCAAAAACTTCCTGGAAACAAATGAAATGAACACATAACAACCCCGAATCTCTGGGACACAGCAAAAGCAGTCCTGAGAGGGAATTTCATAGCACTACAGGCATACCTCAAAAAACAAGAAAAATCAGAAATAAACTATTCAACCCTACAACTATAAGAACTAGAAAGAGAACAAGAAAAGCCCAAAGTGAGTAGAAGGAAGGAAATAATAAAGATTAGAGGAGAAATAAATAACATGAAGATGATTAAAACAATACAAAAATCATGAAACCAAGAGCTGGTTCTTTGAAATGATAAAATTGATAACCATTAGCCAGACTCATCAAGAAACAAAGAGAGAGGACCCAAATAAATAAAACCAGAAACGAAAGTGGAAGCGTAACCATTGACACCACAGAAATAAAAGGGATTGTAAGAAAATACTATGAACAATACTATGAAAATAATATGCCAACAAGCTGGACCCTGTGGATAAATTGACAACTTCCTGGAAAAATACAATATCCCAAACTAAATCAGGAATAGTAAAAAAACCTGAATAGGCCAATAACAAAATAGAAACAGTAATTAAAACCTCTCACCCACAAAAGCCCAGGTCCAAATGGCTTCAAGGGGAGTTTCTCCAAACATTCAAAGAAAAACTAGCACCTATACTCCTCAAAGCATGTCAGAAAATTCAAGAGGAAGGAACTCTTTTTATGAGGCCAGCATTATACTAATTCCAAAACCATATAAAACCATTACAAAGAAAGAGAATTACAGGCCAATATCCCTGATGAACATAGATGATAAAATCTTCAATAAATATTAGCAAATCGCATCCAGCAATATATTAAAAAGATCATACACCATGATCAAGTGGGATTTATTCCAGGGATGGAAGCCTGGTACAATATTTGTAAATCAATAAAAGTGATGCATCACGTAAACTAATTGAAAGACAAAAATCATATGATCATTTCAATAGACACAGAAAAAGCATTCAACAAAATCCAACATCCATTTTTGATAAAAACTCTCAGCAAATTGTAATAGAAGGAGCATATCTCAACATGACAAAGGCCATATATGACAACCCTACAGACAACATCATATTCAATGGGCAAAAACTAATCTATTTCCCCTAAGAACAGAGACAAGACAGGGATGCCCACTTTCACCACTACTGTTCAACATAGCACTGGAAGTGCTAGCCATAGTGATCAGAAAAGAAGAAGAAATAAAAGGCATCCAAATTGGAAAAGAAGAAGTAAAAATTGTCATTATTCTCAGATGACATGATATTGTACATAGAAAACTCCAAAGACTCCATCAAAAACTACTGGATTTAATAAATTAATTAGGCAATGTAGCAGGATATAAATTAACACCCAGAAATCTACGGCTTTTTTATACACCAATAATGAACTCACAGAAAGAGAACTAAAAAAACAATAACATTTACCATTGCACTGAAAAGTTAAGATACCTAAGAATAAACGTAACTAAGGAGATAAATGACCTATACTCGGAAAACTACAGGACACTGAAAAATGAGATACAGGAAGACATAAACAAATGGAAGAATATACCATGTCATGGATTGGTAAAATCAACATCATTAAAATGTACATACTACCCAAATCAATCTATAGATTCAATGCAATCCCCATTAATATACCAACAGAATATTTCAAAGACCACAAACAAACTCTCCAAAATTCATCTGGAATAAAAAAAGACCCTGAATTTCTACAGCAATCCTGAGAAAGAATAAAGTTGAAGGATCACAATACCAGATATCAAGATATATTACAAAGCCACTGTTCTCAAAACTGCCTAGTATTGGCACAAAAACAGACATATAACCCAATGGGATCAAACAGACAACCCAGAATCAACCCAAGCCATTATGCTCAATTAATATTTGACAAAGGTTAGCAAAAGCATACAATGGAGTCAAGATTGTCTTTAAAATAAATGGTGTTGGCAAAATTGGACAGATACATGCAAAAAAAATGAAACTAGATCACCAACTTATATCATACATAAAAATAAAGTCAAAATGGATAAAAGACTGAAACATAAGATGGGAAATCATAAAAATCTTAGAGGAATTCATAGGCAGCAAACTAGCAGACATATGTCTTAGCAATATCTTTACCAATACAGTTCCTAGGGCAATAGAAACTAAAGAGAAAATAAACAAATGGGACTACATCAAAATAAAAAGCTTATGCAAAGCAAAAGAAACTATCAACAAAACATCAAGAAAGCCCATTGCATGGGAGAACATATTTGCCAATGTTATCTCTGATAAGGTTTTAACCTCCAAAATTAACAGGGAACTCATACTATTTAACAAAGAAAGATAAACAATCCAAAAATGGGAAAAGACATAAATAGACACTTTCCGAAAGAGGACATAAAGAAGGCCAAGAGATATATGAAAACATGCTCAAAGTCACTAATCACTCAAGAGATGCAAATAAAAAACACAATGAGGTACAATTTCACACCTGTCAGAATGGCTATCATCACCAACTCAAGGAGACTTAGGAGCTACCCAATACATAGAAACAAACACAGGGATGCAGCCAAAATGCAGAGACAAAGAAACATATCACAAATGAAAGAAATGTAAGAAAGAAAACTACTGAATATAGAGTTCAAAATCACAGTTATAAGGTTACTCAAGAATCTTCTAGAAACCTCTGAGGAATTTAGTGAGACCTTCAAGGATCTTAGTGAGAATGCCAAAAATTAAAAAAAAAATGGAAAAGGACCAGTCAGAAATTAAGCATACACTGACTGAAATAAAGAATAATATACAGAGATTCAACAGTAGACTAGAAGATCCCAAGAATCAAGTCAATGATTTGAAATATGAGGAAGCAAGAAACACCCAACCAGAATCGCAAAAAGAAAAAAGAATCCAAAAATATGAAGACAGTGTAAGAAGCCTCAGAGACAACTTCAATCATACCAACATCTGAATTATGGAGGTGCCAGAAGAAGAGAGCAAGATATTAAAAACTTATTTGAAGAAATAATGACATAAAATTTCCCCTACCTTGTGAAAGAAATAGACTTACAAGTCTAGGAAGCACAGAGAACTCCAAACAAGAGTAATCCAAAGAGGACCACACCAAGACACCAAGACACATCATAATTAAAATGCCAAGGGCAAAAGACAAAGAGGGAGTCTTAAAAGGAGCAAGAAAAAAACAGTTACCTACAAGAGAGTACCCATACGACTGTCAGCTTATTTCTCAACAGAAACTATGCAGGCCAGAAGGGAGTGGCAAGAAATATTTAAAGTGATGAATACCAAGAACCTACAACCAAAAATACTCTACCCAGCAAAGCTATCATTCAGAATTGAAGGTCAGATAAAGAGCTTCACAGACAAGAAAAAGCTAAAGGAGTTCATCACCACAAAACCAGTATTATATGAAATGCTAAAAGGTATTCTTTAAGAAGAGGAAAAAGAAGAAAAAGGTAAAGATAAAAATTATGAACAACAAAGTGACAACACATATCTATCAACAAGTGAATCTAAAAATCAAATAAATAAAAAATCTGATGAACAGAATAAACTGGTGAATGGAATAGAATCAGGGGCATGGAAATGGAACAGACTGGGGTGGGGGAGGCCAGGGGATAGTCAAGGGCGGGGGGAAAAAAAGACACATATGTAATGCCCTTTGTAATACTTTAAGCAATTAAAAAAATTTAAAAAAAATTAAAAAATAAAAAAAAAGAAAGAAATGGAACAGACTGACAATTCTCAGAGGGAAGGGAGTGTGGGAGGGTGCAGGAAGAGATTAGACAAAGATCTTATATGCATGTATGCAGTACCTATGGACACAGAAAATATGGTGATATGGTGGCAAGGGCCTGGGGTGGGGTGGGAACTGTTGGAGGGGAGCTATGGGTGGGGGGGGGGGAAGAGGGACAACAACAAATGCTGGCAAAGATGCTGAGAAAAAGAACCCTCATGCACTACTGGTTGGAATGCAGACTAGTGCAACCACTGTGGAAAACAGTATGGAGTTTCCTCCAAAAATTAAAAATGGAACTGCCATTTGACCCAGTATTCCCACTTCTAGGACTATATCCAAAAAAACCAGAAACACCAATCAGAAAGGATATATGCACCCCTATGTTCATAGCAGCACAATTTACAATAGCTAAGATTTGGAAATAGTCTAAGTGCCCATCAGCAGATGAGTGGATTAGAAAACTGTGGTACAACTATACAATGGAACACTATGCTGCAGTAAAAAAGAAGGAATTCTTACCATTTGCAACAGCATGAATGGACCTGGAGAGCATCACACTAAGTGCAATAAGCCAGTCAGAGAAAGATAAATATCATATGATCTCACTCATTTGTGGAAGGAATATAATGAACAACATAAACTGATAAACAAAAATAGCACCAGAGGGGGAAAATATTCTAGAATATAATAGAGGTAATTCTGTTATTTACAAATTTTTAATATTTCCTGCAACTTTTGTGATATCATACTAAGTTAGTACAGTTTTGGTAATATTATTATACTTAAATGATTTTTATTCTTGAAATATTAATGTTTATTGCATGTAATATTATATGTAAGATCATTTTTTCTTTAATTGGTGTTTATTGCATGTAACATTATCATATTTAAGATCATTTTTCTTGAAATATTAAGGTTTATTGCATGTAACATTATATTTAAAATCATTTTTCCTGAAGAAAAAAAAAACCTGAAAAAAACAACAGATAGAAGCATAAAGGAAAAGAACCAATGGAGTCACAGAGTTACCAGAAAACAAAAGATAAAATGGCTATAGAAAATCCTCATACATCAATATTACCCTAAATGTAAATGGTATAAATTCACCAGTAAAGAGGCACAGAGTAGCAGAGTGGATCAAAAAACAAACCCAACCATATGCTACCTACAAGAGACACATCTAAACAGCAGAGACAAAGATAGATTTAAAATATAAAGGTGGAAAATGATTCTTCAAGCAAATAACATCTACAAAAAAGCAGGTGTAGCCATTCTTATATCTGACAAAATAGATCTCAAGGTAACAGACAAAGATGGACACTTTACAATGATAAAAGGAAACTACATCAAGAAAACATAACACTTCTTAATATATATGTGCCCAATCAGGGAACACTGAAGGATATTAAACAGCTACTCACAGAAGTAAAGGGAGAAACAAATCAAAACACAATTATACTTGGAGACCAAAAAACAAATCAAAACACAATTATACTTGGAGACCTTAATACTCCATGGAGAGCTCTAGACAGATCAATCAAACAAAAAAATCAATAAAGAAATATTGGCCTTAAATGAAACACTAGACCAAATGGATATAATCGACATTTACAGAACATTTCATCCCAGAACATCAGACTATACATTCTTCTCCAGTGCACATCGAAAATTCTCAAGGATAGATCATATGTTGGGTCATAGAACAAGCATCAACAAATTCAAGAAGATTGAAATTATTCCAAGTATATTTTCTGACCATGATGCCATAAAATTAGAAATCAACTGCAAAAAGGAGGTAAAAAAAAAAAAAAAAACCTACAAATTTGTGGAGATTAAACAACATACTACTAAAAAAGATAACTGAGTCAAAGAAGATATAAAAGATGAGATCAAGATACATAGTGACAAATGAAAATGATAACACAACATATCAAAACCTCTGGGATGCAGTGAAAGCTGTAATAAGAGGGAAGTTTATATCACTACAGGCCTATCTCAAAAAACAAGAGAAATTCCAAGTAAACAACCTAACATCACACCTTAAAACACTAGAGAAAGAAGAACAAAAGCAACCCAAAGTTATTAGAAGAAAGGAAATAATAAAAATCAGAGCAGAATTAAATGAAATAGAGAATAAAAAGACTGTAGAAAATTTAATAAAACAAGGAGCTGGTTCTTTGAAAAGATTAATAAAATTGACTAACCCCTGGCTAAACTCACTAAGGAAAAAGGGAAAAGACCCATATAAACAAAATCAAAATGAGAGAGCAGAAAGCACCACAGACATCGCAGATATACAAAGGATCATAGTAGAATATTATGAAAGCCTTTTTGCCACCAAATTCAATACTCTAGAAGAAATGGATAAGTTCCTAGAAATATATAACTTCCTAGACTAAATCATGAGGAACTGGAAAATCTAAATAGACCAATCAGCAATGAGGAAATTGAAACAACCATCAAAAAACCTCCCAAAAAACAAAATCCAGGACCAGATAGCTTCACCAGTAAATTCTACCAAACGTTCAATGAAGAATTAAAGCCTATTATTTGCAAAGTCTTCCAAAAAAATTGAAGAAGAGGCAATTCTTCCCAACACATTCTACGAGGCCAATATAACCCTAATACCAAAACCCAGCAAAGATAACACACAAAAAAGAAAACTACAGACTAATATCCCTGATGAATACAGATGCAAAAATCCTAATCAAAATACTAGCTAATCAAATACAACAGTACATCCAAAAAATAATACATCATGATCAAGTAGGATTCATTCCAGGGGCACAAGAATGGTTCAACATTCTCAAATCAATCAACATAATACACCACATTAACAAAAAAAGGATAAAAATCATAGGATCTTGTCAAAAGATGCAGAAAATGCATTTGATATGATACAACATCCATTTATGATTAAAACACTCAATAAAATAGGAATAGAAGGAAAGTACCTCAACTTAATAAAGACCATATATGATAAATCCTCAAACAATATCATACTCAGTGGTGAAAAACTGAAAGCTTTTCCCCTAAAATCAGGAACAAGACAATGATTTCCACTTTCAACACTAGAGGCCCGGTGCATGAATTCATGCACTAGTGCAGTCCCTCACCTGGCCTGCAGGATCGTGCCAAAAATGGCTCTCCGACATCCCCTGAGGGGTCCAGGATTGCAAGAGGGCTCAGGCCAGGCCGAGGGACCCCACCAGTGCACAATTGGGGCCAGGGAAAGATACGGGAGGTTGGCCAGCTGGGAAGGGACCACAAGAGGGCTTCAGGGTGTGTCTGGCCTATCTCACTCAGTCCCAATTGGCTGGACCCCAACAGCAAGCTAACCTACCAGTCAGAGAGTCTGCCCCCTGGTGGTCAGTGCACATCATAGTGAGCGGTTGAGCGGCTTTAGCATATCATTAGCATATTATACTTTGATTGGTTGAACAGCTGACTGGAAGAGCAGGCACTTAGCATATTAGGCTTTTATTATATACTAGAGGCCCGGTGCACGAAATTCATGCACTGGGGGGGAGGGGGGTCCCTCAGCCTGGCCTGCACCCTCTCCAATCTGGGACTCCTTGGGGGATGTCAGACTGCTGGTTTAGGCCTGATCCTGCACCAGTAGTCGGACATCCCTCTTGCAATTCAGGACCACTGGCTCTTAACCACTCGCCTGCCTGCCTGCCTGATTGCCCCTAACTACTCTGTTTGCCAGCCTGACCACCCCCAACTGCCACCCTGATCCCCCCCAACTGCCTCCCCTGCCAGCCTGTTTGCCCCCAATTAACCCCTGTCACCGGCCTGATTGCTCCCAACTGCCCCCCCTCGCCAGCCTGATTGGGGTTGGGGGGCTGATTGGGGGAGGGGCTGGCCATGGGGAGGGGCTGTGGTTGGTGGGCTGGGCAGCCACCCCCCAAAATGGGTTGGGGGGTGGCGATCGGGGCCAGTGGTCTGGGGGAGGAGCCATGGGTGGTTAGCCAGCCAGCCCTGCCCCTGATTGTGGTGGGGGGGCAATCTGGGGTCAGGCTGGGCAAGGGGAGAGGCTGCAGGAGATTGGCTGGCCAGCCCTGCTCCCTCTTGGGGTGAGGGGATCAGGGGTGGGACTGGCCTGGTGAGGGGCTGCAGGACATTGGCCACCCAGCCCTGCCCCCTCTTGGGGTGGGGGGGAGGGGCTGTGAGCCTATTGTGGTGGGGCAGGTTGATCAAGGGCGGGGCTGGCGGGGTGGGGGGTGGGAAGAGAGGGGGTATTTGGCCAGCTGGCCTGCTCTTTTTTTTTTTTTTTTTTTGGCAACTTCACAACTTTTACTTGTGCCTGTGCTATGTCTGAAAAATACCTTCTCCCCCTGCCCGGGACAACGATGGGAAGGGGGCAGCAAAAAATAGAAGACATCCCTTCCTATTGCACACGGGCCCTATATACAGGCTCACCTGGCCCAGGCCGGCAGGATGCTTGGCACATTCTAAGATCCCTGCTCAGGGGCTGGAGGGGTGACTGGTGGCAGCACACGTGAGAGGGGAACTCTGGGTGACCACTCTGGTCCTGGCTACTGGTCTTGGCACTTCCTGGTCCCCAGTTCCTTTCTGGTCCCTCCTGCAGCCCTGGTCCCCCTACCTGGATCAGCCTCCTGTCTCCATCCTGGACTCAGATGGCCCCCTTGGCTCCTGGGGGCTCTGTCATCCCCTCCTAACCTGGAGATCTCAAGGAAGGTTATGGCTTCTCAGAGACTCCTCGACAGCCCTGTCACTCATGTTCACACAGGGAAGGGGTGCATGTGGCAAAAGCAGCTGTATAAATGCAGGTGCAGGGGCAAGTCCTCTGGGGTCACTTGGACAGTTTGCTGATGACGCAGATCAGGGCCACATTCTCATCCTTGAGGCACTGGTTGTCAGCTTGGAGACTGGACAGGCCCTTCAGCTCCTCTTCCAGTTCAGCGGCCTTGCACTCCAGGGCCCTGCTCTCAAATCTCTCCAGCTCCAGGATGGCCGGCCTCTCTGCAAAGCGCTCTTGCCTCTGCATGGTGCGCTCCAGCTCTACCTTGAGCTGCGCCAGCCACAGCATGGTCTGGGTCAGGGCCTCACGAAGTCTCTCGTTCTCAATGTGCAGCTTTGCATAGCGCTTCCTGAAGCTCCCTCAGGCTCTTCCAATTTGGGCTGGGGTTCTGGATTTAGGTCCTGCTGCCTCTGGACGGGAAGTGCTGGATTCTGGGCTGATGTCCACTGGCTTCACCTTCTCCACCTTCACAGGCCCTCTCCTCTCATCGCCAACTCTGCAGTGCTCCCTGGAGGCCTGTGGTCCCTGTCCCTGCCACTCAGGCACCTCTACTCTCTAGGCAGGGCCATCAGAATTCTCAACCCCAGGGACTTGGGGTTGCCAGGAAGGGTCCAGGCTCTGTTCGCCCTGCTCTTGATGTGGATGGGAGAGTCTGATCAGGGGAAGGCCTGCAGGGGGGAGGGGCTGCGAAGTTGGCTGCTGGCCCCACCACCTGATCAGGCGTGTGGTGGCTACAGTGGGTGTCATAGCGACTGGCCCAATCAGGGCCATGTTCTGCTCGCTCACCACTCCCCAGTCCCAACACCGCCTCCACTGCCAGGCTAACAGGCCTTTGGGATCACCAGCTCACAGCACCTGCAGGCGCCGGTGACTTCAACTGCATGCATGTGCGCCCGGGTGGCGGCTGATGGAACGCACTGCCCGCTTGGGGCCGCTCACACCTGGGCGGGCAGGTCCAGGGCACTGCCGCCACCGCTACTGCCACCGCCGCTGCTGCTGGGGCTTGAGGCACTGACTGAGGCTGCCGGCGACCTACCCACCCCGGGTTGGGTGGCACATAGGATGCGCTGGCCAGCCGATCGCTGCTGCCGCCCCGTGTCCCTTCACACAGGGGATACCAGGGCGGGTACCCGATCACTGCGGTCCCACCAGCCAACCCCCAGGTCCCCCGTGGGAGGCCCGGATGAGGGCGGGGCGGGTGCCCGATCACCGCGGTCCCACCCGCCAACCCTGGGTCCCCCGCGGGAGGCCCGGATGAGGGCAGGGACCTCTGCCGCCAGCCCCTGATAGAGGCGAGCTTGCATTGGCACTGTCCCGCCCTGCCTGCAGTATGCAAATTAGCCGCCATCTTGGCTGGCGGTTAATTTGCATATCACCCTGATTAGCCAATGAAAAGGGTAGCGGACTTACGCTAATTGCCATGTTTCTAAGATAGTGCTGGAAGTACTGGCCAGAGCAAAAAGGCAAGAGAAAGAAATAAAAGGCATCCAAATAGGGAAGGAAGAAGTCAAACTCTCACTTTTTGCAGATGGCATGCTGCTGTATATAGAAAACCCTAAAGACTACCAAAAAACTATTGGAAACAATATCAAATACAGTCAAGTTGCAGGATACAAAATCAATGTGCAAAAATCCATTGCCTTCCTGTATACTAACAACAAAACTTCTGAAAAAGAAATGGAGAAAACAATTCCTTTTGCAATCCCAACCAAAAGAATAAAATACCTAGGAATAAACAACAAAGAATGAGAAAGACCTGTATACTGAAAATTACAAAACATTATTAAAGAGATTGAAAAAGACACAATGAAATGGGAAAATATCCCATGTTCATTGGTTGGAAGAATCAACATAGTTAAAATGGCCTTTTTACCCAAATCAATATAAAGATTTAATGCAATTCACATCAAAATCCCAATGTCATTTTTCAAAGAAATAGAATGAGAAATCATGAGATTTGTATGGAACCGCAAAAGACGTAGAATAACCAAAGCAATCCTGAAAAAAAGAGAACAAGGCTGGAGGCATCATGCTACCTGGCTTCAAAATATACTACAGAGCTGCAATAATCAAAGCAGCATGGTATTGGCAGAGAAACAGATACACAAATCAATGGAACAGAATAGAGAGCCCAGATATAAAACCACATGAATATGGACAGATAATTTTCAATAAAGGAGCCAGAAATTCACATTGGAGTAAAAATAGTCTCTTCAATAAATGGTGCTGGGAAAACTGGAAGCCACATGCAAATGAATGAAATTGGATTGCAGTTTGTCCCCATGTACAAAAATTAATTCAAAATGGGTCAAAGACTTAAACATAAGACCCGAAACTATAAGTCACATAGAAGAAATATAGGTACCAAACTGATGGACCTGGGTGGTAGAGAACATTTTATGGACTTGACCCCAAAGGCAAAGGAGGTAAAGGCAAAAATAAATGAATGGGACTATATCAAACTGAAGAGCTTCTGCACAGCAAAAGAAACGGACAACAAAACAAACAGGCAGCCAACCAGATGGGAAATGATATTTGGAAACAGAAGCTCTAACAAAGGTTTAATTTCCAAAATATATAAAGAACTCATAATAACACCAAACAAACAATCCAATCAAAAAGTGGGCAGAGGACCTGAAAATACACCTCCCCCAAGAAGACATACAAACAGCCAATAGATATATGAAAAGATGTTCAACCTCACTGGCAATCAGGGAAATGCAAATTAAAAGAACAATGAGATACTATCTTACAATGGCCAGTTAGAGTGGCCATTATCAACAAAACAAGCAACAGCAAGTGTTGGAGAGGTTGTGGGAAAACGGGAACCCTCATTCACTGCTGGTGGGAATGTAGACTAGTTCAACCACTATGGAAAGCAGTCTAGTAATCCCTCAAAAAATTAAAAATAGAGCTACCATATGACTCAACGACCACACTCCTGGCTATATACACGAAAAACTCCAAATCATTTATACGCAAAGATGTATGCACCCCTATGTTCATTGCAGCATTATTCACAGTGGCTAAGAGTTGGAAACAGCCAAAGTGCCCTACAACAGAAGACTGGATAAAGAAGATGTGGTATATATACACAATGGAGTACTATGCGGCCATAAGAAAGGATGGAATAGCCTCATTTACAACGACATGGATGGACCTTGAGAACACTATGCAAAGTGAAATAAGTCAGACAAATAAAGCTAAGAACGACATGATTTAACTCATATGTGTAATATAAAACTGAAACTTATATACCCAAACAGCTGTGTGGTAGTTGCCAGAGCGAGGGGATTAAGGGAAGAAAGGGGTCCTAATATGAGGTGACAAGAGAAGATTTAACTTTGGGTGGTGGGCACATGGTCCTATACTACTATATAGATTTTGTAAATTAGTAATCCACATATGTAACCTACATGTTCATGTTGACTAATGTCACTGCAATAAAATTTAAAATATTTTTTAAAAGGAAATTAATTAGAAGAAATATTTTAATATTGCTATTTGCCCTTTCTTTATTATAGAAGTGTCAGAGATGAAAGAAAATTAGTAAAAAGGATATATGCACCCCTATGTTCATAGCAGCACAATTCACCATAGCTAAGATCTGGAAACAGCCTAAGTGCCCATCAGTAGATGAATAGATTAAAAAACTGTGGTCCATCTATGATGGAATACTATGCTGCTGTAAAAAAGAAGGAATTCTTACCATTTGAAACAGCATGGGTGGAACTGGAGAGCATTATGCTAAGTGAAATAAGCCAGTCAATGAAGGAAAAATACCACATGATCTCACTCATTTATGGATAATAAAGACCATTATAAACTTATGAACAAAAATATATACAGAGGCAGAGCAGCCTGGAACAGACTGTCAAACTACAGCAGGAAGGCCAGGGAGGGTTGGGGGGTGGGGGGGGGGTAAGAGATCAACTGAAGGACTTGTATGCATGCATATATGCATAACCAATGGACATAAGACACTAGGAGGTAGGGGAGGCCAGAGGATTGTCAAGGGCGGGGAAAAAAGGAGACATATGTAATACTCTTTGTAATACTTTAAACAATAAAACAATTTTTAAAAAAATGTATATGAAAATATATAAATTGATAAATGAACAATAACAACATGATATAACAACAAAGACATGATATAAAAACAACAAAAACATGATATAAATGCAACATTGATAAAAAACAATGACTGATAAAGTGATTAAACTTATTCTACTATCTCCCTGTATGCCACATTAAAAGTAAAAACACTTTCAGAGTGCTTGACTAATTTCCCTTGTGATGAAGTATTTACAACTTTAAGTTTAACGTCACACTTTCTTCGAACTTGAGAAAGCAACATATAACTGACCATGTCTGAAAACAGGTTCAGGTAGGAATATTCCTACTCTGTCTAGAATTCGTCTTTGTGATTTATTAATAGTCATCACAAATGCTGGCATCACGGGAAACTGTCTTCAAATTGATTTAAATAGGAGGCCAGTGTCAGATGGGGACAAATTAATTCTTGGAATCAGAAAAAGCTCTGCTTCCACAGATCCTGTTAATACTTCAGAGCTTTATATGTATCATGCATGCGCAAGTCAACGTTTATTTTTAAATTGCCAATGCGTGTCATATGTACTGGTCCATTGGTCGGTTGGACAATCGGATGGACAGATGGATGGACGGGTGGCTGGACAGTTGGTCACCTAGCCTTTTATATATATAGATAGATTTAATTTATCTTTATACTGATCAAATGCAACTTTTGAGAATGTTCAGATATTTCAAGACCCAAAGATCTGTTGGTCAATAAGTCACCTTTAAAGGTTTCTACAGCTCAAAAAAACATCACTACCCTTCTGGTCAATAAGTCACCTTTAAAGGTTTCTATAGCTCAAAAAAAACATCACTACCCTTCCATCTCTGCTACCTATTATGGTAAACAGCACTCACCTTGACCTGGGAGGTGAAGTACTTCTACTTGCCCTATGACTCCAGAATTCCACCATACCCACTGAAATAAGGGAGCCATGTCAATGGCAGTATCTCCTATCTCATCCGAGGCCTACACAATTCAGCAACTTCAGAACACTTCAAAATGAAGATATTCCCCTTATGCTGTGGGGAAAGGGGTGTCCTCTGAGTCTTTAACAGCAGCTACTTGGTCCATCCAAAATTGCATTCAATGACATTTCAATTCAAGTGTCCACAGGTGATAGCTCCTGCATTTGTTTTACCACTGCCTGCCATGGAATACCAATATTTCATCCTCTAACTTCAATTGGATCATAGGTCAGATAACCTATCCCAGATCCCCATTTCTTTTAGGTCCCTTTGCTTGCAACCAATTTTGTTGTCAAGTGCTCTGTTAATCAAGCTTCCCATTTGCTTATGATAGACCTTATTCTAGCTATTTCATAAAAATAACATATCCTCAATTAAATATATTACACTAGAGGCCTGGTGCACGAAACTTCATGCACTCAGTGTGGGGGGGTCCCTCAGCCTGGCCTGCACTCTCTCACAATCGGGGACCCCTCAGGGGATGTCCACCTGCTGGCTTAGGCCCGCTCCCCGGGGGATCGGGCCTAGGCCATCAGTTCAACATCCTTAGCGCTGCCAAGTGAGCGGGAGAGGCTCCTGCCACCACCACTACGCTCACAGCTGTCAGACCGGCTTGTGGCTAAGCAGAGCTCCCCCTGTGGGAGAGCACTGACCACCAAGGGGCAGCTCCTGCATTGAGCATCTGCCCCCTGGTGGTCAGTGTGAGTCATAGTGACTGGTCGTTCCTGGTTGTTTCACTGTTAGGGTCAATTTGCATAACACTTTTATTATATGGGAATAGTGGCTTGGTGCACAAAATTCATGCACAGGAGGGCGGTGTCCCTCAGCCGGGCCTGTACCCTCTCCAATCTGGGACTCCTTGGGGGATATCTGACTGCCAGTTTAGGCCCAATCCCACAGAGATCGGGCCTAAACTGGCAGTCGGACATCCCTCTTGCAATCTGGAACCGCTGAGTCCTAACTGCTCACCTGCCTGCCTGTCTCAATGCCCCTACCACTCTCCCTGCCAGCCTGCTCTCCACAAACTGCCCCCTCACTGGCCTTCTCGCCTCCAACAGCCCCCCCTTGATGGCCTGATTGCCCCCAACTGCCTGCCCACTTGCCTGATTGCCCCCACCTTCCCTCCCTGGCCAGCCTGCTCGCCCTCAACTGCCCCTCCTGCTGGCCTACTCGCCCCCAACTTCCCCACGCCCTGCTGGCCTGTGTCACCACCAACTGTGCCCCCCCTGCTGGCCTGCTTGCCCCAGCTTCCCCCTTCTGGCCTGATTGCCGCCAACTGCCACCCCTGCTGGCTTGTTCACCCCCAACTGCCCTCCCCTGCTGGCCTGCTCGTCCCCAACTGCCCCCCCATGCCAGCCTGATCGCCCACAACTGCAATCTCCCTGTTGGCCTGATTGCCCCCAATTGCACCCCCCTGTCAGCCTAATCACCCCCAACTGGCCACCACTGCCAGCCGGGTTGCCCCCAAATGCCCCCCCTGCTGGCCTAATAGCCCCCAATGCCCCCACTGCCAGCATTCTTGCCCCTAACTGCCCCCATGCCAGCCTGGTTGCCCCCAACTGCCCCCCCTGATGGCCTGCTCACCCTCAACTGCCCCCCCCTACCAGCCTGCTCACCCCCAATTGCCATCCCCAGACAGCCTCATGGCCCCCAACTGCTGTCCCTTGCCGGCCTCATGGCTCCCAACTGCCCTACCTGGCCGGCCTGATCCCTCCCAACTGCTCCCCTGCTGGCCTGATCACCCCCAACTGCACTCTCCCTGTTGGCCAGATCACCCCCAAAAGAATACCCCCATCGGCCTATTCACTTCCAACACCCTCCCCAGCCAGCCCCATGGATCCCAACTGCTCCCCCTGCTGGCCTGCTCACACAAACTGCCCTCCCCAGACAGCCTCATGGCCCCCAACTGCCTCCCCTGCTGGCCTGCTCGTCCCCAACTGACCCCCCCCCCCGCCAACCTGATTGGTCCCAACTGCCCACCACGGCCGGACTGCTCGCCCCCAACTGCAACCCCCCTGTTGGTCTATCACCCCCAACTGCCCTCCACTGCCAGCCTTCTTGCCCCCAACTACCCCCCCTGCCGACCTGCTTGCTCTCAACTGCCCACCCCCCCCTCCCCGCTGGCCTGCCCGCCCCCACCTGCCGTCCCTGGCTAGCCTCATGGCCCCCAACTGCCCTCCTCTGCCAGCCTCATGACCACAACTGCCCTCCCCTGATGGCCTGTTCGTCCCCAACTGTGCCCCCTAATGGCTTGATTGCTCACAACTACGCTCCAACTGTTGGCTTGATCACCCCCAATTGCACCCCCACTATCTGCCTAATCACCCCAACTGCCCCCCACTGCCAGCCCTCTTGCCCACATTTCACCCCCCCTGCCAGACTGCTTGCCCCCAACTGCCCCCCTGCTCACCCCCAACTGCCCACCCTGCAAGCCTGCTCACCCCCAATTGCCATCCACAGCAAGCCTCATGACCCTAACTGCCCTCCCATTTTGGCCTTATGGCCCCCAAATGTCCCCCCTCCCAGCCTTCTTGCCCCCAGTGGCACTCGCCTGATGGCCTGCTAGCTCCCAACTGCCCCCCTTGCAACCTGATCACCCACAACTGCCCTCCCCTGCTGGCCTGCAAGCCCCAAACTACCCTCCCCGGCCAGTCTCATGGCTCCCAACTGCCCTTCCAGACCGGCCTCATGGCCCCAACTGCCCTTCCCGACTGGCCTCATGGACCCCAACTGCCCTCCCATGCCAGCCTTAGAGTCCCCAACTGACCCCACTGCCAGCCTGATCACTCAAAACTGCACTCCCCCTGTTGGCCTGATTGCCCCCAATTGCACCCATTCTTTCGGCCTAATCACGCCCAAATGTCCCCCACTGCCAGCCTTCTAGTACCCAATTGCACCCCCTGTCAGCCTGATCACCAACAACTGCCACCATGCTGGCCTGCTCGCCCCCAACTGTCCCCCAATTCCTGCCTGCTCACCCCCAACTGCCCTCCCCAGCCAGCATCATGGCCCCCAAATACCTCCCCTGCAGACCTGCTCTTCCCCAAATGTCCCCCTGTTGGCATGATCGCCCCCAACTACATGCCCCCCTTTGGTCTGATTTCTCTTAATTGCATCCCCTGCCGGCCTGCTCACCCCATCTGCCCCCCACTGCCATCCTTCTTGCCCCCAACTACCTCACCTGCCGGCCTGCTCACCTCCAACTGCTCCGCCAACCAGCCTGCTCACCCCCAATTGCCATCCCTAGCTGACCTCATGGCCCTTAACTGCCCTCCACTTTTGGCCTCAAGGCCCCCAACTGCCCCCCCTGCCGGCCTTAGGGCCCCCAACTGACCCCCCTGCCAGCCTGATGACCCCAAACTGCCCCCCCAGCCAACATGATCGCCCCTAACTGCCGCCCCTGCTGGCCTGCTCGCCACCAACTGCCCCTTTGCTGGCCTGCTCACCCCCAAATGTCCCCCTGTTGGCCTGATCACCCTTAATTGCACCCCTCCCTGGGCCTAATCACCCCCAACTGCCCCCCACTGCCAGCCTTCTTGACCCCATTTCCCCCCCCTTGCCAGCCTGCTCACCCCCAACTGCCCCCCACTGCCATCCTTCTTGCCCCCAACTGCCTCCCCTGCCAGACTGCTCATCTCCAACAGGCCCCCTGCTGGCCTGCTCACCCCAACTGCCCCCCCTGCCAGCATGCTTACCCCCAATTGCCATCCCCCGCTGGCCTCACGGCCCCTAACTGCCCTCCCCTTTCGGCCTCATGGCCCCCAACTGTCCCCCCTTCCGGGCTTCATGCCCTCAACTGTGTCCCCCTGATGGCCTGCTCGCCCTCACCTGCTAGCCTGCTCACCACGAACGCCCTCCCTGGCCAGGGTCATGGCCCCTAACTGCCCTCCCCTGTATTACAGAGTAGGAAAACTTTTAGGCCTGCTTAATTCCCTAGCCACCTCAGCCGCTTGACAGCCTGTGCAAAGTTTCTAGGAACTGAGCTCCCACACCTGAGCAACGGCCCACAAAGAACAAACAGATCAACACTCCTGAGCAACAGCCTACAAAGCACAGACAGATCACAATTAAGAACAGTCCTGGCCTTTACGTTACCCAGAAATGAGTGACAGGAGGAGGATGAGTAGCTTGGCTAAAACTACGCAATTAGCTTTTGTAACTTGGCTTTGCTTGCTATGGGAACCTGAACACGGATGCAGTTGTCCCCTTTAAATATTGGACTCTGCAGATGGTCGGGGCCGCTTCTCTCTTGGGCTTCCCGAGTGGAGGAGCGGACACTGGCCAGTCAATAAAGGCTCTCTAAATTTTAATCAGTCTGGAGTTCTGGTCATTCTGTCACTCGCGCTCCACAACACCCTGCCAGCCTCATGGCCTCCAACTGCCCTCCCCTGTAGTCCTCATGGCCCTCGCTGCCCCCCCCTTCCGGCCTGCTTGCCCCCAACTGGCTCCCTTCCAGCCTGAACGCCCCCCACTGCCCTGCCCTGCTGGCCTGCTCATCCCCAACTGCCCCCTCCTCCGCCTGATCACCACGAACTGCCCTCCACTGCCGGCCTGCTCGCCCCCAGCTGCCCTCCCCGGCCAGCCTCATGGCACCCAACTACCTCCCCTGCTCGTCCCCAACTGCCCACGCTGCTGGCATAATCGCCCCAAACTGCACTCCCCCTGTTGGCCTGATCGCCCCCAACTGCACTCCCCCTGTTGGCCTAATCGCCCCCAACCGCACTCCCCCGTTGGCCTGATCGCCCCCAACTGCCCCCCACTGCCAGCCTTCTTGCCCCCTCTGCCAGACTGATTGCCTCCAACTGCCAGCCTCTTGCCCCCAACTGCCCCCCCGCCAGCCTTCTCACTCCCAATTGCCATCCCCAGCCGGCCTCATGGTCCCCAACTGCCCTCCCCTGTCAGCCTCATGGCCCCCAACTGCCCCCCTTCCAGCCTGCTTGCCTCCAATTGCCCCCACTGCCAGCCTTCTTGCCCCCAACTGTCCCCCCTGCCAGCCTGATTGCCTCCAATTGCCCCCACTGCCAGCCTTCTTGCCCCCAATTGTCCCCCCTGCCAGCCTGCTCACCCCAATTGCCATCCCCTGCCGGCCTCATGGCCCCCAACTGCCCTCCCCTGCGGGCCTTATGGCTCTAACTACCTCCCCTGCTGGCCTGCTCATCCCCAACTGCCCCCCCTGTTGGCCTGATCGCCCCCAACTGCACTCCCCCTGTTGGCCTGATCACCCCCAATTGCACCCCCTGTAGGCCTAATCACCCCCACCTGCCCCCCACTGCCAGCCTTCTTACCCCCAACTGCCCCCCTGCCAGCCTGATTGTTCCCAACTGCCCCCCCTGCTGGCCTGCTTGCCCCCAACTGCCCTCCCTGGCCGGTTTCCTGGAAGGTCTCCTGGTCCAATTAGCATATTACCCTTTTATTGGCATAGATTATTAATATAGATAGTATACAAAAACTCTTTGAGGGCCAGAGAAGAATGTTTGGATGCCGTACAGTTAGGGGAGGCCCACACATACACTATGGGACTCTAATAGCTTAAACACCACTGGTGTTTTTCTGATACTTGACATGTATGACAGACACTGAATTCTAGAAATCCCGCTATGGCTGTCCCATAAATACCAGTGGCCTCTCCCATTATACATAGCTAAGCCTTCATGTGGCTCCTACATTATTCAGTTTGATGTCCAAGTCTCACTATGGTGCATATGCTTCATACACAGAGATCTGACTGGGACCCTACATGCAAGGGGCTTTAGTGCACACACACACACACACACACACACACACAGTCTCTATTCTCATTTTAAGCTTTACAATCTCTATAACATTTGAAATCATATGAGACTTTACCAGTGTTGGACTACTTGCCAAGTTATCCAATGCAGAGTACTGTTCACAGAATCAATTTTTTTCCCCTATTGCTAATGGTATATTCATAATGAAAGTGTTATTTTCTATTTGTTGCAATTATTTTGTATATACTAGTCTTACATACAATAAATTTGTTAATCACTATTTTATAATTTTTTGTATATTTGGAGTTTTATATGAAGACAATTATACACTTTTCTTTCTTTTCACTTTATACATTTATTAATTTATGTATATATGTATTTATTTTAGTTTAATTCAATCCATAGGAAACAGTAAGAGCTTGAACAAAAGTGATTATTTATGAGTCATCTTTGCTGCTCCTGAGTTAAATGGAATGTTTTTAATGTCTTACTGCTATGCATGGTGTTCATTGTACTGTTTTTTTAAATACCTGGTATCAGTTTAAAGAAGTATTTTTGTATTCCCAGTTAACTGAGTTATTGATGCTCTTGTTTAATCTTCATTGGTTGTTGAATTTTACTGTATGTTTTTTTGCTCCAGAATCTTTGTGATAATCAACCTTTTCTTATTTTATTTCTTATTTAAAGTATTAATTTATCTTGTTGATGTGCAGTATTCCATTATGAATCTCCTAACAGACATTACAAGTTCTGGATGAACACAACTTTGTCATGCTGTATTTTCTGTTTTAGCCATTGCTCCATTTACCTTGCTATTATCTTATTTCTATTTATTTTGCCTTTCAATAACTAAGATTGACCAATAATTTTGCCTTCTCATGCATTGTTTCTCAAAAATGCACTTAATATTCATATTTTTATTTCTGCAATATAAAAAGGTAATGTCTCTCCTAGAATTTATCCATTTAATATAAATTTTCAAACTGTCAGAATATCTTTTTCGCAATACTGTCTTTTCTTTCTTTTTTTCTTTTTTTTCTTTTTTTAAGGGGGGAGGGAATGTTACCAGCATGCTGCCTGGAGGGAGAGCGCCCTGGGACCTTCATTTTCAGGGGTTTTAAAGGCTCGGTGTTTGGGGGAGATCTTAGGGGAGGGTCAGCTTTACGCTGATGTACCAAAATGAGATTCTCCTTAATGTGTCTGTCCTTGGGTGTAATTGGCAAATGCCACTTAGTTGGATTCTGTTATCTGTGCCCCTGAGTAGGATGATTTAAGCTATTTACCCTCTGGTTGGGGAGAAGCGCAGTGCCCTTGACTTAGGGAAGACAGGATTTACTAGGTGGCTGCAGACGGCTCTTTAACTTAGTTTCCCTATTCCGCTGCATCACGCATTTATACTACCGTCACTTTGGAACACGCTTTGCAAGAAGCCAAATCAGAAACTCTCTCTACGGTAATACAAATGGAAGTTTTTGTGTCCGAGTTCCCCTCCAAATGGGCTTCCCTTGCAGACCTGGAAGGGCAGAAATGTGTTTTCAGAACGAGCGCAGTCAGTGCGGTGGAGAACGCTCGCCCCACAAAGGGAGATGCTGTCCGTTTCCTTTACCTTCTTTTCGAAGGCACCGTGGGGACCAGAGGCATCTGCAAGCCGCCAAAAGGCAAGCGCCGGGGAACAACGGAGGTGCTGGGAGGCCGAGCCGTGGGCGGGAGTCCCCCTCGGGCCCATCTTCCCCGCGGCGGTGTGGAAGCCACGACTCAGTGGCCTCCGCCCCCGCCCGCCAGCCCGCGCTGCCAGCCGGGGAGCGTACCTGGACCCAGTGCGCCGCGCTGTCACCCCCGCGCGTCGCCATGGCACCGCGCCGCCCCGCGCCCCGCCCGCCCCGCCCCGCCCTCGGTCCTGCGGGGGAGGGGGTGTGCCTACTGTCTTTTCTTTTACATTTTTAGTGTTAAGTGCAAGCAAGATGCCTTCTCCATTCAAAAGTGCCTTATCTGTGTCTTCTAATTTTCTTTTATATATATACTTACATATTTTCTTATTGATTTCAGAGAGGGAGGGAGAGGCAGCTCATCAATGATGAGAGAATCATTCACTGGCTGCCTCCTGCATGCGCCCCTACTGGGGATTGAGCCCACAACCCAGGCATGTGCCCTTGACCAGAATCAAACTCAAGACCCTTCAGTCCGCAGGCCAATGCTCTATCCACTGAGCCAAACTGACTAGGGCTCTTCTAATTTTCTTGACCCATCTTGCCAGAAGTTAATTTTCTTATATTTTGAAAGCACTAGCATCTAGTACTTTTATTTAACTTTTCATATCTGTGATTAATTTCATTAAATTTTGCCCATATTTTTGTTAATTTCTTTTCACAATATAGGATGGCATGAAATTATTTTTATTAAGTATATGACAAGTGAACAATCATTCATCTACCACTGTGTTTTCTTTTATAACTTTTGTCCTTGAATACATGGATATCCAAATATGCAATATACTTACTAGTATTTACTTGGAAAAGACATGTGGCTTATAGCCCTGGGAATTTGAACCAAGTCCATCAATCATGTCTATTCAATTCCATTATTGGAAGATTGGATGATTAAGGGAGATAGAATTATAGCACTGAAGTAAAGGAATCTATATATATAAAATCCTAATATGCAAATAGACTGAATGGTGGAACAACTGAACAACCAGCTACTATGATGTGCGCTAACCACCAGGGGGCATGCATGGAACGTGGTGGGCATTGGCAGCAGGAAGCAAAGCACGGAACATGGCAAGCATCAGCATCAGCCATGGCAGAATGGTGTAGCAGGTGAGCAGGGGCATCAGACCAAGGTGGGGCACCAGTCGCAGTCATTGGGGCAAGCCTCTGATGGTTACCAAAAATTCTTTGCTCCTGCGTGCCGCGGTCCCATCCAGTGCTTGCACCTGCTGCCGGCACCAGCCCAGCTCACACCTGCTGCCGGCACCCAGCACCAGCCCCGATCACTAGGCACCGTCAGTAGGTGCGAGCGGCAGCTGCCAACCCCAATCGCCCCTGACAGCTTCTCCACCTCCCCTTGCTCCTGAAGGGCAATTGGGGCAGCAGCCACCACTTGCACCCACTGATGGTACCATCCCCACTTGCACCCATGGCTGGTGCTGGCCCCAGTCGTGAGTGCATTCAGGGCTGGTGCCATCAGCACGTGGGAGAGGTGGCAGTGGGAGTAGGGCTTCCGGCAGACAGTGGACTGGGGCTGTGGTGGGATGGGCCAGGCAGGGGCATAGAGAATGGGCCGAGACCCACCCCTGTGCCCATCGCAGCCTCATGGCCCACAGTTCCTTTCAAAGTGCACAAATTCATGCACTGGGCCCCTAGGTTTTATTATAAATATACTAGAGGCCCAGTGCACAAATTTGGGGGCCCATTGAGGGCAGGCTGACTGGGGCAGGGGGCCAATCGGGGGTGGGGCCGGCCAGGGCAAGGGGGCCGACCGGCAACGCCGGCAGTTTGCCGGTCAGCCCCACCCCTGGTAGGGGTAGGGTGCCCACTGGAGGCGGCAGGGCCAGGCGGGGCAAGGGGCCACAGGTGTTCCACTCATTCTGCCATTCAGTCTATTTGCATATTCCCCTTATATTATATAGGATATTATATAGGATATTATATAGGATATGAACTTCATTTAAGAAGATAGTGTAAATGTAGAAGAAAGTAGCAGTAGAAAAAGCATGGACTTGGAAAATATTTACATATATATATATGGAACGTGGTCTGTCACTTACTGCCTATGTGATTTTAGGGAGTACTTACTGACCCTAAGCTTCAATTCCACCATATGGTATTCAGTGGTGCTATTTGCCAAGTGTTTCCATTTCTCCCCAGTTGTAGACACCTGGTAGAACTTCACTTCTTGTTTGACCCCGTATGGGTGGGGATGCTTATGTGACTAGTTCTGCCTCTAAGAGATGGGACTAACATGTGTTACTTGGGGGCAAGAACATATGGTTGTTGGTTTGAGATCCCCCTACTCAAGGGCCCTCTTCCCCTTAGGCACAGTCACTGACAATTTTCTAAGTGGTGGCTCCTTTGTCATTTTGGGTCTTCAAGTTGTTCCAATAAGAATTGCTAAGACCCCCCAATATCTATCATCCTGTGATGGACGTGCACCTGCCATGCTCACGTAGTAGGAGTGAAGACTAAGCCATTGACAATTGGGGATTGTCTATTACCACGGCATAACCTAGCCTTTTCTGTTTCATATACCTCACTTATAAATTAAAAATAATACCTTCTTAACATTTTTTCTAAGAAATAACTTATATGATGAGGTTATCACAGTGATTGACATATAATAGGAACTGAAAATGGCAGCTATAATAAATAATGGTAAAAGGCTGATTTTGAAAAAGTGTGGAATATTATTATAAAATGAGAGATTCTGCATCTGTTCATCTTTACAGGCAAAGAACCTGCTCATGCCTTGATTTTGGACTTCAGAGACCCCAAAACTGTGAGAAATAAATCTGTTGTCTATATATCACCCAGTCCTTGGTGTTCTGTTACAGCAGCCTGAAGGAACTAAGACCCTGCCACTCTCTTTGAAATTCAAGTTGAATGTTAGAATTTTATCTTAAAATACTATAATACAGAAATCATTTTTACCTTCATTTTTGTATGCCCCACATTTCACTAATGGAGGAACAAATTTTCGTTGTTGCTGTCTCTCAGACATAGTGTCTTGTAGAAAAAAACTTGCAAGTGCTGAAATGAGAGAAAAATGAAGTGGATATATTATAATAAAAACAGCACAAGTGATAACACTCTTTAACAGGTTATCAAATAATACAGAGTATCCCCAAAATTTATACACACTTTAACAGCTGATATTTCATTTTTGAAAATGAAATGTATTTTTAATAAACACTACCTTTATAATTGTCCAAAGTGTGTGTATACATTTTTTGGACACTCTATATTTAAATCACCCATGGATGTAAACACAACCCTTTATTTGCTAAATTGTACTCCGTACCATCTACATGATTTTTATAAATTATATCCCTTATAATTTTACTTAACATGTTTTTTTAAAAATAAATAAATTCACTATTGTTTTCCACATGAAGAAAAGCAGAGAGTCTTCAAGAAGTCTAAGAAGCAATAGATAGAAAAGCAAAAGCTAATAGTGTTTGGTTGGACTATTTTAAACAATTTAGGGATCCCAAACACAAAGAGATTATGGCATCCCACCCCACATGCATTTTACTTATTAATTTTTCATTTATTTTTTTTTAATATTTGTATTGATTTCAGAGAGGAAGGTAGAGGGAGAGAGAGATAGAAACACCAATGATGAGAGAGAATCATTGACAGGCTGCCTCCACCAGGCCCTCAGGCATCTGCCCTTGACCGGAATCGAAACTACCCTCTGTACACTGAGCCAAACTGGCTAGGGCTGTTTGTTTATTTCTTATCCTCACCTGAGGATATGCCCTATTTTTAAAAATAAATTGATTTGAGAGAGAGAGGAAGGAAGAGAGAGAAACATAGATCAGTTGCCTCCCATATGCATCCTGATTGGGGATCCGGCCTGCAGCTTAGGTATGTGCCCTGACCTGTAATTGAACACAGAACCTTTTGGTGTACAGGACCGCAATCAACTAACTGAGCCACCCAGTCAGGGCCTTTATGGATTTTAAGGAAACTACTAGGCAGCAAAGTAAACATAAGAAATAAATCCTGAATCTTCACATGATGATACTTTCATAGTTTTATTGAAAAAATCAAATTCCTTTAAAAAAAATATTTACCTTTTTCTCTCTATATAGAGACAAATAAGGGACAGAAATGAAAATCAAATTTGGAAATGGCTATACAAATTGGCATCTGACAAGTCTCTGATGTCCTTAATAACACATAGTCAGAGGGAGACAGATTAAGCCATCACACTACACTGTACAGACAGTGAATATGGCAGGATGGTAATCAAGAGCAGGGTTTTTTCTTTTTTAAATCAAAAGTTTTATTTGAACCAGAGATTATCTCATTTAAGCTTGACAAAAAACCCTTATAAGGCAGGTACCATTTTGCAGATGAGAAACTGAGTACTGAGTACAAAGAGGTAAATCATTTGCCTGAAGTTGCACATCTGGTAAGGCGCAGAGTCAAGAAGACTGAAACTCGGGCGGGTCTGGCTAATTTATATATATATATATATATATATATATATATATATATATATATATATATATATATATATATATATATTTCAGAGAGGAAGGGAGAAGGAAAGAGAGAGAGAAAGGTCAATAGCGAGAGAGGATCATTGACTGGCTGCCTCTTCCACGCCCCCTCCCGGGGATCGAGCGGAAACCGCGCGCGGCTGGGCCCGTCGCTGGAATAGAAGCGGGGCCCGTCGGTCCGCAGGCTGGCGCTCTATCCCCTGAGCCAAGCCAACTGCAGCGAGGTCCGGCTGACGCTTCCTCACGAAGAACATGTTTCTTCTGTATAAATACGGGAGGTGGAGAAAATGGCCACCTTCCACTTCTAAAAACCCTCATTTCTCGGTTTTAGACGCACTCCCACGCAGAGTATCCCCAGCATTTTTTTCCCTTCAGTGGGCAGTTACTTTTTGTTACCCAAATGCTTCCCGTCACTGTGGGGAGAGGAGGGAAAGGGTGTAGGACGACCACTGAGAAAAAGCGGCAAAGGGGCAACACGGTTGGTTTACTGCAATCCCCTCAAGAAATTTGACAAATTGATACATGGGGCCATGGCAGTAGCTAATGATAATGACCCATGACCCAGCTACCCATGACACAGCTAGAACATCCTGCCCATTTTATTTTATTTTTTAAAACTTAATCCTATTTTTCCATCACCATTTATCCTCTTTATGTCCTCTTCCATCTTCACCTATCACCCCCGCTCCCACAATCACCACATGGTTGTCCAAGAGTTCGCTCCCATTTTTTATTTTTCGCTCAATCCCTCCGCCCCCACCTCCAACACCACTACCCCCCTCCCTCACAACTACCACCACCAGAACTGTCTGTCCGAAGAGCAGGGCTTTGATGTGGTAGCGGGAAGGGCAATGAGAAGAGGGTCTTACCCTTTTTCCTGAGCCTGGACACTGAGAGAAGTCCGTAAACCTCTGCCGCGCCCTCTCCCGCCAGTTCTCTGAGAAAACTTCTAGTACGGACTCACTGGGGACCCTCCTACCCGGTGGGTGGCGCCCCTCCTCCGAAGTGGAGCCTCCTACGGAGTGCCGCCCCCAGCTCACTGCCTCAGGAAGCGAATAGGTGGTATCTGAACCAGCCTCCTCATAATTCCCCCTCAGCCAGAGCGGAGGCACCAACCTCAATTCCAAAAGTTTTCTGAACCTACAGGTCTGACGCCTCAGAAAGCTAAACTGAGCTACAGTTCAAGAGAGTTTCCACACACTTAAAGGGCAGACCCTCGAACTGGACCATAGCGCGGGATTGGGGGGAGGAACATCACAAGACTTCAGGATCCACGTAAACCGATAGCTATGGGACCTACCTGACTTCCAGTGTCTTGCGTGACCCGGAGCAAATGGCGGAACGAACCAAGGTTCAGCTCTTAATCCCGTGTGGCTGAGAGAGCTCAGTGTCGCGTGATCATAGCCTAGAACGTGACCATAGGATGCACGTGGCCAACAGCGATTCAGTTAACAGTAGTGCTTGCATGACTGCACAGTCTTTGCCTGCCTGTGATATCAGGAGCTACGTGATAGTAGAAGCCATGTGGCTGCTGACTCATCAGTCTGCAGAGTGGTAGTCCACAATCTTCACATGGTAGAGATGGCTGAGGCTGACCTGTGACCATAGGGGCATACATGTCCATACCATCCACGTGACCCTAAGAAGCCGTTCATTGATGTGATTTTGAGGGCTGACGCCTTCGCATGCCGCTAACTAGTAAGGGTCACATGACAGGAAGAATCCACATGGTGGGCGGGGTTTTTAGGAGTCCACGATGCTCTAGCAGCCCTGGGCAAACTACGGCCCGTTTGAAATGAATAAAACTATTGAAAAAAAAAGACCGTACCCTTTTATGTAATGATGTTTACTTTGAATTTATATTAGTTCACACAGACACTCCATCCATGCTTTTGTTCCGGCCCTCCGGTCCAGTTTAAGAACCCATTGTGGCCCTCAGTCAAAAAGTTTGCCCACCCCTGCTAGTGACTTGAAGAGCTGGATCTACCTCATGACCACAGTGTCACCAGGTCTAGAGAGGCCAGGTGAGCTCAGGTGCTGACAGGATCAGTACTTCTGGGCCTGCCACATACCTAGTGTCCACATGATGGCAGCATCCACGTGACCACAGCTTTAGGAGCCCACAGTGCTCACAAGCTGGGTCAGTTTCATGACAGTAGGGTTCCCTGACCTGCTTGTTTCAGGAAACTTCTCTCTTTTTTTAAAAATATATTTTATTGATTTTTTACTGAGAGGAGGGGAGAGGGATAGAGTTAGAAACATCGATGAGAGAGAAACAGCGATCAGCTGCCTCTTGCACGCCCCCTACTGGGGGTGTGCCCTCAACCAAGGTACATGCCCTTGACCTGAATCGAACCTGGGACCCTTGAGTCCGCAGGCCGATGCTCTATCCGCTGAGCCAAACCGGTTAGGGCAGGAAACTTCTCTTCAGGAGACCTGCAGATCTGAGATTGCCCACATTCCTGGGCACCCCAGTGATGGTGGTGCCTCTGGGTCCCCTTCCTCAACACACAAGCTGGGCTTCACCTGCCCTGTTTTATAATGTACTAATGTACATTATTTGCGTATATAAACATATTTTTCTAATGTACTAATTTTATGGGGTTTTTTTTCTAATAACACATGCAATTTTATACATAAATTAAGATATGGCAATGAAATAGGTCCTTCCTAAAACCATAATATTTACTACATGGTAGGGACTATTTTAAAAGCCTAAACAGTGGGTTGACTTAATTTCATGCAAGTCTAAAGGAAATTAAAGCAAACACAGTAAAGGAATTTAAATTGTTAATTTGATGGAAAAAAATGTGTATGATGATTATTATGTGACAAACACTTTAAAATGTTAACTCAGGGATACAAACAATAGTGTGGTGAAGGCCTGGGGATGTGAGGTGAAGGGGCCAAAGGGGGCAAAAGAGGGAGCATCTGTAATGCTTTCAACAATAAAGATAAATTTAAAAAATAGAATTTTAAAAAAGTTAACTCATTTAATAGTGGCAATTCTATGGCATAGGTATTCTTATTATTCCAGTGTTTACAGATGAATAAGTTGAAGCACAGATGTGTTAATTCACTTGCCTAAAATGTCACAGAACTTATAGGTGGTAGGCCAGGATTTGTCCCCAGGCACTCTGGCTCCAGGTTTTGTGTTCTGATCACCCACCAGATTATCCAAAGAAAATTAATATTAATTTAGCCTTCCTTATTAAGACTAACTGGAAAGCTGTCCTCAGCTACTGAAAAAATGAGATCGTGGAGGACCTTCGTAATGTCATTTAAATAACTTCAAGTACTAGCAGTAATTAGAACCAATCAGAGTTGGGAATAATTAAGGCCCTCAGATTTATTTTAATGTATAAATATAAACTTACTAATATGTGAAATATTTGTGTATATAAAAGCGGTAGCAAATGCTGCATGCTATTTGAAAACATCTTTTTCTTTTCAATAAACACTAAAAAGAAAATATTAGACACTTTAAACATACCCAGCTCTTGCCTGAATTACAAAATTAGAAGTGAGTGGAATCTGAACGAGATATTATTGTATACTTTATCTTCACCTTCCTGGAAAGGACAGAGAAGAGGCAAAGAGAATATACATGTAGTTTTTCTTGATTGCAGTTTTATGAATACTTTTTCAGTAAGCAATTCTTTAATGTTATTTGGCATGATATACTGGGAACAATTTTTGTTTTGTGGAGGATGTTTTGTAGGTCAATGCTAGTGGCTTTCAGAAGAGTGGATTTGCCTAACACAGGGAAATGGAAAAGAGGAATTAATAACAGACAGTTGTGATACTGTTAAATTAAGCATAAAAGCCCAAATGCTATTGTTCAAACACAAATATGTCCAATGTGGATTTACTTTCAGAAAGCAGAATTGACTTACCTGGCAATATTATACTCAGAATTCATCAGATGGGGCTGCGTCTTCATAGAAGTTACAATCAAAATATGTTTTTCTTTGTTCCTTTAAGAAATCATTTATTAACTAGAAGTAACTACTGTCAGTGTCAAGTAACAAGAAAGAAGAGAACCAGTTGGAGAGATTGCTCCCTGACAAAGTACTCGGTATGCTCCCCTACCCCAACACAATGTAAACTTCACAGCTCTAGCTAATGAGCTCATTCTTGAGGACTGCCACAGCATAAAAATATAAAATTACATTCACAATGAAAATTTCTTTGAAGCCAAAGGACAGATAGAAGTGAGAAGCTAGAGATTCCTTACAGGGTTTTTGACCATGAGCTGTGCCATTTGTGATGGTATGATTCATTGATACCATTTGAAAAACCTATCCATATGAAAATCATTAAAAAATAAATATGGCCCTAGCCGGTTTGGCTCAGTGGATAGAGCGTCAGCCTGCAGACTCAAGGGTCCCAGGTTCGATTCCAGTCAAGGGCATGTTCCTTGGTTGCGGGCACATCCCCAGTGGGGAGTGTGCAGGAGGCAGCTGATCGATGTTTCTCTCTCATCGATGTTTCTAACTCTCTATCCCTCTCCCTTCCTCTCTGTAAAAAATTAATAAAACATATAAAATAAATAAATAAATAAATAAATATGTGGCTCTAGCTGATTTGGCTCAGTAGACAGAGCTTCGGCCTGTGGACCAAAGGGTCCCGGGTTCTATTCCGGTTAAGGGCACATATCTAGGTTGCAGGCTACTCCCAAGCATTGTGTTTCTCTCTGTCTTTTCCTCTCTCTTTCACTCTCTCTCTGAAAATCCTTGGGTGAGGATTATTATTAAATAATAAAATAAAATAAATATGTGTTGTTCAAGACTTTAAAAATTATTTGAAGGGGAGAATTTAAATGGCCCCAGCTTGGCTCTTGTTTTCCACTCAATAAAAATATATTTGCCACTCCAAAAATAATTTTACCTACTCTCCTTAAAAATATTGTGAAAAAAATGTTGTGAGATAAATTTTAGATAAGCAGTCTTGTTGCAATATCACACTTCAATCTACTGATGGTGGAAACTTTTGCATATGACATAAATGACTGAGCTTAGTCAATTTCCTTTAGAAAAATAAAAGGTTTTCAGGACTAAGTGATATCGATGGACTTTGTATGTCCATATAGTCACCAAATGATTTCTTTCTTTATAAAAACTCTTTATTGTTTAAAGTTTTACATATGTCTCCTTTTTCCCCCATTGGCCTCTCCCCAGCCACTCCCACCCTCCAGCACATGCCCTCATCCTCCCAGTGTTTGTGTCCATTGGTTATGCTTATATGCATGCATACAAGTCCTTTGGTTGATCTCTTAACCCACTCCCCTGCCTTCCCTTTGAGGTTTGACAGATGCTTCTATAACTCTGGTTCTATTTTTGTTCATCAGTTTATGTTGTTCATTATATTCCACAAATGAGTGAGATCATGTGATATTTATCTTTCTCTGACTGGCTTATTTTGCTTAGCATAATGTTCTCCAGGTGCATCCATGCTGTTGCAAATGGTAAGAGTCCTTTCTTTTTTACAGCAGCATAGTATTCCATTGTGTAGGTGTACCACAGTTTTTTAATCCACTCACCCAGATGATTTCTTAATTAACTACTTCATATAGATATGGGCCCAATTTTAATCTAAATTGTACAAGATGCTCTGCCATTTTTTCATAAAATTTAGAAAAACACTTCATGCCCTATGCTATCTAAAAACTGACAACTATTTGCAATAGTTGATGAGAACTAGATCCTGAAATGTGAATTTAGTCTAGTCTAGGGTGTCTTTTTTTAATATGGGATACTTTTGCAGTTAAAAATTATAAATTTTATAAAGATCTTGAATCAAATTAAATGTACAATCAGGAAACAAAGAAACTGGAGACAATTAAAGATATTTGGAAACTGACTAAATATGGGATACTTTTATACAAAGCAGCAATTAAAAGTCTCGGGAGCCTGGCTGGCGTGGCTCAGTGGTTGAGTGTTGACCTATGAACCAAGAGGTCATGGTTCAATTCCCGGTCAGGGCACATGCCTGGGTTGTGGGCTCCATCCCCAGTGTGGGGCATGCAGGAGGCAGTCAATCAATGATTCTCTCTCATCACTGCTGTTTCTATCTCTCTCTCCCTCTCTCTTCCTCTCTGAAATCAATAAGAAATACAAATAAAATAAAATTTTTAAAAAGTCTCTGGAAGGTAAATCTTATTTTAAAATAGAGAAAAAAAGCTTAGCCAACTAAGCAAATTACTCTAACTTATTTCAACTATTACTTCTAAATTAGTGAATTTTAATTAAAGTTATTGAATATCTAGATATTTTGAAATAACATGAAATACTGACACTTTAATTGCTAGACAAGTCTTAAGTTCGCCTGCTTAAGTAAAGCAGATTTGGAGCTGTTGATATAATGCCTTGTGCTTTGTTGAAGGTATGTTTCTTGAAGGTGGGAGTGTGTTTAAAATGTGTTTATAAATATCAATCTAAGGAATGCTGGTTGTTTACTTTTTGGTTATTATTAGAAATTGAGGCTTCTAAGAATTAAAAGCTCAAGTTCAGTTAGAAGAAATTATATGGTTATGATAATAAAAGGCATGAGGTATAAAAATTCATTTTTGAGGGAAAAGAAAAAAGTAAGTTATTCTAAGGGTAGTTATTTCTGAATGGATAAGAAAGTTTGTGAAAGCTATAAAAAGATTGGTGAAAGATTGTGAAGGCTATAAAAGTTTGTAAAAGTTTTAAGTTTATTTTAAAAAATCCACCCCAGCTCTCAACTGTTAACTTAATTCCTTAGACTAGAGCTAAGACTTTGTTTATTTCCGCTGCTCATTCAGGGCCCTTGAGGCTTTTGAAAGTCTCAGCAGGTCTTCCTGCTTGGTAATTAGGACCTTCCCTCCCCTTTTCCAGTCTTCATAAGAATTAATGAGGGCAAAAAAATTCTTGTGTTCTCTTTGCAAAAATTAATAATTGAAATTATATATATGGTCTTTATGTGTATGGTATTTATATAATATGCATTTGTCTGTGTATTGTGTGTGGTGAATTTTCAACCTCCAAATGGCGTTACTAGGATATAATCTTTTATTGCCCTAAAAAGATTAAATACATATATAAATTAAGCAGAATTCTGTAGTCTGGACAAAATAAAACTGTTTTTAAGTTTGATTAATGTCTTTCTTTTAGAGTTATTATAAAATATGTTGTTACCTAGATTTACAAAGAGTTTATGATATTATCTTTTGGTTAAGTATATTTTACAACCTTCCCAAAGTTTAAATTTTAAGAGACTTTTTAACCAAAAAATGACTTTGAGCTATTCCAATGGGCCCTGGAATACCTCAAGAATTTATTTTCTTGCCTTATAAAAATTTTTAAAAACTAAATTAGGCCTATTTAATATGCTTGAATTTACATGAAAAGCTTGCCAAATAGAAAAAAACAATAGCTGTTCTATTTGTATACATATATTTTTATTAAAATTAATGTTGCACAAATTTCAACCTGCCCTAGGAAGGAACTTATAAAGATTCAAAGCCAAGTTCAAACAGGAAACTCTCAGGGATAACAGGCGTCCTGTCAAAACAAGCAAGCCAAAAGTGATGGTTCCTTTGGGGGCAGCCAGGAATGCTACTCTGGATATTTGTAGTCCATACATTGAAAGTTTATGAATTATTTTCAATGCTCAGTACACATTTCCAATAAACCATTTTCAACATTTTAAAATCTTACATATTATTTGTTCTCTATATATTAAAATTGTGTATTGAATCTAAGTATGTGTGTGTGTGTATATATACATATACTTTATATTATTCTTTATATAATTTACAATAATTATTATTTACCAAAAATTCTTGTCTTGGAATGTTTTATCTTACAAAAAAAGCAAAGTGTTTTTTAATCAATTACATTATAATAAAATGTATAACATACCACTTTAATTTTTGTCATTTATAGATATTGTTTTACTCTAATACATTTATAAATATACTAGTGGCCCAGTGCATGAAATTCGTGCACATTAAAAGAGAATTAATGAGAAGAAATATTTTAATATTGCTATTTGCCCTTTCTCTATAATAGAAGTGTCAGAGATGAAAGAAAATTAGTAAAATGTATATAAAATCTCCGTCCTGTCAGAGTCTGGGGGTGCGCCGTGGGACCTAGAGTCAAGTCCCTGCCCACCACCCTCAAGCGCTTCGAAAACGCAGGAGACCCAGACCTGGCCGGCCCCACCCCCATTGGGTGAAACCTAGACCCAGCCAGCCCCACCCCCATCAAGCCCCTCTGGGCGGAGGGCACAGCCTCAGGTCCCCCAGCCTGGTGCCAGGGAGGGGTGTGTGGCCTAAGGTCGCCCGTCAAGCCCCACCAGACGAGGGGCACAGTCTGAGGTCCCCCGTCAAGACCTACTGGGCAGGGGGCATAGCCTGAGGTCCCCTGTCAAGACCTGCTGGGCGGGGGGCTTGGCCTGAGGTTTCCTGTCCCAGAACTGGGGCAGGGGGGCTCAACTTTAGGTCCCCCATCAAGCCCAGCCCCTCACTCTCCTGCAGCGTCATACCAGTGCTAAATAGGGACGCAGGCAGGCAGTGTGACCTTAGTGCTGGGAGCGGAAGTTCCCACCCCTGGCCCTGCCCACATACTGGTCATGATCGGGACTCTGTCAAAGACAAATTAGCATATTCCCTCTTTATTATATAGACTAGAGACCCGGTGCACGAAATTCGTGCATGGGTGTGGGGGCTATCCTTCAGCCCAGTCTGCACCCTCTCACAGTCTGGGAGCTTCCCCCCAATCCATTGGCCCACAGAAGGAGGACCCACCCACCCACCCACTGCAGCACCACCGCAGGGTAGCCAGGGCCTCCCTCTTTGGGGCGATCAATCACGGGGCTCTGAGCTCCATTGCCCCAAAGAGGTAGGCCCTACCCACCCAGCTGGGGCTTTGCAATGGATCGCCCCTCCCCCGCAGAGGGAGGTCCCATCCACCTGCCGCAGCCCTGGTCAGTGGCCTGGGCCTCCCTCTTCGGGGCGATCATGCAGCAATGGCCAGGCCCCTGACCAATCACATCATACCTGCCTTGATTGGCCTGGTGCCAGTGGGTGTCATAGCATGGTTGTCCAGACAGTTGTTCCGCTGTTTGGCCATTTGGTCGATTTGCATATTATGCATTTATTATTATAGATTACATCGTTTTAAAAATCCATGAAAAGGACTCTGACTTACTCTAAATTACAGGTTTCTAAGCAAATCATATCTTAAAACTGGATGAAAATTTATAAAACTCTAACAAATAACTGAATTCATAAAAATACTGACAAATAATAGAATAAACAAAAATTGAACTAAATGAACTGAAAATAATTATTATTCTTATGTTTAAAATATTGCTGTTTTTTAAATCTTTTTGTTTTCCAAATATAAGGAAAACTAAAAACAGACACTCCACATTATTATCAATGACTCATTAATAAGGTTATAAGAACTAATAAATTAAAAACATTCATTTCATAGTACTCCCAGGAAACAAAGAATTAAAAAACCACAACTTACAAGTAGAAGATTTTTGTCCACTGAAAAAGACATTAATTAAAGACTCTCTCCAACCATATTAAAAGGGACATTGCCTTATCAGATGCCTAACCGCAAATGGACATCTGCCCCTGTCTCTGACACTCACCTAATCTACAAAGGAAATCAAAGACTTTTCAAGAATAAAAAGCCACCAACCATGGAGGCAGACAGGTAACCCAAGACAATAGCAAGGTCTGCATGCTCACAAATTACTGCTACTCAAACCTCATTTTTATATTAATTGTTATTAATTAAATGTCCATAAAATAATTTTTATATCATTATAATCCTCGTTATGGTTTCCTATTGGAAACAATATCTATCTCCCCAGATCCCCTCCCTTATTAAATATGAAAAATTTAACTTGAATACCTACTAGACAATGATATTCTAATTATCAGTTATAACAATAAAATAATAAAAAGTCTTAATTCATCTGGCCAGATATAAAATACAAGTGTCAGTGAATTAAAGAATATACAGTTAGCTTAATAAAAATTATAATACATATAAAGGGTTTTTTGTTTGGCTGGGATGCTTATTCCCCTTAGACCCTTCCTTAACTAATAATAGACATATTCTGTTCCTAATTGGTTACTGGTTTAATACTATTGTTTTTATTTCTGGTATATAAATGTTATAGTAGATGCAAAAAAACAAACTTAAGACAAGCAGCAAAAAGACTCAGATCATGGTAGCTCAAAAATTAGACATTATCCAGAATATTTTTTAACAAGGACATACAGGATCTGACTGCCTCCCATTCACATGCCTTTTTATTTTAAACTAGAGGCCTGGTGCACGAGATTTGTGCACTTGGAGAAGGGGTCCCTTAGCCTGGCCTGCACCCTCTCGGGTTCTGGAGCCCATGGACATCCTTAGTGCTGCTGAGGAGGCGGGAGAGGCTCCCTCCACCGCTGCTGCACTTGCCAGCCATAAGCCCGGCTTCTGGCTGAGCGGTGCTCCCCCTGTGGGAGCGCACTGACCACCAGGGGGAAGCTCCTGCATTGAGTGTCTGCCCCCTGGTGGTCAGTGCGCATCATAGTGACCTGTTGTTCCACTGTTTGGTCGATTTGCATGTTAGCCTTTTATTATATAGGACTAGAGGCCTGGTGCATGAACATTCGTGCACTGGGGGGAGGGGGGTCCCTCAACCCAGTCTGCCCCCCTCACAGTCCATGGGGAGCAGACCTAAGCCGAAGTCTGGCCTCCCTCTGCAGGCTGATCAGGGAAAGGTGATGCCCCATCACACCATTGCTGTTGCCACTGCCAGCCATGAAGGTTGTGAGGCCTGAGTCCCGGCCTCACAGCTGCTGGTGCTCACAGCTGCCTGAGCCCACAGCTGCCATGAGCTCTGGGTCTCACAGCTGCCGGGCCTCACAGCCACCATGAGCCCCAGGCCTTAAAGCTGAATGAGCCCACAGCTGCCTGAGCCCACGGCTGCCATGAGCCCACAGCTGCTTGAGCCCACGACTGCCATGAGCCCACAGCTGCCTGAGCCCCAGGCCTCACAGCCACTGTGGCTTTGTCTGGATGGATGTCCAGATGGACATCCAGAAGACGTCCACGCTAATTAGCATATTACCCTTTTATTAGTATAGATAATAATTTGACCTTTAGTGCCATCTAAGGTTGTGGCCTTTCCCCATCCTCAATGGTCCATTATTCAGCAAGACAAACACTAATGCTGAAACCTCCTAGGAATAAGCTTCCTAGCAGAATGGGACCCTGTTATCCAATCAAAAGTTTGGTCATTAATGCAGCCTTTGGACTGATTTATGACCAAAAGGGGGATATGTGGAGGAAAAGGTGCCACATGCTAACCTGACTACCTCAGGAAAGGCCTGCACAGTGGCCTTGCAAACTCAGAGACCTAAAGTAACCACAGAGAATGGTCTGAAATTAAAACTTTTTTTGTGTGTGTGTGGTTTTTTTTGTTTGTTTATCCTCACCTGAGGATATTTTTCCATTGATTTTTAGGAAGAGTGGAAGAGAGAGGGAAAGACAGAGAGAAACATCAATGTGAGAGAAATACATCATTGGTTGCCTCCTGCACAAGCCCCGACCAGGGCCTGGGCCAGGGAGTAGCCTGCAACCAAGGTACATATTCTTGACCGGAATCAAACCTGGGACCCTTTGGTCCACAGGCTGACGCTCTATCCACTGAGCCAAACCGGCTAGGGCTGAAATTAAAACTTTTTATCTAAAAGCAGTTTATTGTGGGTAGTCATGTCCAGGGCCCATATCTTCTCTGACAAAGGTCCATCTTTATCCGAACTGAGCCTGTCTGTTGTCTTTTTGCATCTAAGATAACATATTTTTGGAATGTCCAAGTAATTTTCCTCTTTTTGGACCCCTCAAAGCACAGCATTCTGTATAGACCAAAAATCCCCTTCTAATTACTGAGTTAATTGTTGACTGTTAATTATCCTATACCCACCTATGTAAAAAAAAGTATGTATTTATCACTTACTTTATATCCAATCCCAGAGGTTTCCCCCACTTTGCTTTCTCCTGCCTCCCTAACCTGTCACCAATGGATTTTGTGTACCCCACATATGCCTCCTCTTTTGATTGTAATGCATAAAATAAGACACAAAACTGCCATTCTCCAGAGCATTATCTCAATCCATTAAAATTTTGCTTCCTGGCAATTGTCGACAGTTTGGCTCAAATAAACTCACAAAAATTCTTCACAGGTTTGAATGTTTTTTATCTTGACATTTATACATTTTTTTTATTGTTTAAAGTATTACAAATAGTAGTACATATGTCTCCTTTTTTCCGCCATTGACCACCCCCTGGCCTCCCCTACCCCCCGGCACATGCCTTCACCCCCCCTCCAGTGTCTTATGTCCATTGGTTATGCTTATATACATGCATACAAGTCCTTCAATTGGTCTCTTACCAGCCCCTCAACCCTCCCCTGTCTTCCCGCTGTAGTTTGACAGTCTGTTTGATGCTTCTTCGCCTCTGTATCTATTTTTGTTCATCAGTTTATAATGTTCATTATATTCCACAAATGAGTGAGATCATGTGATATTTATCTTTCACTGACTGGCTTGTTTCACTTAGCATAATGGTCTCCAGTTCCATTCATGCTGTTGCAAATGGTAAGAGTTCCTTCTTTATATAGTAGTCTAGTATCCCACTGTGTAGGTGTACCACAGTTTTCCAATCCATTCATCTGATGATGGGCATTTAGGCTGTTTCCAAATCTTAGCTATTGTAAGTTGTGCTGGTATGAACATATGGGTGCATATATCCTTTCTGATTGGTGTTTCTAGTTTCTTGGGATATAGTCCTAGAAGTGGTATTACTGGGTCAAATGGAAGTTCTATTTTTATTTTATTTTGAGGAAACACTATACTGTTTTCCACAGAGGCTGCACCAGTCTGCATTTCCATCAGCAGTGCACGAGGGTTCCTTTTTCTCCGTATCCTCTCCAGCACTTGTCGTTTGTTGATTTGTTGATGATAGCCATTCTGGCAGGTGTGAGATGATGGTACCTCATTGTTGTTTTGATTTGCATAGCTCAGATGATTAGTGACTTTGAGTATGTTTTCATATGTCTCTTGGCTTTCTGTATGTCCTCTTTTGAAAACAAAAGTGACATTTACTTTTTGTTGCTTGTAAGCTTGTTACTTGTTGTTTTATATGTTTTTGAAGTTGTCAACAGGTGAATGTAAGTTCAGAAATTTTATTTTTAATAAATTTTCTTTTATGATTAAGGAGTGGCCTTCTTTATTTGAAATATTACTTGATGTCTATTTTGCCTGATAATATTACAAATAAACTATCTTTATCTTAGTTTTACTACTCATTGCTATTTTTTACCATCACTTAACTTTCATCCATTATGTGACATGCTACTGTATCCGCTTTATGACCTGCAAAGGGCTGAAGCATGTTTATAATGCCTGCATTAGACTGTATGCGCTGCCATAACAAGCAATCATACCACAGGCTATGTGTATTAATAACAGAATTTTATTTCTCATAGTTCTGGAAGCTGAAAGTCCAACATCAAGGTGTTGGCTGGTTTGGATTCTTCTGAGGCCTCTCTCCTTGGCTTGAAGATGGCCACCTTCTTATTGATTCTTTATATGGTCATTCCTCTGTGTATGCATAACCCTGGTGCCTCTCTGTGTGTCCCTAAACTCTTCTTATAAAGACAATAGTTGGATTGGGTTAAGGTACACCATAATTAAGCCTCTAACTTCATCACCTCTTTAAAGGCCCTATCACCAAATACAGACATGTTCTGAGGCACTGGGAGTTAGGACTTCAACATATGAAGTTTGAGGGACACAATTCAATCAATAGCAATGCCTGATTTAAAATGACATTATCATAAGAGACTAGAGAGCAGAGACAGAAACAATGACACAGCAGGAAAGAGTATGGTTTGTTAGGCTTCTATTAGCCTCCAGCTTCTCCAGTTCATAAGAGTCTCTGAGGGAAAATAAGTCCCAGGCATTGGACTTAAAATTTTGCACTGCTACTACTCAGCCTGGATACTGGTTGGGAATCAGAATACTATACTAGTAAATAACCATCTGGAATAAAAAAAAAACAAACAAACAAAAAAAAAACACCCGAATAGCCACAGCAATCCTGAGAAAGAAGAACAAAGTTGGAGGGATTACAATACCAGATATCACCTCTCCAATAAAACACTTCTATGCCTCAGGGGGAAAAAAGCTATGATACCTTTACACCACTGAATACTATGCAGCAATACAGAAGAAGGATCTCTTACTTTTTGAGACAGCCTGGAGGGACTGGAGAATATTGTGCTAAACAAAATAAGCCAGTCAGAGAAAGACAAGTATCACATGATCTCACTCATATGTGGAATCTAAAGAACAAAATGAACTGAAAAAAAATTAATCCAGAGACACAGAAGCATGGAACAGATTGTTGAATCTCAGAGGGAAGGTGGGAGTGTGTAGGTGTGTGGGAAGAGATTAACCAAATAACATATGCATGACCCATGGATGCAGACAATGGTGTGGTGAAGGCCTGGGGAAGTCGGGGGTGTGGGCTAGAAGGGGCCAATGGGGAAATAAAGGGCACATCTGTAATACTTTCAACAATAAAGATACATTAAAAATAAAATAAAATGAAATACTTCATTTTCAAAGTTGAGCTATCAGCTGTTAAAGTTTGTATACATTTTTGGGACTATATATATATATACATCTTTATATATCTATGTATCTATATCTATATCTATATGTAACTATAGATATATATCACACATAGACACAGACAAAAATATGGTGATAGCCAGAAGGAAAGTTGGGGGGCAGGGAGAGATGGAAGAGGTCAAAGGGGGAATAAATGGAGACGGAAAGTCCCTTTACTTTGGGCACACAATGCAGTGTGCAGATGATGCTTTGTTGAGTTATACACTTTAAATCTGTATAGTTTTGTTAACCAATATCACCCCAATAAATTCAATTAATATAAATAAAAAATAAATAAATGCTAGAGATTGCCATGAATGAAGGGGAAGACTGGACCTTCTGGTCTTGGCCCTGTTGGCTCATGGTTGGGACAGGGGAAGAGCAACCCGAGACACAAAACATACAATTTGCAATGTAACTCTTTAATATGAAAATAAAAAGGATCTTGAGTGGGAAAAGTATAGAACAATTGGCAGGCTTCAAGGTGAACTATGGATTCCTGGTTAGTCCAGCTTCAGCCTTAGTCATCGATGTGGCCTCAGGTTGCAAGAGAGATATAACAAATACGATGAGGATGAAAATGAGAGCACCTAAGGGCTCATTTCCTGGGCTTTGTTTACAAGATCCTAGGTCACTGCATGAAGGCCTCCTCTGGGATCTTGCTCTTCATCTAGAGAAAGTCAAGAGAGAGCATTGGGAAGACAGCAGAGCAAAGGCCACTAAGATTCATCCCCAGGCCACCTGACTTCTGTCCACTTCGCCTTGCTAAAAGCCTGGGACCTGTTTCCTTTTATCTCTGAATTCTCAGACTTCACTTTTTAATGCGCTGCTATCATCTATTCACTGTACTAAAAGCACTTATGGTGGGGGAGGACAGATGACCTCTCTTAGGACCAAAGTGGAGACACTTTGACCTCACAATGTCACTGCTAAATCTTGCCACAGAACGAAGCCTCCAAATTTACCAAGATGTATGCACCAGAATGACCAAGTAGCACTCCATGTAATGTTGAAAAAGCAGTGGAAGGACAAATATCTATCAATAATAGCTTATGGCCTACTGGATTTCAACTGCTTAATGTACAGTTCTTAGAAGGAATAGGTAGCCTAATATATACTTACAGCAAACTATGATGGTGCTAATAATTAATAAACAAGTTTCAAAACAGCATGTCCAGTAGGAAAACTAGATGTTATATTTCAATGTATTAGCATAAAATTAAGGTATTTTTCACATGAACTCTTGTAAAAAAAAAAAAAAGATCTAAAATAATTACCTGCAAGTTCCCACTATTCAATCCTCCCAGCTCCCTCTTATCCCATGCACACCCATCACTCACTTCTGAGACCACTAGAGGCTCATCTGAGAAAGGCTGAAGGAAATCTGCACAATTTCCTGCTGTTCCTGAGAGAGGGTGGGCCAAGTGTTGCAGGAAGGTGTGGGCACTTGGGTAGAAAACGCACTTTGAGTCTCAATTGGGGTGGCATCCCTCACAAACAGCTCATCACTCACGATGAACATACTAAAAAAAAAAAATGATATGTCAGATAACTGATGGATGGACAACCCCACACCCTCAACAATGATCCTGCTTCCACTGCCACTCAGCAACCAGATTCCTCCCATACCTACCTGTATCTGCTCCTGAGATTCCTTTTCCCTTTTCACATCCTCAGCCTTGGAGAAATTGTCTACCAGCTTCAACAGATTTGTACCCCTAACCCCATTGCATTTACTCAGTGAAACAGCCCACGGGAGAAGACAATCTAATCCCATTTTCAGAGGAAGACATAGGTCACAGAGAGGGTCATGTGATTTCACTCAGGTACAAATCTAGTGAGTGTTGGCATCATGAAGAGAACCTGAAAGAAACCTGAAACACTTTCAGTGTTCTAACTCCAGAGCCCAAGCTCTTAACCCCTTTGCAGGACTGTTCCTTGGATCAACCTGCTGGCTTCCCACAACACGGAGAAAACCCTGAGAACATGCACTGCCACATTCCCACAGCCCTGAGCCCAGGTTGGGCTGTATGTTCCCACCCAGAGCATAACACTCACCTGGAATCGCTGGCAGGGGTAGTGATGAAGGTCCGGGTGAAGGCACGCACAGAACCCTGAGACCTTCCTTCCACTTCAACAACAAACAATAATACCTCCTTAGGGTCACACATGCTTCACACACTCACTCAGCATTCCCAAGTCAGGGTGGGACTGCATACTCATGCCCAAGGAGACAACTATTTTCTGGGAGTCAGGGTGCGAGGAATAGGGAGGGCAACATTAGGAGCAATCTGCTTCCACTGAGAAGGAACCTACCATGTCCTGGGCCCTGGGACAACCACTTCACTAGTTCATTTGATTCATTTTTGGAAGCTACCCAAGGGGTGTGTTTTATTATCCCCATTTTGCAAATGAGGAAAATGAAAGGTTAGATAATGGACCTATGTTTGCACAGTCAGGATCTGGGATGACAGCCATCAAACCCCACATCTGTGTACCCATCGCCCCAGCTATGCAGGGTTGATAGGCATGGATGCAGGTCAGACCAGGCTAGTTTGGGGGCAGTGTCTGGAGGCAGGAGGACATGGAGGGAATAGTAAGAAAAGGGAAGGAATGAGGGAAGCTGTGAGAGTTCTGAGAGGGAGCCCAGCCAGGAGGAGGGAGCAGTGGGGGACCTGGGGAGGGGACCTACATACACTCACCTTCCTTGAACACTCCGTTGACACAGAAGAAAAGCAGGCTTTCCTGAACAACAACAAAAAAAGACCACATGTGCTCAGTCTCCACATATACTTCACTCCCAGCTGCATCTTTCTGGGCCTGTCCCAGGGAAGAAGAGGGTGCTCACCGACTCCAACCACATGTCCACCAGGAAGGAGTTGAGATCATGCTGTGTTTTGGGAAACACACAGAGAGAGCTCACAATGTCATGTTTTGTACGTTTCAGCAACTGAAAACACAGATCTATGGAGGAAGGACAGAAAAGGTCAGGGTTGCCACATCCTGGGGCCTATGACTGACCCTTCATGCCCCCTTTCTCTGCCCAATCTTCCCCATCCCACACGCACTGGAGTCCTGGAGGTTCTTCATATTCCTGGTATCCTTGAAGTACTCAAACAAGCTGCTTCTAGGAGGAAAAAACAAAACAGGGTGTGGTGGTCTGGCCAGTGGGGGTGTTTCCAGGAGCTGGCAGATTTCTGCTAGGGAGACACATGCCCCAAATGAGAGTCTGAACTGATACTCACGTGGTTGGATTTTCTTGTATGAAGGGAACGGTCAAAGAGAAGCAGGCCTCATCATGATAAGCACTGAGGAGACTCTGTCTGTCTCCAGTGTCATAGATCAAGTAATATCTGTGAGGGGACAATGAAGACAGTGTACCTCTAGGGACTGGGTCTCAAAAGGGACTTTAAAACTTTCAGGGGTACTTACTGCTGCAGGAATTGCAGGACTTGAGTCTTCATCACATCAGATCCTTTATATTTTTCCTGGAATCAAAGACATTTGAGACCATGTGGCTGATAAAGCCTCCTTTACAATAGCCCAAGTGTTGATCTTTCTTCCTCACCTTTATTAAGTAGTGTCTATCAATGTCAACAGCAATCCGTGGGAGTAAATCCTGGCCATCCTGGAGAAGGGAGGGGTAAATTAGTAGTATAGACCAGAGAAGTAGTCCTGGATGACTATGGGAAAGATGTGCCTAGAAGATGGTGAAGGTGAGAGGTCAGGAGTGAAAAGCCCCAGGAAATTCCATGGGCAAGTTTCTAGTGGGCATCTGCATCATGAGATCCTGGAAGTCTCTACTGTTTATTTTTATGGCTGATTCTATTACAGGTGTTCCCCCACCCCCACCTTTGTCTCTCTCCGCCCTGCAACAGTACCCTCCACCCCCGACCACGCCTTCACCACATAAATGTCTGTGTCCATGAGACTATGCATACTACTTTATGAAACTTTTGTGTATCTGTCTGTTTCTCTCTCTCTCTTCCCCCCTCCCACCTTCTCTCCCTGTCTTTCTATCTCTATGTGTGTGGGAGGGGGGTACATTTTCATAAAGATCATCTTCATGTCTTTTTCAGAGATCTCCCTTTTTTGAGGGAGAGGAAGGAAAGCCTTATCCATTTTGTCCCCCAAAATGGATAAGGCTCTGATGTAAATATGTAATCTAAGCAAGACATAAAGGGCTTGAGGTCAGGTGTGGAGGTCGTCAATGTAAGTAAGAGATGATGACTGTAGGCACTTACCAAGCGTAACAAGTTGGGGAAATATTTCCTGATGGCGCTGTCCAAATGCAAAAATAGAAAAAGTGGTTGACAGTTTAGATTGCAATGCTGTAAGTTACTTAAAACATTGATGGAATGAACAGAAACAGGTGTTCTGCCCACGCAGAATCCCCTTTGCCCTCCTCAGCCTCAGATTTCAAGGCTTCTGGGTCCATTTCTCTGCTGAGCACTGACCATCTGCCATATGGAATCCCTGAAACACAGTCTCCTCACCTCTCTTCACACCTTCACATTCATATTACCTCCTTTCCTTCCTGCGTCCCTCACCTTTTCCCTCCTTCCCTCTCTCTCCCTCTCCATCCTCCTGGTTAACTCCTGCCTAGAGGGCCCTGACTCCTTCCCCAGTGCCACAAACCACAGCATTTGGATCCCAGACTCCAGAGCTTCTTCTCCCTCCCTGCCTCCCTTTCCTCCTTCCAGGCCACCACTGATGGCTGCAGAGAGAAGAGGGAATGGGGTGGGGGCCCAGGGCTCTGCTACTTCACTGGGGGTCCAGCATCCTGCCATGAACAGCACATGCCCCAAGGATGGCTCAGTACTCTGGGGCAAGGGGGTGATGGAGGGAGGGATTAGGAGACAGGGAGTGGAAGGGAGAGGGATGAAGACAGAAAGAGAGTAAAGATAGGAGCAGAGATTGGAAGACATCGAAGTGTAGAGACAAAGGAAAAACAGAAAGAAACTTAAAGGGAAGGGGAAAAAGTTCTGCCCTGGCAGTGGGGGTTGGGTCAGAGAAGAAGAAAAGAGGAAAGGGATATGGCTCCCCTGCAGCAGCTCTTTCCTTCATCTGCCCCTGGCTGGCCCTGGGTCTCCAAGCAGGAATGGAAAGCATGACTCTGTTGGCCTGTTAGAATGTTGGTTGAGCCTTTGTCAGCTGTGGGAGCTCAATGCGAACTGGGCATGGGAAACATACCACTCACGGCATCAGGACACCTTCCCAGAAGGAGTAAAGGGCCAGGCCCCAGCTCAGCTTAACCTTGGGGATCCGTGGCCCACTCATATAAAAACCACCTTCTCTCCTCATGGCCCCTGTGCATCTTTGTCTGTCTTAGTTGGTTTCTTTTCTGAGGAATCCTACCCATGTCAGGCTACCCAGGGCTCCTCTGAAGGATCAGGCAGGTGATGTGTTGTGTGAAGGAAGGGTCAGTGGCCCTTCTGTCTCTTCAAACCCCTCTGCTGTCTGCCTTCCACTGCTGCCGCAAGAGGCCCCCTGCTCATTGCTGGTGGCTCACTTCTTTTTTTTTTACAATCCTCACCCAAGGATATTTTTTGAGGGCAGGTGTGGATGTTGTCAATGTAATGTAGTTGATGATTAGAAAGAGAGTGGAAGGGAGGGAGAGGGAGGAGAGAGAAACATCTCTCTCACATCAACTGGTTGCTTCTAACCATGTACCCCAACAGGGGCCAAGGATCTAACTTGCATCCAAGGTACATGCTAAAAATTGAAACCCTTAGGTCCGCTGGCCAACACTTCAACCACTGAGTCAAACCCGCCAGGGCGGTGGTAGCTCACTTCTAGCTCCTTGACTAGGGAAGTCTGGATTCTACCAAGGATGGCTCATTCCTAGTATTGCACTAAAGAAAAGAACTGGGCCTGAGTCCTTGGCATGGGGTGGGAAAGTCCCTGTGTCAACCTGGGATTTGAGGGGAGACCCTTTCGAAGAAAGGGGAAAAAAGGTTCCTCCCAGAATAGATTGGGGATACTCTATCATCTCAGAAGCAGGAAGGACTGTCTCAGCATGAGTCTGGGGTGGAGGAAGTTTCTCAGTCCAGATCAGCAGTATCTACCTCAAGGCTCAACACTCATAGTCCTGGTGGTAGGAGGAAGGTAGCCCTGCATCCTGGAGCATGTCTTTGGTGGGAATGCCAGAGAAAACTAATGCAGAGTAAAGAACCACACTGGAGACAATGAGCACAGGTAAACAGGCCAGAGGAAGGAGAGGAGACCTCTGAGCACAGATGAGGAACATAGAGAAGAGAAGGTGGGGCCTCTAGCCCTCCCAGAGGACCAGGGCTGCCACCATCTGCGATATGGTACTGTCAGGGGTAGTTCAGGCTTCCAGAAGTCAAAGGACCCTAGGAATGGTGAGAGGGGCTCACACAGACCTTATGTAAGTGCATTTCTCTGAGAAGGTGTGGCACAGAGGGTTATCTTCCAGCCATAGCTCTTCCAGTTTCAGGCTTTTAATCTTGCACAACTCCCAGGTAGAGTTAAGCTGAGAAATATAGGGGAAAAACTGAAAATAGTCTAAGGGAAAAGGGACATCCCAGCTCCTGAACCCACAGCCCACTCCTTTTCCCACAGGTACCTTCGCTTACTTCCTGTCATCACTTTAATGAACACTACCATCCACTCTCAACCCATCTTTGATCTGTCCCTCTTCTCACCTCATTTTTGGAAAGGTCCAAGATCTTGACTGTGGGTGCTATCTGTGCAATATCAGACAGGCCATCCAGCTGGCACAGTCTGTTGTTGTGTAAGTTCAGGGACAACAGCTTTGGGGAAGAAGAGGTAGAGTGATGCTTACTATGTAGGACCTCAGAGACAAATCTGCCCTCTGTCCCATCTGTTCCACCCCCTACCATAACACCAGCACTGGGTCTAGGGCAGCCGTGGGCAAACTACTGCCCGCGGGCCTGATCCGGCCCATTTGAAATGAATAAAACTATTGAAAAAAAAGACCGTACCCTTTTATGTAATGGTGTTTACTTTGAATTTATATTAGTTCACACAAACACTCCATCCATGCTTTTGTTCCAGCCCTCCGGTCCAGTTTAAGAACCCATTGTGGCCCTCGAGTCAAAAAGTTTGCCCACCCCTGGTCTAGGGCCTCACCTCAGGGAAATTCTTTTTGATGACCTGCAGGGTCGCAGCCATGCAGTTTCTTCTATTCAGGATTATAGCAACATCATGGTCCACCAAGTCTTCAGAAAGCCAAGAGTAGGAAATCAAAAGGCTGAGAGAGGTCCAGGACCAGCACCAAACCTTCCCTTGTAACCATACTTAAATCTCCCTCCCGGGCAGAAACTTCTGCCTAGAATTACTACTGTCAGCTGTACCTGGGTCATAGCGGAGCAACTGGAGATCAAGAGCTTTCTGAGAGACATCATATCGTTTGCACATGGCCAGCTGCAGAGTGAGATGGAGAGAGAGGTCTGAGGCTGTGGTGGTGACAGGGAAATCAGGGTGGAGGAGAAAGAGCTTGATCTGGGGGCAAACATGAACCTTTGAGTCTGCATTACCTTTAGTTGTTCCATTTCTTCTGGCTCCAACTTATCCCGCACTGAGTAAGGTACAGTCGACATATTGACAAAGATAGCTATCTGCAGGAAGAAGAGGTGGGATTAGCACCAGGAACTCTAGTCCTACAGAAAATGACCAGCGCTGCCTGCCCCAGGACTAAGTACACATAATGACCTCAATACATACCTTCCGGTTCTCCTGGTCACAAATCTTGTAGCTGACATCCTTCAATGCTGAGGCAGTGCTAGCATCTTGAACAAAGAACTGGGCCTTGTTTTTCACGTAGTGAAACTACAGGGAGTGAAGGCAACAACAATAGTGTCAGAAGTCAAGGGCCCCAGCTGAGTCGGGTCTCTCCCCTTTCCCTGTACCCTCTCATCTGGCTTCACCATCCTCTTACGTCCACTGGAGTGAAGGGGACACTGCAATGGCTCTGGATTGAATCCATTAGCCACGTCCTGTCATACTTTCTTCCATAGGCAACCTAAGGGAGAAAAGGGCATGGAGACAGGAGGGACAGCTTGAAAGAAGGCTGGAGAACAGACTCAACACAGTGTTCTTTTGCTACCTTCTACTGAGCTTTAAAGGACTTCTAAAGTAAAGACCACTTGCATGATTTCTTGTTTGTGACAAATATGGAGTTCTTAAATCCATTATCTCTCCATTTGAAGCTCTCCTCCCCATAGTCAACTTAAGGTGTTAGACATTTTCTTCCTTTTATAAAGTTCTAGGAGATCCTGTCTAGGATACTGCTTGGCCCCTCAGACATTTTCCAGAGACTCTACCCACCATTTCCCACATCCAGCTTGAGCCAAACTGAGATATCTAGTGTGGACTTGCTCCATTTCCTCGGCAATAGATCCACCTTTCCTTTTAGACAGCCCCCTCTGTTTTCCATACAGTCAGTCTGTTTCCTTATATTGTTTCTCTAAATTTGCCCTTAGATGAAGTAATAAAAAGGACAAATTGTAAACTGTCCCCAGCAAAGTATCGAGTGTCTCTACATGAGACCACCATAGTACACCTGACCTTTCTCTCCTGCATACTCGATTTTTTTTTTCAGAACACTTACTGTGACCTTGAACCAACTCCCCATGGTTTGATCTTGTGTATTCTCCCGCATTTCTCTCCTGAAATATTTTCTATTATGCAACAGAGTAACATGGAGATCGCCTCCATTATGCCATTGCACTCTCCTCTTCTCATGTCCCATGGTATACGGAGTGCTGCAGTGGGGGGAAATGGAGAGAAAAAGGGTGGCCATGAATGCTAAGAAAGTCTTCTATACATCCTTCATCCCTGACACCAGGACTACAATTAGGATTGCTCAACCATGGTTTCACTTCTTCAGTTTCCCAGTGAGAGAAGAAAAACAAAATTGCAGGCAGTGAGAGTTGCACAGTCCCATGGGCTTCTACATGCAAACCAGGCTGCCCAGTCACTTACTGTCTGACTTGGTACTTCTGGACTGCCCTCTTCTCCATGTATCCATAATCCTTCAGAAAGTGTGGAGGCTGATATCCACCATGTTGATAACGACTATTCCTGTTGTGAAAATTACCTCGAAAAGAACCCCAACGGTTCTTTCTTCCTTGAAGTGAGCTATAACCATCATTGTCTTCTGAAACAAGGAACAAAAATACAAGTGTGGAGACACATCTGTGCCCAATTACCATGTACCATGTCTTGGGCGAACACTAAGGCAGGGCAACAAAATGCCAACCTGCCCTAAGAGGTCAATCCCACAAATCCCAGAAAGGAAACACCTCTGCCTGTCCAGATATCTGACAGATGGTGCTATCAGGGGAGAAATGGTACAGGATGAGGAAGGAGGAGCAAGAGCAGGAGGAGAGGAGATAGGAGGAGAAAGAGGTAACTGTGTGAACCTTTTAATATGGTGCAAGATTTATAAAGAACAGAGGTGTGTCCATGGGTTAGATTAGATGCCAGCCATACATCAGGAAGGCATGTGAACCTTGCCTCTCTCAGAGCTCTCTGACAACCCATCCAATACATGGGAAGCACACTCTCTCATGCTTCCCAAACCCAATCAGCCACCACACTGATTTCACTAACACTCAGCAAGCTGTGCTTCTTTTTCCATTGTAGTACAAGCTTTCATGTCAGATGGAGCGGAGGTACCAGCCTCTAAACTGGCCTCCTCCATCCTGCCTTGCCCTCAACAATACTCTACTTGAAATATCCAGAGTGAGCTTTCTTTTTGCTCAGTCTGAAATGCCTTTGAGTTCAGGAGACAGCTCTTTCTAACCTCAGCTCTTCTGTAACAAGAGTCTGAATGACAAACTGGAATGATGTTTCAACTACCATCTCCAAATCTCTAGGGATTCTTCTTTTCTCTTCCTATTATTGATTTCTAATTTGATCCCTCTATGGTCAGAGAACATACTCGGTGTCATTTCAATCATTTTTAAACTTGTGGAGGTTTTTTTGATGGCACAGGAGATGGCCTGTCTTGGCAAATGTTACATAGACACTTGAAAAATACCGTACACTGTTCCTTTTAAACAGAGTATTTTATTTGTCAGGTAAATCCTGTTAATTTATTGTGTTATTCAGATCTGCTATGTACTGATTTTTCCTCTAGTAATTCAATCACTTACTGAGAGGAGGTATTGAAGGCATTACACAATAATCAAAGAACCAATCCAATAAGTCTCTTGTAAATTTTCTATTTTATTGTAGAATGTAGCCACAGGTATGCTCATAATATGTGTTGTTTATATTGCACTCTGTATTCACTCCTAGGAGTTGTGTTGCTGTTCATCCTTCCCCCCCAAAACACTCTCACCAACATATGTAATTCAACATGTGGAAGGATATGGAAGTATTTCTTTGGCATCTACAGAAATAAGGTACTCTCAATTGTCTCTCTTATATGTGGATTCACTAATGATATTTTTTTTACCACATTCAACTGAAACTGTACCAGCAGACAACACTGGTGGTTTGAAGGGACTGGAAGATTATGAGAATTATACTGTTAGAAACCAGCTTCCTTTGGGGTCTCATATTTAATGTTCTCTAGGTTTGTGTGTTGTACACCCATTACTCCATATTGCCTCAGGGCCATTTATGAGTAAAAAATCATTCACTGCTGATCATTTCACGACATACTGATGACAATCAGGCCTCAAATGAGCTCCTCTGGGAAATCACTGCTGTCACTGTGTGGCCCACTGTCAGTACAATCTGGTAACTCACAGCCTTTTTAGACCTTCCATGGGTGGCACTGATAGTGAAATTATGACATTCTGATCTCTTATATACTTGCTGATTTAAAATGTGTGTGTGTTTGTGTTTAATTGATTTTTTAAAGAGGGAGATGACAGAAAAAGAGAAACATGGATGTGAAAGAGAAACATTGATTTGTTGCCTCCACACACACCCCAACTTGGGATCAAATCTGCAACCAAGGTATGTGACCTGACTGGGAATCAAACACACAAACTTTTGGTGCATGGTATGACACTGCAACCAATGAGCCACCTGGCTAGGACACACATTGTGATGTTTTTTTATTGTTGACACATTTTGATTTTGATTTGCATTTCTCTGTTGATTAGTGATGTTTCCTTCTATTACTTGTTTGTAGTGTGTGTTTTTATAACTTATGAAAGGATATTGTTGACTCATGTGAAATGTTAACAGCTGACACCAGAATCTTCTTCCATAAACCCATCTATTTTCTTTCTCATTTTTTAGGGGACTTGTAACAATGAATATAAATAACACATATTCTTCCCTTGCTAAACACCAGATATTATGCTAAGTTCCTGACCTAGTAAAGCTGAGACACTTATGAGGTTTAAGTCACAGGCATTTCTCCAGGTATTTTCAGTGTAGTTCCATATATTAACACAATGCCTGCAATTACCTCATGACATAGAGACTATTACTATCCTCAGTTTAAGGACAAAAATTTGTGTGAGTCACCAGGAGGTCAAAGATACTTGACCCAGATAATATAATTTATTATTAGGATTCAAATCCTGACCAAGCCACCTCAAATCCTATGCGCAGAACCAATAATGTGTGACTCTGTGTTCAGGCTGAAGTGAGGCCTGGATGGGACTCACTGAAAGGCTGTTAGGCAGTGATGGGTCCAGTGTCCCAGACTAAGATGCCTAGAACTCCAGCTGTCTGTTGAAGAGACCCATCATTGCACACAGTTCCCCTGTACTTACATCTTTTTTTCTCACACTCCATGGGAACTGTTTCTAACAGGTGTGAGGTGGTATCTCACTGCAGTTTTGATTTGCATTTCCCTAATAGTGTGGTTGAACATCTTTTCATATATATGTTGGCCATTTGTATTCTGGGGAGAGGTGTCTATTCAGCTCCTCTGCTCATTTTTTAATAGGATCATTTGTTTGTTTACTGTTCAGTTGTATTTCTTTATATATGTTAGATATCAACTCCTTGTCAGAGTTGTTATTTGCAAATATCATCTACCATTCTTTTGGTTGCCTTTTTGTTTTGTTGTTGATTTCTTTTGCTGTGCAGAGGCTATTTAGTTTGATATAGTCCCATTCATTTGTTTTGGCCTTTACTTCCCTTCCCTTGAGGTCAACTTCAACATTGAAATTTTTAAGGTAGTTCTCAAACTTGTTTAAACAATTCAGCTGCATAAGGAGATTGAAATAATCGCTAGCACCACTCCACACCCACAACACTTAAAGTACAATTGGGGTGAAATCCAGACAAATGTATTTTTAAACTCTCCATGTGACTGCAATGTGCCACTGAGGTTGAAAACCACTGTGTTAAAATATCAGCTTTTGGTGTATGCTCGCCATAAGTTCCTAGGAATGGTTTCCATCTTATTTTACTGATTTTCTTCTCAATGTTGTTTTGGGGTGCTAGTGATTCCACAAGCTTAGATCAAGGGCTGGCAAAGTACAGCCCATGGGCCAAACTTGGCTTGTGGAAAAATTTTGTGGAGCCTTTAAGATAACAATTTTTACATATTTGAATGTTTGCAAACTCAATATTTCCTGAGAAGAGAAAATTATTTGAAATTCTGATGTCAGCATTAATACATCAAGTTTTACTGCAACACAGCCATACTGTTTCTATTGAGGCTTTCACTCTACAATAGCAGAGTTGAATGGTTACAACAGAGATCAAATGACCCTCAAACATTTATGATCTGGCCCTTTTCAGAAGAAGTTTGTTCAGCCCTATCTTAGAACAAGTGTCCTTCAAGCAAGTGCACAGTAACTCTGGTAGCTCAGGAAGATGTATGTTACTTGTGACTTCATTGTAGGGTATTTTCTCAGTAGTCTATTTGTTCATGGTTTTCTGGGTCAGGTGTGGGAATTGAGTAAGGGACCATCATTTGCCATCAAGATGGCTCAAGTCCCCAGATCTAGAGTGTGTGTGTGTGTGTGTGTGTGTGTAGTTTTCTTATAGTTTATTATAATTATATTTTATCTTTACATTGATTAAATGCAACATTTGAGAATTTTCAGATATTTCAAGATCCAAGGGATCTGTTTATCAATAAGCCATCTTCAAAGGTTGCTATAGCTCAAACCAGGAAAGCATATAAGAATGTCTACAGCCCAGCCGGTGGTTGAACACTGACCAATGAACCAGGAGGTCAAGGTTTAATTCCTGGACAGGCATATGCCCAGGTGTGGGCCTGATCCCAAGTTGAGGGTGTTCAGAAGGCAGCCGATCAATGATTCTCTCTTATCATGATGTTTCTCTCTCTCTCTCTCTCCTGCCCTCTCTAAAATCAATATATATATATATATATATATATATATATATATATATATATAATGTTTGAGTGTTGAAATATTTGCCAACTCTGCCAATTCATAGTGTATTTCACAGAACCAATTTATTTTTGCTATTGTAAATGGTATATTCACAGTGAAAATGTTATTTTTTATTTGTTGCAATTATGTTGTATACATTAGTCTTATATACAATAAACTTATTAATCGCTTTCACTCTATGTTTGTAAATTCTCTTGAGGTTTATATAAAGACAATTCTACTTATAGTTTTGATTCTTTTAACATTTATACAATTATTAATTAATTAATTAATTTATTTATTTATTTATTTATTTTGCGTTATAATAATGCCTCGGACTCTCAATTTAGATCTTGAACGGAAGTGATTATTTGTGAGTCATTTTTGCTGATTCTGATTTAAAATGGAATGCTTTGTCTTTCTCTGAATGGCTTATGTTAATTCACTTGTATACTATATAATTTTATTAATCAATATCACTCCAATAAACACAATAAAAAAGCAACAACCGCTAAACTACTAGGGATCCTTAATTTTAAAAAAAGTTAAAATTGATTGAGTTAGCAAAAATGCTTCAAAAATTTAAATGGAATGCTTTGAATGTTTCACTATTATGTATGGCATTCATTGTAGTTTTTTTAAAAAAATACCTGTTATCAGTTTAAAGAAGTATTTTTGTATTCCCAGTTAGCTGAGAGAGTTATTAGTGTTCTTATTCAAACTTCATTGGTTGTTGAATTTTATGGTATGCCTTTCCCTCCTCCCCCCGCCAGAATCATTGTGGTAATCACCCTTTTCTTACTCTCTTACCTTATTAAAGTGTTAAATTACATTATAGATCTCCTGTTAACCCAACATTGCAAGTTTGGGATAAACACAACTGTGGCATGGTGTAGTATCTGTTTTATCCATTGCTGCATTTAGTTTGTTATTATTTTATTAGTAGCCCTGTGCACGAATCTGTGTGTGAGTAGCTCGCTGCTGCTTGCCTCAGCTGGCCACCCCACCCACCACCGCTGGTAGCTCTCTGCTGCTCGTAGCTCACTGCCCCACCCTCCTGTAGCTCTCTGCCGCTTGTAGATTGGTAGTGAGGTTATGGTGACCCAGCTAATTTGCATATTCCTCTATTATTATATTAGATTTACACATTTTTATAGTTCTATAACTAATATTGACCAGTAATTGTGTCTTCTAATCACTGTTTGGCAAGAATACAGTTAATATTCATATTTTTATTTCTTCAATATAAAATTTTTTCCTAAAATTTATCCATATAAATTTTCAAATTATTAGACTGTTTTATATTTTACATCTTTACTGTAAGTGCAAGCATGATGCCTTTTTCATTCAAAAGTTACTTATTTTTGCCTTCTAATTTTCTTGACCCATTACACCAGAAATTTATTTTCTTATATTTTAAAAGCACTAACATCTAGCACTTTATTCAACTTTTTCATATATTATCAATTTCATTAATTATTGCTCTAATTTTTATTATTTTTCCTTGACAATATGGAAAGATATGAGATTATTTTTATTAAGTATGAAACAAATGAACAATCTCTCATCTACCATCAGGTTTTCATGGATATTCAAATATGCAATACATATATTTACTTGGAAATGACGTGTGGCTTACCAGTTCAGGGGATTTAAATCCATCATGTCTATTCAATTTCATTTTTGGAAAAATCAGACAATTAAGGAAGATAGACTGCAGCATTGTTGTAAAGGAATTCCTATTTTAAGTATATATGAACTTCATCTAAAAGGACAGAGTAAATATTCAAAGAAGTAGAAGTAGAAAGAGCATGGATTTGAAATATATATGTTTATCTGGAATATGGTCTGTAACTTACTACCTATGTGATTTTAGGCAATAACCAATGTCTCTGAGCCTCAATTCAATGATATGGCTGTCAATGGTGCTGTTTGCCAAGTGTTTCCATTTCTCCCATTCTAGGCACCTGGTAGAACTGCACTTCTTGACACCCTTTTTATGAATGTGGTGGTGTGTGTGACTAGTTAAGGATAATGGTTTGTGAGTAAAGTGTTATTTCCATGTGAAAACATATGGTTGTTGGTTTGAATCACTTCAGGGCCCTCTTCCCCTTAGGCACAGAGAGAGGCAACTTTTTAGATGGTGGCTCCTCATCAATTTGGGTCTCCAAGTCATTCCAATAAGAAATGCTCAGACCGGCCCTTGGTGGTCCGGTGCTGAGTGGCGGGAGGGAAGGTCATCGCTTAGCAGTTTAGAGTGAAGAGCACAGAAGCTTTGACTCCTGAATAACTTTGTCCACATTCCATTTGACTCTTTTTTAACATTCTTCCATCTTTCTTTCCACTGCTCACCCTTCTCCCTATTTTTGTCTAAACATGGTTACTCATGGTTTAGTGCTAGGTATTTTTTTTTTCTGTCCCTGAGTGACTCCAGTAATTTTGTTAACGTTTTATTTTAGAGTAATTCAGGCTTACAGAAATGTTGCAAAGCTAACAGAGGTAATTCCCGTAAATGCTAAATGTTGACATTTTATGTTTGCATTCTCTGAACGATTTGAGAGAAATTTGCAGCCATGATGTTTCTTTATCGCTACACGATTAAATGTGTTATTTCCTAAAAACAAAGACATACCTTACATAATAAAATGATCAAAATCAGAAAAAAAAGAAATGCTCAGACCCCCAACATCCACCATCCTGTGATGGATGTGCACCTGCCATGGGTATGTAGTACAAGTGAAGAATAAGCCACTGGCATTTGGGGATTTTCTATTACCATGGCATAACCCAGCCTTTTCTGTCTCATATACTTCATCTTTATATTAAAATAACATCCTCTCAGGATTTTTCTGAAAACCAAATGATTTATATGATGAGGTTATCACAGTGCTTTACATAAAATAGAAATTTTACAAATAGCAGCTATAATTCTATATTATAATAAAAGGCTAATATGAAAATCAACTGAACGGCAGAATATGCAAATCCCCCAGTTGCTATGGTGTGCACTGACCATCAGGGGGCAGATGCTTAACGCAGGAGCTGCCCCCTGGTAGTCAGTGTGCTCCCACAGGGAGAGCGCTGCTCAGCCAGAAGCTGGGCTCATGGCTGGTGAGTGCAGCGGCAGTGGTGGGAGCCTCTCCCACCTCTGTTGAAGGTGGGTGGGAAGGGGCAAGGGGTCCCGGACTGTGAGAGCCCCAGACTGCGAGAGGGATGTCTGACTGCCAGCCTAGGCCCGCTTCCCAGGGGATCAGGCCTAAGCTGCCAGTCAGACATCCCTCGAGGGGTCCAGGACTGCAAGAGGGAGCAGGCCGGGCTGAGGGACCCCCCCAGTGAACAAATTTTCATGCACCAGACCTCTAGTCATATATAACAAAAGGATAATATGCAAATTGACCCTAACAGTGAAACAACCGGGAACGACCAGTCACTATGATATGCACTGACCACCAGAGGGTAGACACTCAAGGCAGGAGCTGCCCCCTGGTGATCAGTGTGCTTCCACAGGATGAGCGCTGCTCAGCCAGAAGCCAGCTCATGGCTGGCCAGTGCAGTGGTGGTGGCAGAAGCCTCTCCCGCCTCCACAGCAGTGCTAAGGATGTCTGACTAATGGCTTAGGCCTGCTCCCCCAAGGAGTGGGCCTAAGCTATCAGTCGGACATCCCCGAGGGGTCCCGGACTGCGAGAGGGTGCAAGCTGAGCTGAGGGACCACCCTCCGAGTGCACGAATTTTCACACCAGGCCTCTAGTCCTATATAATAAAAGCTTAATATGCAAGTCAACCAAACGTCAGAATGACCAATGGAATGACCAGTCACTATGATGTGCACTGACCACCAGGGGAAGACGCTCACTGCAGGAGCTTCCCCCAGCCCCCAGACCAGCCAAGGTGGGTGCCAGCGGGGCCCTCAATCACCCTGTTGGTCACCTCACAGAGGGAGGCGACCAGCGGCAGCAGGGGGCAGGGGCAGGGCCAGCAAGCAGGCAGTGCCAGGCTGCCAAGTCGGGTGCCAGCGAGGGGGCCCCCTATCACCTCGCCAGTTGCCCCACAGATTGTCCTTGATTGTCAGCCAGGCCTCGGTACCCTACCCATGCATGAATGTTGTGCATTGGGCCTCTAGTTAAGTAATAATAGCTGGTTTTTAAAAAGTGTGGAAAATTGGTATAAAATGAGAGACTCTGCACCTGCTTGTCTTTACAGGTAAGTTGTATCTTCCTCTATGAGTGGGACACTGTACTTGTATTATACACTAGAGGCCTGGTGGATGACTTCGTGCACTGGTAGGGTCTATCCATCACCCCACTCAGGCGAGGGGCCACGGGCGGTTTGCCAGCCAGCCCCACCCCCGATTGGGGTGGGGGAACCTGCTGGGGCACAGGGCTAGCCGGGATGAGGGAGTTGAGGTCATTCTGGTCATTCTTCTGTTTTGTCACTGGGCTTTTATTATAGAGGACTAGTGGCCTGGTGCATGAAATTCGTGCACATTAAAAGGGAATTAGAGGAAATATTTTAATATTGCTATTTGCTGGGGGGGGGGGGGCGGGATGTGAGCCTCACATCCGCAGGCCCATTGCTGGGGGTGGGGACTCATGCCTCATGTCCTGGGCCAGCACAGGGGGTGGGGACGTGAGCCTCACATCCCCGGGCCATTGCCGGGGGCAGGAATGTGAGCTTCACATCTCGGGCCTGTTGCCGGGGCAAGGATGCAAGCCTCACATCCCTGGGCCTGTTGCTGGGGGCAGGGACATAAGCCTCAAGTCCCTGGGCTGGCGCAAGGGTCAGGGATACGAGCCTCACATCCTGGGGCCCATTGCCAGGGTTGGGGACGTGAGCCTTATGTCCCTGGGCAGGTGCAGGGGTCGGGGACACAAGTCTTATGTCCCAGGCCCATTGCCAGGGTCAGGGACATGAGCCTCACATCCCCAGGCAGCACAAGACCCCGCCCACCGATGCTGCAAGTCCCCGCCCACCCACTCCTGCTGTGCACACAGCCTGCTAATCTGTTGTTTCGTGACGGTGTACTAACCAATTTTTATATTACCTTATTATTAGATGACTTCCTAATGATTTGCACTTATACACTTATTTCTTGCCATCATGATATTAGAAACATACTTACAAACTAGGGTTATGGAAAGACTGAACAAGTGGACAGATTAAGCATGAGAAATAAGATAAAATCAGGTAAGGAGAAATAAGTAGTTTCTTAATGAGAAGCATAAGTTATACATATTAGCATAATATGTATACATATTACATTGTTCTAGGTATACATAGATACACAGTATTAGTGTGGTACAAGAGAATTAGTTTGAACAGTGTCTCCTAAAATGTTTTCCACAGCACACTAGTACCTCAAATGGTCTGTGGAAAAGTGTTCCATTCCCATATAAGAAAAGGAAACTACCTGCTTTAGACTGAATGTTTACATTGCAACCTAATCTCTAACTTGATCTGAAGATGTGGCTTTGGGAGGTGATTAGATCACAGTGGAGGTGCACTCATGAATGGAATTAGTGTCATTCTAAGAGACCCAGAGACCTCTCTTGCCCTTCTGCCATGTGAGGACACAGGAATAAGACAGCCATATTTGAACCAGGAAGTGGGCCCTCATGAGACACTGACCCTGCCAGTGCCTTGATTTTGGACTCCTCAGCCACCAGATCTGTGAGAAATAAATACCTTCTGTTTATAAATCACCCAATCCATGATGTCCTGTTATAGCAGCATGAACCAACTAAGATACTATCCTCTCCTTGAGATATTAGCATATTATCTTAAAAATACGATATGGAAACCCTTTTACCTTCATTTCTGTATGTCCCATACTCCTTTAATGGAGGACATTTTTGTTGTTGCTGTCTTTTAGACATAGTGTCTCTTAATAAACCTGGAAGTGCTGAAATGAGAGAAAAATAAAGTGGATATAATAAAATAATAGCACAAGTGATAACATTCCTTAGCCATCTTTCATATAATATTTAAATACTCATAAATGTAAACATATTCCTTACTTGCTGAATTTTACTTATTCAGTATCATCTACAAGTTTATTAAATGCAAGTATCACATATAATTTCACTTAATATGTTTTTCCTTGAAAAGTTATTGTTTTCCACTTGAAGAAAAGCAGCGAGTTTTAAAGGAGTCTAAGAAGCAATGGTTAGAAAATCAAAAGCAATAGTGTTTGGTTAAATTAGTTTAAACCATTTAGAGAACCCAAGCACAAAAAGATTATGGCAACCCACTCCATATGCATTTATTTATTTATTTATTTATTTATTTATTTATCCTCACCCGAGGATATGCGCCCTGACTGTGGATCGAACCTGCAGCTTAAATATCTGCCCTGAGATCAACTAAAGGACTTGTATGCATGCATAGAAGCATAACCAGTGGACATAAGACACTGGGGGATAGGGGAGGCTAGGGGATTGTCTAGGGCGGGGGGATAAAATGGACACATATGTAATACCCTTTGTAATACTTTAAGCAATAAAAAAAAATAAATAAATAAAAATAAAAATAAAAAAAAAATTTAAAAAAAATAAAAATAAAAAAAAATATCTGCCCTGACTGGGACTTGAATAAGGAACCTTATAATGTAAGGGACAATGCTCCAAACAACTGAGCCACCTGACCAGGGCCCACATGAATTTTAAAGAAACTATTGAGCAGCAAGTAAATATAAGAAATAAATTCTGATTCTTCACATGATGGTACTTTCACACTTTTATTAAAAAAATCAAATTCCTTTAAAAAAATTCCTTCTCTTTCCTTCCCTCTCATTCTCTAGAAGCCAATATGGAACAGAAATTAAAATCAGATTTGGAATCGGTTATACAAATTGGCATCTCAGAGGTCTCTGGTGTCCTTAACCAGAGTAAGCCATCACACTGCACAGACAGTGAATATGGGAGGATGGTAAGCAAGAGCAGAGTTAGTTTTTTTGTTTTGGTGTGTGTGTGTGTGTGTGTGTGTGTGTGTGTGTGTGTGTGTGTGTGTTTATCGGAAGTTCTCTTTAAACCAGAGATCACCTCATTTAATCTTCACATGAACCTTATAAGGCAGGTACCATTATTATTCCCATTTTGCAGATGATAAACTGAGTACAAAGAAGTAAATTATTTGCCTGAAGTTGCACATCTGGTAAGTGGCAGAGTCAAGAAGACTGAAACTCAAGTCTGGTTAACACTTAACCACCAAGAATATGTTTCTGCTGTATAAATATTGAGGGTGGAGCAAATGGCCGCATTCTACTTCTAAAAACCCTAATTTCTAGGTTTTATATGCACTCCCAAGTAGAGTATTCCTCAGCTATTTTATTTTCTTTTATGGGAGAGCTACTTTTTAAAAATCTTTATTGTGAGAGTATTACAGATGTCCCCTTTTTCCCCCCACTGCCCCCCTCCACCGGATTCCCACCCAGCTCCAGTTCTTCACCATGAGGGAGCTACTTTTAAATCTATATCTATATCTATATCTATATCTATATCTATATCTATATCTGTATCTATATCTAATCTATATCTATATATCTAGATATATCTATATATCTAGATAGATATAGATATATATATTTCAGAGAGGAAAGGAGAGGGAGAGAGAGATGAGAGAGAATCATTGATCAGCTGCCTCCTGCAGGACCCACACTGGGGATCTAGCCGGCAACATGTGCTCCGACTGGGAATTGGTGACCTCTGGTTCACAGGTCATTGCTCTACCACTGGCCGGGCTGGGGGAGCTACTTTTTGTTACCCAAAATGCTTCCCGTCACTATGGGGAGAAGAGGGAAGAGGAGTAGGACGACCACTGCGAAAAAATGGGAAAGGGGCAACACGGTTGGTTTACTGGCCTCCCCTCAAGAAATTTGGCAAATTGAGACATAGGCCATGGCAGAAGCTAATGATAACGACCCATGACGCAGGTACCCATGACACAGCTAGAACATCCTGCCCATTTTATTTTATGTTTTTAATTAAATTTTTTCCATTTATCCCCTCTATAACCTCTTCCACCTCCACCTATGACCCCCGCCCCCACAACCACTGCTGTCCATGTCCATGAGTTCGTTCTCTTTTTTACTCAATCCTTCCATCCTCCGCCACCCCCCCGCCCCCCGCAACACCTCTTCTAATACTCACCCCCACCGGCCCACACAAACCAGAACTGAGCAGGGCTTTGAATTGGCAGCGGGAGGGAAATGGGAAGAGGGTCTTACCTGATTTCCTTAGCCTGGGCTCGAGAGAAGTCCATAAACCCCTGCCGCGCCCTCTCCCGCGCCAATCCTCTGGAAAAAAAACGTCTAGTACAGACTCGGGCCCCTCCTACCCGGTGGCAACCCTCTAGGGAGTGAGGCCCACCGCTCAGGAGGCCGGAGAGGAACGGGGTGGGGGGAGATACGGTGGGCCTGTCTCATCAAAATCCCCCCTCAGCCAGCGCGCGGACCGTTTTAACGGTTTTCTGAACCTACCGGCAGTCTGACTCCTCAGAAAGATAAGCGGAGCTACGGTCGAGGACTCACTACACACTTAAATGGCGGACATGGCCATAGGGGGGGTCACAAAACTGCGGGATCCACAGCACTGGCAGCTGTGGGACCTTACCTGACTCCCAAGACGGTTCCTAACAGGAGTCACAAAATGGAGACACTCAGAGTTCTAGAACCTTCAATTCTCGCCTGAGAGCAGACTCTCGCGTGATCATACGTGATGACAGCGCCGATACGTGATCATAGCGCGGTACGTGATCATAGCGTGGTGCATGATCATAGTATGTAGCGCGATCATAGCGTGGTGCGTGGTGCGTGGTGCGTGGTGCGTGGTGCGTGGTGCGTGGTGCGTGACCCTAGGATATACATGAGCCACAGTGATTGGGTAGCGGCAGGGTTCACCCAAGTGCCCGGCTTTGCCTGTGCTGAGATGGTAGAAGCCACGTAACTGCTGAGTTAAAATCTGCAGAGTTCCGTAGCCCACAATCTTCACATGGTAGAGATGGCTGAGGCTGACCTGTGACCATAGGGGCATACATGTCCATACCATCCACGTGACCCTAAGAAGCCGTTCATTGATGTGATTTTGAGGGCTGACGCCTTCGCATGCCGCTAACTAGTAAGGGTCACATGACAGGAAGAATCCACATGGTGGGCGGGGTTTTTAGGAGTCCACGATGCTCAGTGACTTGAAGAGCTGGATCTACCTCATGACCACAGTGGCACCAGGTCTAGAGAGGCCAGGTGAGCTCAGGTGCTGACAGGATCAGTACTTCTGGGCCTGCCACATACCTAGTGTCCACATGATGGCAGCATCCACGTGACCACAGCTTTAGGAGCCCACAGTGCTCACAAGCTGGGTCAGTTTCATGACAGTAGGGTTCCCTGACCTGCTTGTTTCAGGAAACTTCTCTCTTTTTTTAAAAATATATTTTATTGATTTTTTACTGAGAGGAGGGGAGAGGGATAGAGTTAGAAACATCGATGAGAGAGAAACAGCGATCAGCTGCCTCTTGCACGCCCCCTACTGGGGGTGTGCCCTCAACCAAGGTACATGCCCTTGACCTGAATCGAACCTGGGACCCTTGAGTCCGCAGGCCGATGCTCTATCCGCTGAGCCAAACCGGTTAGGGCAGGAAACTTCTCTTCAGGAGACCTGCAGATCTGAGATTGCCCACATTCCTGGGCTCCCCAGTGATGGTGGTGCCTCTGGGTGCCCTTCCTCAACACACAAGCTGGGCTTCACCTGTCCCCACCGCTTCTCTAATGTGCTAATTTATTGGGGTTTTCTAATAACACATGCAATTTAATACATAAATTAACACATAGCAATGAAACAGGTACTACCTAAAACCGTAACCATCACCATATTGTGGGGACTACTTCAAAAGACTAAGCTATGGGCAATGAAAGATAAACGTGTGTATTAATCATGTTAAAGACAAACTTTAAAAGTATACTCAACTTTAATGTCAATTAATATTTTGATATGTGGGAAATGCTTCTAACATTCAGATTAGGTAAATATCAACAGTGTTCTATGTTAGTAAAAAATGTTTTGTTTTAAAACTTATTTTATGCAAAGAAAATATCATTAAACCTAACATTGTATTAAGGGGGAAAAGATTAAAAGATTAAGGTACAGTTATTATTAACTTAATTTCATGTGTGTTTAAAGAAAATATATTTCTGGTGTTTCTGATTTCTTGGGATATATTCCTAGAAGTGGGATCACTGGGTCAAATGGGAGTTCCATTTTTAACTTTTTGAGGAAACTCCATACTGTCTTCCATAGTGGCTGCACCAGTCTGCATTCCCACCAGCAGTGCACGAGTGTTCCTTTTCCTCCACATCCTCTCCAGCACTTGTCTGTTGATTTGTTGATGATAGCCATTCTGACAGGGGTGGGATGGTACCTCATTGTTGTTTTGATTTGCCTCTCTCAGATGATTAGTGACTTTGAGCATGTTTTCATATGTCTCTTGGCTTTCTGAATGTCCTCTTTTGAAAAGTGTCTATTTAGGTCCTTTGCCCATTTTTTGATTGGATTGTTTATCTTCCTTTTGTTAAGTTGTATGAATTCCCTATAAATGTTGGAGATTAAACTCTTATTGGTGATAATGTTGGCAAATATGTTCTCCCATGCAGTGGGCTTTCTTGTTGTTTTGTTGATGGTTTCTTTTGCTGTGCAAAGCTTTTTATTTTGATGCAGTCCCATTTGTTCATTTTCTCTTTAGTTTCAAGTGCCCTAGGAGCTGTATCGGTGAAGAAGTTGCTTCGGCATATGTCTGAGATTTTGTTGCCTTTGGATTCCTCTAGTATTTTTATGGTTTCCCATCTTACATTCAAGTCCTTTATCCATTTTGAGTTTATTTTTGTTTATAGTGTAAATTGGTGGTCTAGTTTCATTTTTTTTGCATGTATCTGTCCAATTTTCCCAACACCATTTATTGAAGAGACTGTCTTTACTCCATTGTATGTTCTTGCCTCCTTCGTCAAATATTAATTGAGTATATTGGTTTGGGTCGATTTCTGGGTTCTCTATTCTATTCCATTGATGTATATGTCTGTTCTTGTGCCAGTACCAGGTAGTTTTGAGAACAGTGGCTTTATAATACAGCTTGATATCTGGTATTGAGATCCCACCTACTTTGTTCTTTCTCAGGATCGCTGCAGCTATTCGGGGTCTTTTTTTTAATCCAGATGAATTTTTGGAGAGTTCGTTCTAGGTCTGTGAAATATGTCATTGGTATTTTAATGGGGAGTGCATTGAATTTATAAATTGCTTTGGGTAGTATGGACATTTTAATGATGTTGATTCTACCAATCCATGAACATGGTATGTTCTCCCATCTGTTTATGACTTCCTCTATCTCTTTTTTCAACGTCCTGTAGTTTTGAGTAGAGGTCTTCTACCTCTTTAGTTAAGTGTATTCCTAGGTATCTTAATTGTTGGCTTCATAGAATGGTGTGATGGTAAATAGGATTGCTTTTTTAGTCTCTTTCTATAAGTTCACTATCGGTGTATAGAAATGCCATAGATTTTTTTTTTTTGGCATTAATTTTGTATCCTGCTACATTGCCAAATTCATTTATTAAGTCTAATAGTTTTTTGATGGAGTCTTTAGGGTTTTCTTTGGACAATATCATGTCAACTGCGAATGACAGTTTTACTTCTTCTTTTCCAATTTGGATGCCTTTTATTTCTTCTTCTTGTCTAATCACGATGGCTAATACTTCCAGTACTATGTCGAATAGGAGTGGTGAGAGTGGGCATCCCTACCTTGTTCCTGTTCTTAGGGGAAGTGGTTTTAGTTTTTGCCCATTGATTATGATGTTGACTGTGGGTTTGTCATATCTGTCTTTTATTATGTTGAGGTATGATCCTTCTATTCCCACCTTGCTGAGAGTTTTTATCAGAAATGGGTGTTGGATTTTGTCAAATGCTTTTTCTGCATCAATTGATATGACTATGTGGTTTTTATCTCTCAATTTGTTTATGTGATGTATCATGTTTATTGATTTGTGGATATTGTACCATCCTTGCTTCCCTGGGATAAATCCTACTTGATCATGGTGTATGATCTTTCTGATGTACAGCTGGATCCGATTTGCTAGGATTTTGTTGAGGATTTTGGCATCCATGTTCATGAGGGATATTGGCCTGTAATTCTCTTTCATTGTGTTGTGTTTACCTGGTTTTGGTATTAGGGTGATGCTGGCTTCATAGAATGAGCTTGGAAGTGTTCCTTCCTCTTGAATTTTTTGGAATAGTCTGAGGAAAATAGGTTTTAGTTCTTCCTGAATGTTTGGTAAAACTCCCCTGTGAAGCTGTCTGGCCTCGGGCTTTGGTTGCTGGAAGCTTTCTGATTACTGCTTCAATTTCTTCCATAGTTATTGGCTTACTGAGATTTTTAGATTCTTCCTGATTGAGTTTTGGAAGGTTATATTTTTCTAGGAATATGTCCATTTCCTTCAGGTTGTCCAGTTTGTTGGAATAGAGTTGTTTATAGTATATTTTAACAATCCTTTGTATTTCTGTGGAGTATGTTGTTATTTCTCCTCTTTCATTTCTGATTTTGTTTATTTATGTCCTCTCTCTTTGCTTCTTGGTGAGCCTGGCTAGAGGTTCATCAATCTTGTTTATCCTTTTAAAGAACCAGCTCTTGGTTTTGTTGATCTTTTGTATTGATTTTTTTTTTTCATCTCTATGTTGTTTATCTCCACTGTGATCTTTATTCTTTCCTTTCTACTGCTTACACTGGGCTTTTCTTGTTGCTCTCTTTCTAACTCTTTGAGTTGTAGGGTTAGGTAATTTATTACCATTGTTTCATGTTTTTTTGCAGTAGACTTGTAGAGCTATGAACTTCCCTTTCAAGACTGCTTTCACTGTGTCCCATAGGTTTTGGATTGTTGTGTTTTCATTGTCCTTTGTTGCCATGATGTTTTTTATTTCTTCTTTGATCTCTCTGGTAACTCAGTTTAATAGCATGCTATTTAGTCTCCATGTGTTTGATATTTTTGGATTGTTTTTATTGTAGTTGTTTTCCAGTTTTATGCCATTGTGATCTGAGAAGATGCTTGATATGATTTATATCTTCTTGAATTTGAAGAGACTTTGCCTGTGACCCAATATATGGTCTATCTTTGAAAATGACCCATGTGCACTTGAGAAGAATGTATATTCTGTCACTTTGGCTTGAAATGTTCTGAAGATGCTAATTAATTCCATCTGATCTAGTGAGTCATTTAGGATTGCTGTTTCTTTGCTGATTTTTTTGTTTAGAGGATTTGTCCAATGGTGATAGTGGGGTATTAAAGTCCCCTACTATGATTGTATTGCTGTCAATCTCTCCCTTGATATCCTCCAGAATTTTTTTTAATGTATTTGGGTGCTCCTGTATTGGGTGTGTATATGTTTACCAGAGTTATTTCTTCTTGTTGGATTGCTCCCTTTAGTATTATGAAGTGGCCTTCCTTATCTCTTTTTATGTCCTTCACTTTGAGATCTAATTTTTCAGATATAAATATTGCTACCCCAGCTTTTTTTTCGTTTCCATTCACCTGAAAAACTTTTTTCCATCCCTCCACCATCAGTCTGTGTGCATCTTTTTGTCTGAGGTGGGTTTCCTGTAGACCACAGATATATGGGTCATGTTTTCTTATCCACTCAGCTACCCTATGTCTTTTGATTGGGGCGTTTAATCCATTTACATTTAAAGTTATTATTGATAGGTACTTGTTTGTCGCCATTTTTATTCTTTACCCCTGTGTTCCTTCTTCGTTTCCTATTTTTTTCTTTTTACAGCAGACCCTTTAGCATTTCGTGCATTGCTGGTTTGATGGTTATGAACTCCCTTAGTCCTTTTTTGTCTGTGAAGCTCCTGATTTCACCTTCAATTTTGATTGATAGCCTTGCCGGGTACATTATTCTTGGATTCAGACCCTTGCTTTGCATGACTTTGTATATTTCGTTCCAGTCCCTTCTTGCCTGATGTGTTTCTGTTGAGAAATCAGTCGCTATTCTGATGGGGGATCCTTTGTAGGTAACTTTCTGTCTCTCTCTGGCTGCTTTTAAGATTCTTGCTTTGTCGTTGGTGTTTGCCAATTTAATTATAATGTGCCTTGGCATTAGTCTTTTGGGGTACATTTTGTTTGGGACTCTGTGAGCTTCTTGGATTTGTGTGAGTTTTTTCTTCCCTATATCAGGGAAGTTTTCTGTCATTATTTCTTCAAACAGGTTTTCTATTCCTGCTCAGTTTCATCTCCTCCTGGCATCCCTATTATGTGGATGTTGTTTCATTTCGTGTTGTCCCAAAGTTCTCTTAGGCTCTCCTCCTGCTTTTTATTTTATTTTTTTCTAGAAGCTGCTCTGCTTGGGTATTTTTTTCTACCTTGTCTTCTAACTCACTGATGCGGTTCTCTGCTTCTTCTAGTCTACTGTTGATGCTTTCTATTGAGTTCTTTATAGCAGTGATGTCATTTTTCATTTCTTCTTGGTTCTTCATTTCCTCTTGGTTCTTGCACATATTGTTGAATTTGTCTTCCATTCTTTTCATACACCTTATGAGCATTTCTCTGAATTCTTTGTCTGACAGGTTGCTTGCCTCCATTTTGTTTACTTCTTTTTCTGCTGATGCCTGTTTTTCTTTCATATGTGGGCTGTTACTTTGTCTCACCATGATCTCTCTTCTCTGGGTGTCTGGTTATGTAGTTCTCTCTCTCCTTTCTGTGAGGGGGTATAGAGCTACTCCAAATCTGCATGCTTGTGCCACTTGGTGACCGGTGTTCCTGGGTTCACAGCTGTTCACTGGGTGCTGTTGTTGTAGATTCCCAGGATTTTCAGGCTTCCAACACGATCCACTCTCCCCTTTAAGATGGAGTGGCTTCCGTGTCAGAGCTGGTCACTCCGGGAGGGATCCCAGCAGCAGTGGAGGCTGCCCAGTCAGGGGAACCCCGTTCAGCAATCCCCCACAGTCCCCTGGAGTATAACTGTCCCTTAACTCACAAACAAATACTCCCCGTGCAACCACACACTCTCCCTTCATTCTCTCACTCACTCACTATCTTGCAGTCTGCCTTCCCTTCGGCAGCCATCTTCCTTCCCACCTCCACTCATTTTTAAATACTAAATTAGGGAAGACATGTGACCATAGGGGCTTACATATTTGTACCATCCACATAGTAGAGTTTCCATTTACTTTGTGCCTGTGTTTTTCTGGTGTGTTTGCATCCTACAGGTCTTACCTTCCAAGGTATTACTCTTTCTTTTAGAAGTTTATTTTGCTGTCATAATACTGCCTAAGATCAGCTTTCTCTGGATTCTTCCCCCATTCACTATCTTTCTCTGGATTCTTTCCCCTTCTCCTTACCCACAATGAGTCTGTCCAATTTGATTTCTGAAAATAACATTCTATTTGTTATTCTGAAAGAAAATATATGCTTGATAGTTCTGAAATCCTCAAGGGCTTAGTTCACCACAGCATCCTGACCTGTTGCTAATTTTGTGCAGTTTTTTTCCTACTAACCTGTAATTCAGAACCTGTGATGATTTTGCCAAATTTTTCAGTTAATTTTCAAATCTATTTTGCCAGTTTGATTAAAAAATAATGTTTCAGATTAGGGTGGTGGCAGTGACGATGAAAATAATTGAACATTAAGAGAAATATTTTGGTGAGTTGGTCAAGGGGAATTGCTTATGGTCTAATATAGGAGTGAAGAGGTGCTCAAAATGGTGTTTGGCTTGAGCAAGTGGATGAACATTTTACAGAAATGGGGAAAAGTGGAAGAAGAATGATTGTCAATGACAGAAGCAGGCACTCTATTTGGTATTTGGTTATATTAAGTTTGAAGTACATAAAAGATAGCATGTAGGTATATCAAAGGAAGTCTTTGAACTGAAAGGAAAAGGTCTGTTTAGATGTCACTTTGGGAAGCCTTTCTTATATGCCCACTTCCCATCCTTTTAAGCTTGTTACCCTTGCTACCCATAGCATCCATCATCACTTCATTGTAGATTTTATCAAATTTACATTGCAATTTCCTTTTTATTGGTCCATTTTCTCTGTTAGTGATTGTGAGTGGTTTGTGGAACAGAACCTATGTTCTCGCCCTGACCGGTTTGGCTCAGTGGATAGAGCGTCGGCCTGCGGACTCAAGGGTCCCAGGTTCGATTCCAGTCAAGGGCATGTGCTGTGGTTGCGGGCACATCCCCAGTGGGGGGTGTGCAGGAGGCAGCTGGTTGATGTTTCTCTCTCATCGATGTTTCTAACTCTCTGTCCCTCTCCCTTCCTCTCTGTGAAAAATCAGTGAAATATATTTTTTAAAAAAAGAACCTCTGTTCTCATGATTTTGTCAGGTTCTTTCCTGGCTCAATGCTGACAGTCATCTCTTCTTATTCAATGCATGCATATAACAAGGTAGTCAACTCAATTTTTTCTATAGGTCCAATAATTAAAACTCATTTTCCAAATTCAGCTAAAATTTGCCTTCATCTATCTTCTATTCCTATGAATCTAGATGCTATTAATTTCCTTGTCTGAATACTGACTTCAATAATTTGCTTTAGATCATATATCGGGATGAGTATACTACCCTTTCAAACCAGGCATGCAATAAAAATCCCAAAACTGTTTCTATATGTAATATCTTAAAGTATGTCTCCTCAAATATGTTTTTGTATTGTCTTCCATAGCAAAATGCAGGATTAAATACATACTATTCAATTTCATCTTACTGGAGATTTAGTACTTAACTCAGAAGTGGAGAGAACCAAGATGGCGGCATAGGTTAACGCTGGAGTTTGCTGCTTTGAACAACTACTTCAAAAGTGAAACTAAAAGACGGAAGGGACATCACCCAGAACCACAGGAACGCTGGCTGAGTGGAAGTCCTACAACTAGGAGGAAAGAGAAACGCATACGGACACTCAAAGGAGGCTCAGTGCTGAAGTCAAATTCTGAGGTGCGGAGTGCTCGGAGCAGGCTGGCGGCGGAGGGCGCGGTTGGCGTTTTCAATCGGGAGGGAGTCACAGACTCTGAGCTCCAGATACAGGCGAGTCTTTAGGGACCCAGACTCAAACGGGAGAAGCGGGACTGTCTGGCTTCGGTCAGAGCGAGTGCAGCTTTCTCTCCGAGCTTTGCAGCGGATGCTGGGACTCAGAGAGGCAGAGCCCCTGGGGACAGGACTGAGAGCCGCCATAACTGCTCTCTCCGGCCCACCCTGTTGATCCTGTGCGACCCGCCCTGCCCAAGCCCTGCACAGAGGCATTTGCCGAATAGCCTCAGGCAAACGCCAGATTAGCACCTCCCTAGAGGACAGAAGTTCTCTCACTGCTGACACAGCTGATTCTCATAGCCACTTGGCCTGGAGGTCAAACCCTCCCTGGTATTAGCTACAACAATCAAGGTTTAACTGTAAGACTTCGAACAAAGACCACTAGGGGGTGCACCAAGGAAGCATAACAAAATGCGGAGACAAAGAAACAGGACAAAATTGTCAATGGAAGATATAGAGTTCAGAACCACACTTTTAAGGTCTCTCAAGAACTGTTTAGAAGCCGCCGATAAACTTAATGAGATCTACAAGAAAACTAATGAGACCCTCGATGTTATATTGGGGAACCAACTAGAAATTAAGCATACACGGACTGAAATAATGAATATTATACAGACTCCCGACAGCAGACCAGAGGAGCGCAAGAATCAAGTCAATGATTTGAAATGCGAGGAAGCAAAAAACACCCAACTGGAAAAGCAAAATGAAAAAAGAATACAAAAATGCGAGGATAGTGTAAGGAGCCTCTGGGACAGCTTCAAGCGTACCAACATCAGAATTATAGGGGTGCCAGAAGATGAGAGAGAGCAAGATATTAAAAACCTATTTGAAGAAATAATGACAGAAAACTTCCCCCACCTGGTGAAAGAAATGGACTTACAGGTCCAAGAAGCGCGGAGAACCCCAAACAAAAGGAATCCAAAGAGGACCACACCAAGACACATCATAATTAAAATGCCAAGAGCAAAAGATAAAGAGAGAATCTTAAAAACAGCAAGAGAAAGAAACTCAGTTACCTACAAGGGAATACCCATACGACTGTCAGCTGATTTCTCAACAGAAACTTTGCAGGCCAGAAGGGAGTGGCAAGAAGTATTAAAAGTGATGAATGCCAAGAACCTACAACCAAGATTACTTTATCCAGCAAAGCTATCATTCAGAATTGAAGGTCAGATAAAGAGCTTCACAGATAAGGAAAAGCTAAAGGAGTTTATCACCACCAAACCAGGATTATATGAAATGCTGAAAGGTATCCTTTAAGAAGAGGAAGAGGAAGAAAAAGGTAAAGATACAAATTATGAACAACAAATATGCATCTATCAACAAGTGAATCTAAGAATCAAGTGAATAAATAATCTGATGAACAGAATGAACTGGTGATTATAATAGAATCAAGGACATAGAAAGAGAATGGACTGACTATTCTTGGGGGGGAAAGGGGTGTGGGAGATGCGGCAAGAGACTGGACAAAAATCGTGCACCTATGGATGAGGACAGTGGGTGGGGAGTGAGGGCGGAGGGTGGGGCGGGAACTTGGAGGAGGGGAGTTATGGGGGGAAAAAAAAGAGGAACAAATGTAATAATCTGAACAATAAAGATTTAATTTTAAAAAAATTGGAGATCATTTGGGATCATACATATATATTTAAATATCTTGACTTACACTTTTTTAAAAAATATATATTTTATTGATTTTTTACAGAGAGGAAGGGAGAGAGATAGTCAGAAACATCGATGAGAGAGAGAAACATCGATCAGCTGCCTCCTGCACATCTCCTACTGGGGATGTGCCCGCAACCCAAGGTACATGCCCTTGACCGGAATCGAACCCGGGACCTTTCAGTCCGCAGGCTGACGCTCTATCCACTGAGCCCAACCGGTTTTGGCTCTTGACTTACACTTTTACCTCTAAGTGTTCAGATGCCAAAATCGGGCATCAGGTCCTTCTGCCCAGCTTCAACCAGAAAACAACACTTTCTGGTTAACAGAAAATTTATTTTATGGTAGCTTAACATAAAGTTTATTTTTGGTAATTTTTAAAAACCACTTTCTACAGCAAGTCAGTGACGACTTCCTCAATAATGTAGTCAACACCACACCCTTATCCTTCCCCAAGTTGCCACCACCCAATTAAAATGGTTTTAATGTTAAAAATTTGTATAATTTACCCAGTATTAATTAAAACTGTGTGGCTAATTTTAATGAATCATCAATCTATTTAAGTTATTTTGAAAAGATCACAGTAATTTGGTATCTTAGTGAATATTCTTATAAGTTTTGAATTCCCACCCCCCAGCTTTAAACACAAAATGGACTTTATTCAAAAGAATTTGTCAGTTCTTTGGTTGATTTCTCATCTCCCCCCCGCCCACCTTCCCTCTGAGGTTGGATGGTCTGTTTGGTGCTTCTATGTCTCTGGATCTATTTTAGTTCATCAGTTTGCGTTGTTCATTAAACTTGTATGCATGCATATAAGCATAACCCATGGACACAGATAGTATGGGGGTGAGGGCAGGTGCTGGGGAGGTGGGAACGACCTGGAGAGAGGTCAATGGGGGGAAAGGAGACATATAATACTTTAAACAATAAATTAATAAAAATAAAATAAAATTTTAAAAAATCAAAGAAATTGTCAGTTCTAAAAATGCTTACAGTTCAATCTATCTTGTCTCACATTTTTTGTGGGGAAAAAGTTGCCTTTTTGGCATGTTCAGAAAAGAGAATTTGCCTTTTTGTGTGTATGGCTAATTGACACTCTCTTTGCTTGACTCTGGTTCCTCTTTCCCCCTATCTCCAGTATACCAGATGTGTTTAAATAGGGAAAGTGATATTATATCACCAAATAATCTCATACCAACAGTTTTGCAGAATACAAGTTCATTTGTGGACCATATAATTCCCTTTTGGACTATTCATTCTATCAGCTACAAACCCCAACCAATCATATGCTTCTGCTCATATTTACCATTTTATTCAAATCTCAAGAAAACCCAACTATTAAATGCTTTTCCTAAGTGCAAATACAACACCATCTAAATTTATGTGTTTTTTGATAGGATTAACACATCAAGGAATTACTGTAGTCTATTTTTTTCCTGTTCCTGATGACTCCATGTTGAATTATTTTATTTTATTTTATTTTATTTTTTAGATTTCAGAGAGGAAGGGCAAGGGAGAGAGAGATAGAAACATCAATGATAAGAGAGAATTTTTTATTGGCTGCCTCCTGCACACCTACCTCTAGGGATCTAGCCTGCAACCCGGGCATGTGCCCTTGACAGGAATCAAACCTGGGACCTTTCAGTCCATAGGCTGATGCTCTATCCACTAAGCCAAACTGGCTAGGGCCATGTTGAATTCTGATGATATTCCCACAAGGTCACACAGAAACTTGATGTTACAACTGAAACCAGAATCCTGAGATTTACATTCCCTGGCTATTACTCCCTCTATACTATGGTGATGCTCAAATGCTTACAAGAGGCGCTTATTATATAAAAGGGAGCACTAGAGTAAAAAATAATCAAGATTAAGCCCTTTAAAGGTAATGTACCCTCACAGCCTTCTTCCACGTATAAATTATCCCTTCATTTTCAAGTATATAGTCAGTCATATTTCTCTAACTTAAAACTGAGCTCATATGAATATCAGCTTCTAAGCAAGCTGTAGAAGAAATAAAATTATTACAACTTTATAATGTGATCTCCCCAGAGGTACAGTCTTGTTTAATTATTTCCTCTCATTCCCAAAATTATCTTTGGCTGGGAAATGACCATTTACATAAAACAATATGTAGAAATTAAAACGCTTTAATATAATATAAACGTTTCCAGAATATAGACTTTGTATCAGTACTTTTAAAACTATATATCATCTAAGTTTATTATAGACTGTTTCATATTCCACTTTTAAAACTATAAAATAAAAAAATACACTGCAAATTAGATTTAACAAACAAAAAAGCAGTCTAAATCTCTTCATACATTTTTCTTAGAGAAAATCAAGAAACATAAACACATAACAATAAAATACCATCAACACAAACCCAAACAACGAATGGATTTTGTAATGCCTAGTAATTCTTTCACTTAAAATAAATGATATCCCATGGGTAAATAATTCATTATCACAGCGATTTGATGAGTTAGAGAGACAACCGCATTAAGGGAAATTACATTATATGTAAGAAATACGTAATTTCCCTCCCTCCCTCCCTCAAAAGAAAATGAGGAAAAATAACTTGACAAAAAGGCATATTAAATACTTTTACTTCACTTGGCTTTTGTTAGAGATTAAAGTCACTGTCCACTTAGGAAAATTCAAATAACATGAATTTCATAAAATGAAACTCTTTAACTTATTTCTTCAATTCAAACTTAAAATAACAAAACTAAAACATTCAAAATCCAAGAGTAGATTCGTCCCAAAGAATGACTTCTGTCTTTTCTTCAACAGGTATACTTTTGTCTTATGTTCTTGTTTTGTTCTTATGTTCTTTCTCAAAGGCTAGGTTTAGGGTTGTGTGTTTCTTCTTTTAATTCAATTTCAATTTTTATACACAAAAAAAACTTTCCTGAGCTGACACTGACTATATCCACCTCTTTTTCTTCACTAAACATTTCTTTGCCTAAATCCATATTCTTATAAGATTTCTTCAATGCATCTTCGGGTAAATTAACCTAAAAGTTCAAAATCCAAGAATAGACTCATCCCAAAGCATTTCCTCTTCTGTCTTTTCTTCAACAGGTTTCTTTTTCTCTTTCCTGTGCTTACGTTCTTCTTTTGTAGAGGGTATACTGTGGCTTTTTTTCTTTTTTCGGTGCTTAAGCTTGCCTGAACTGACACTAACTTTATCTCCCTCTCTTTTCTTTTGTCGGATGCTCTTGTCCTTATTTAGTTCCATATCCCCATCACTCTTTTTCTTTTTATGCTTGGACTGCTCTTTCTCTGGCTTTTCTTCACCTTCCTCCAGATGCCTTCTCTTCTGATGTCTCCGTTTATGACGTGCTTGAGGGACACTGGTGGTGTTTTCTAAAGAGAGGTGCTTGTAAACTTCAGATTCTATACTGTATAAGCCAGAGTTGTTTTCTTGCTGACTAAGGCTTAGGGGTACTGGTTTTTCTGGGAAATAGTCTCTGGTGGGCTGACAATAGGTCATAGAGTCTAGTTTCTGTTTGCTGTCATGAGCTGGTAAGCAATGAGGTAACTGATTTTTCACTACTTGTGAAATATTGTGTGATTCTGGGTAGGTCTGGAAAGTCTCAAATGGGATTCTTGGCTCAGACATTCTATGTCTGGGTCTGGAATCAAACATTTCTCTGTACTTATGAGTTTCCATAGAGCTATCACTTAACTTTCTGAAACAAGTCTTCGGATGTAGTCCTCTGGCTTTCTGCACTTCGATGTAATCTTCAAGTTCATTTTGGAAAGAATCATATGTCCTCTTTAAGTAAGCTGGTGGTAACGAATGATGTAACTGGCTTTCCACTGGTGAAATATTGTATGGTCGTTGGAAGGTATGAGAAGTCTGAACTGGAAATCTTTGCTCATTGATTCTTTGTCTGGGTCCAGAATCAACTTCTCTGTACCCATGGGTTTCCATAGAATTCCCTCTTACCTTTCTGAAACAAGTCTTTGGATGTAATCCTCTGGCTTTTTGCACTTTGATGTATTCTTCCAGTTCATCTTGGAAAGAGTCATATGTCTTCCTTGAATAAGCTGGTAAGTAATGAGGTAAGCGGTTTTCCACTGTTTGCGAAATTTTGTATGATTCTGGGTATGTCCGGAAAGTCTCATATGGGTGTCTTTGTTCATATACTCTATGTCTGGATTGGAAACCAACCACTTTTCTGTATCCACGGGTTTCCAAAGAATTATCTTCCATTTTTCTGAAACAAATCTTGGGCTCTGGTTCTCTAACTTTCTGCGCTCTCATGTAATCTTCACTTTCTACTTGGTAAGAGTCTTGTGTCTTCTTTGAATTCTTCACTAGACTGATAGTTATGGATTCTCTGCAACAAAGACAGTAGAAAGTTCTTGTTACTAGATTACTTTATTCTGAATATTTTTCTGTACCTTTGAAAAGATTACTCTAAAAAAACACAGATTTTTAAAACCTACCTAAAATAAAAGCTAAAAATCATGACTTTTTATGCCAAAAAAAGAAGCAGCAAGAATGGTCAGATATGTCCCAGGTACTTCTCAATATTCTACATATAAAAACATTTTCAGGTCTGGGAATATGGGTACAAAGAAGCAGACATATCTGATACTGTTATAGTACTTAGAATGTAAGACATGCTGGGATGTGTGGGAAAGGACCAATAATATTTAAACACTATCAGAAGATGATCTCATCTGAATATCACATTGTTTTAAAAGTTTTGATTAGTTAGTTCCTTGTATAAATATTTTAAATGTGATGGCTATTTATTCTGGAACCCTGAGATTTTCTTAGAAGTCTAAATGAAGGTTAATTTGGTGAGTCAGACAATTTACCTCCTAAGTATTCACACTCAATAGTATAAATCTCTTCTACTATAATAAAATAATTTAATGTTATGCTTTGATTTTAAAAGCAACAAACCAATATACAATAGCTACCAGTAAGTACCCGTCTGTCCTGCTACCTGACTTATCTAGCCCCTAACTATCCACTCAATCTTCTCCTCCTTAAAATAATAGACTAGAATGGGATAAACATTTATTGAGCTCCTACTATGTTCCAGGCCAGGCACTTTACCCACATTTTTATATTTCATTATAACCACTTTATATCAGAACTGTCCAAAGTTACATAATTGATAGAAAGATAGATCTGGTATTCCAATCCAGGTCTCTCTAACAGCAAGACTTTTGTTATTAACCACTATACTTCACTGGAAGAATGATGACCAGATCATGGAATCTGGAACTAAACCAACCTACCAGGTATTATTTGAATTTGTATGGTTAGCCAGAGAATGATCCTTTAACATATCTCTCCAAAGAAAAATAATACTGTCAGAGAACTTCCTGGGAGATGTTACAAGCATGAAATATGTTACAAATACCACAAATCATATACAGGATTAACTCCTAATGAAATAAATGCTTAGAAAATTTGTAAAATACATGCAAGGGCACTTGGTAGAAACCCTAGTATTTGATGTTATAGGAGCATTTTGGCAAAAAAATACTTACTTAATTTGATGTTCACTTCCTTGCATATGGAACCGGAACATTTCTAATGATGTAAAGGTGATATTACAAATATAACAGTTGTAGGTTCTCACACTAAATGCTGAAAAAACAGTTCAAATTAAGGTCAATATGGATACACTTAGAATCACATAGCTGGACAGGAATTTACTAGACACCATCTACTTCAACTTACCCAATCCTATATAATAAAAACCTAATATGCAAATCAACTGAACTACTGAATGACCTGCAGAACTGGTCGCTATGACATACACTGACCACCAGGGGGCAGACACTCAATGCAGGAGCTGCCTCCTGCTGGTCAGTGTGCTCCCACAGGGGAGTACCAATCAGCCAGAAGCCAGGCACACAGCTGGCAAGCGCAATGGTGGTGGCTGGAGCCTATCCTGCCTCCGCAGCAGCAGCACTAAGGAACAGCTAGCTAAGTGGTAAGGAGCAGTGAGCAGGTGGGTGGTAAGGAGCAAGGGGTCCTGGACTGAGAGAAGGATGTCCGACTGCTGGCTTAGGCCTGCTCTCCCTGGGACATCCTCCAAGGGGTCCCGGACTGTAACAGGGTGCAGGCTGGGCTGAGAGACCCCCCCCCTTACACAAATTTCGTGCACTGGGACTCTAGTTTAAAGATAAGGCCTAGAAAGGTCAAGTGACTTAAAGTCACAGAATCAGTTAGTAATAGAGATAGCTTCTCAGAGTTCATGTCTCTTAATTTAAAGCCCAGTATTCTTTATACAACATCACACTGCTTCTCTAGCCTTGGCTTCTTTCCTAAAAAATCTGCTGTCTGCCTGCTTATTGTTTCTATGTGTGAGTGCTGTAGGCCCAATGAACCTTTACCTCTTAACCCCTCAACCAACCTCTTTTTGTTTTCCCCTTATTTTTTACACCCAACCAAAACCTGAAACATCCCAAAAGTTTAAAAGCAAACAAAAGCAAATATTTACTCTCTTACCTGAAATCACTGTAGTACATTAGTTAGTCAAAAGTACTTTCCACAGACAGATTTTAGAAAGGAGATAGGTTTAGTGAGACCCACTCTCAGGACAAAAGCTGAAAGCAAAATTCTAAAACAAAACTATGAGTGACCACTTCAAAAGAGTTAACAGCTACAGAAAAGGTATACTAACTACCTCTCTATTATGCTTTGCAGGTAGAATTGTAAACAGGGGATAAGTTAATTTTTATTTTCTTAATCTCATCATCCTTCCATTATCTCTTTGGTCAGAAGAAACAAATTAATAAATTTCATAAGCCAAAAATAAAAAACAATCCCACCTTTAAAAATCAATAAATTGGTGGATGCATAGATTTTAGGGTCAAGCAAGGTCATCTTTGAAATCAAATAGCAACTTAATCATTTATATTATGCTAAAATAATCATTACCAAGTATATTGACCTTTCTGAAGCAAAGATTATTCATAGAAACAGGAAACTAGTGTCAAGGGGAGAGAAAGATGCTGATTTTGAAGAACATGAGAACTCTGCTCACTCTTGACACACTATCTGGGGCAAGGAGAACTTAGCAGAATATGACCAAGTTTGAATGAGTGATTCTTCAAAACTATCCTCTCTCCCTGTGCTCTGATTTTGTGCTTGCAAAGTTATGTTCTGATTATAATTTGGCTTCCCATATTATTTGATACCAAAAAAAAGGATACCCTGGATGATTATTTTTTAAACCCTGGGAACTGAAATATATACAGGGTGGGGCAAAAGTAGGTTTACAGTTATGAGTATGCAAGACAGTTTATTTTTGTATTATTATTTATTAATTATTTTATTGTTTTCCATAGGAACAACTGGGATGTTAATGAAAAATACAGATCTTCAGGCTCTTCCTTTGGAGAACATGCTTTTCTGTGTCTGGGGCAGGGCATTTGTATTTTAATAATACCCAAGGCTGTGGTTATCAGAGAATGTGTGAGAAATGCACTAAGGGAATACTTACCAGTTCCTTATTTATTAGCATCTTCCAAATCTGTCTGTGGTGTGGTGAGTACCTGATTTAGGCAGATGGACTCAGAATATTCTGGACTTCTTTCAAAGCTAAGGACTAAATTGAAGACTCTTCATGCTCACAGCAATGCTTTTCAATAAATTGCTATCTTTATTTAACAGATATGGAAATTAAGACTCAGATTCATTTGGCCAACACCATTCATTCTGAGGGCATTCAAATTATGCAAGATAAGCAGGAGTCCCTCTTTCTTCTAAATTAGTGTTTCTCAATGCTAGTTACACATTAGAGCCATATGGAGAACTTTAAAACTTTTCATGTTACAGTTCACATCAGACCCATTAAATCAGAATCTCTGAGAGTGGAACCAGGCTTTCTGACTTCATAAAAGTATTCTAGATGATTTTTCTGTGCAGCCACTGTTGAGCACCACTTCCCTAGTTTATCAAGCCAATGATCTTCATTATGATTATAAACTTAGATTATATTTCAGAGGTTTTACATATTTCTTTAGTGTTTAAAAAATAAATGGTATATAATGTCTTTCTCAGTTCCTCCTTTGTTTCTTCAAAAATCACGTAAGATTATAATATAGACTAGAGGCCCAGTGCACAAAATGCGGGCGAGGGGGGTCCCTTAGTCCAGCCTGCGCCCTCGGAGGATGTCCGACTGCTGGTTTAGGCCCCATCCCCGGCAGTTGGACATCCCTCTCGCTATCCGGGATGCTGCATACACCAGTGACCATACTTTTCATACAGGTGAAAGGCATCTTGCTGTTGTATGGGCAGCTACATTTTTTTGCCCTGATTATAAAAAGTAGTACATAACATGATCCTTTTGAGGCAATACTACCATTTTCCCCATCTTATGGGTGGAAAAACTGAAGCAGAGAGAAGTTAAGTAATTGGCTTTGTCACATAGTTATAAGGGTCAGAATCAGGGCTGATCACAAAATGTGCAAGCCAGAGTCCATGCATGTCATCCCTGCATCATCCTGTTTTTTCAGTGTTAGAGTAGCCTAGCCAGGTTTTAATTTTTAAATCTAAGAGACTGTTTCCAATATATAGGGTAGGGTCCCTAGGCATGGCTGGCAATCAGGGCCAATCTGTGGGGCAACCAGTGGGCAGGGTGATCGGGTGGGAGAGCCCACTGGCACCTACCTTGGCTGGCAGCCTGGCACCACCCACTGGTCACCTCCCTCTTGAGGGGCAGACACTCAACACAGGAGCTGCCCCCTGATGGTCAGTGCGTGTCATAGCAACCAGTCGTTTCACCATTTGGTCTATTTACATATTAGGGTTTTATATAGGACTAGAGGCCCAGTGCACAAAATTCTTGCACTCAGGGGGGTCCCTCAGCCTGGCCTGCACCCTCTCGCAGTCTGGGAGCCCTCAGGGGATGTCTGACTGATGGCTTAGGCCCGCTCCCCCAAGACATCCTTAGTGCTGCCGCAGAGCCCGGCTTCTGGCTGAGCAGCGGTCCCCCTGTGGGAAAGCACTGATCACAAGGGGTCAGCTCCTGCATTGAGCGTCTGCCCCCTGTTGGTCAGTGCACATCATAGCTACTGGTCATTCCACCATCAGGCTGAAACTAGCTCTCCGACATCCCCCAAGGGGTCCTGGATTGCGAGAGGGCACAGGCTAAGTGAGGGACCCCACCGGTGCACAACTGAGGCCAGGGAGGGATGTGGGAGGTTGGCCAGCTGGGGAGGGGTCATGGGAGGGCTCCCGGGCATGTCCAGCCCATCTTGCTCAGTCCCGATCAGCTGGACCCCAGCAGCAAGCTAACCTACCAGTCAGAGTGTCTGCCCTCTGGTGATCAGTACATGTCATAGCGACTGGTCCACCAGTTGACTGTCTGCCCCCTGGTGATCAGTGCACATCATAGCGAGCCATTAAGCAGCTTTAGCATATCATTAGCATATTACGTTTTGATTGGTTGAACAGCCAACTGATCACCACACACTTAGCATATTAGGCTTTTATTACATAGGATAATACAAGGTTTTATATAGGATAATACAAGAGTTTAGAGGAACTGCAGGTCACACATGAAAGGTCCAGAGGCACTTCTGAAACTGTGGTCTCATTACTATTAACTTAGCCATTGTCTTTTTCACACACTGATAATCCTTATCTTTTTGTAAGATATTCACATTGCAGAAAATAATATATAAAAACAGTGTAAACCCTTTCTGTGAAGATATAAAATATATTTATTGGCCCTGAGATAAAAATTCCTGATCTAATACTCCTGGAATCTGCCTGCATATGTTTCTTATGCTCTCTACCTTTCTATATGAAACTGCTCCTTGGTCCTGTCTAGCTTTGCTGCCCTTAGCTCTGCTAAGATTCCTTGTTTCTGACTTTACCCAGAAACTCAAGCTCCTTTGCACCTTATACTTTTCAGAATCTTCCATAACCACTTGTGGGGTCCACATTTCTCCTAATCACAGCCCAATCTCATAACTCCCTTGATTAAGGTCTTTGTTTTCAAAGCATAAATTAGGGAAGTGCATGTCCTCATAGTCTAACATTGTGGTCCTCAATCTTGGCTCTATATTATAATCAATTGGGGAGTTAAAAAAGAAAACAAAACGTTAATATTTAGGTCCCAGGGATTCTTATATAATTGATTTGAGGGAAGGCCTGAGCACTAGAATTTCTAACAGCTCCATGAGTTATTCCAATATTTAGTCAAGGATGAGAAACATGGGTCTAATGTCTTAAATGCGGATAAAACAATTGGTAGCTATATGTAAGCAAAAATGCAACTTAATATGGGATTTAACTTATGAAGAAAAAAATGTCCAGCTTACCTTTTTAAAAAATTTTTATGACAGGAGAACAAAACATTTTTAAAAACTAACATTTCTTGAGGACCTATTCTGTGATGGATACTGTATATACTGCTTTATTTCATCCTTTTTCAATCCTGTGAAGTAGCCTTATTTTTATTTTATACTTGAAGAATCTGAATTGCAACTGGGCAAGTGACTTTGAACATGTCTATGAATCTATGTTTATCCCTCTACACAACATTTCCTCTCAATAAACTATTAGCAAATATTAATTGAGGGAAAATTATATAGTCATTACCATATAAAGCACCGAGAAGGATATTAAAGAATAAAATATAATCCTTTGTCTCAAGGAGGCTAATTCAATTAAGGGGCTATAGTTAATGCAATTGTCAATAAACAGTAAAGCCTATGAGGAATCAGAGAAAGAGGATAATACCAAGAGCTGGAGCAGTGAGGGTGGTCATGATGGATCTTGGAGGAGAAGAAGGATTTGAAATGTAAAGAAAGTGGATAAGGGCATCCAGGGGGTGAAAACAATATCAGGTATGGCAGAGACAGAAATTAGCATGATGTGTTTAATTCAAATAATCTGTTCAACAAGCACCAATGTGGCACCAAACATCAAGCTAGATCAGGGGCGGGCAAACTTTTTGACTCGAGGGCCACAATGGGTTCTTAAACTGGACCGGAGGGCCGGAACAAAAGCATGGATGGAGTGTTTGTGTGAACTAATATAAATTCAAAGTAAACATCATTACATAAAAGGGTACAGTCTTTTTTTTCAATAGTTTTATTCATTTCAAATGGGCCGGATCTGGCCCGCGGGCCGTAGTTTGCCCACAGCTGGCAGCTAGATGCTAAGGGTAGAAGATAAATAAAATGGGCAGGTTGCTCACAATTCCAAATGAGAAACAGATGCATGAACAGAGAAGTTCAACTTCATTCGGTAAAAGGTAAAAGAGGTATGCTTAATGTGTATAAAAGAGGTATGCTTAATGGGTACAGGAGCTCAAAGAAGCAGAGGCAATGAGAACAATATGGGGGTCTGAAGAGGACTATTGGAAGAAATGATGCCTTAGTTAAACTTGGAAGGATGAAAAATAGTTAACGTAATGAAAAGAGCTGAGTACCATAGGCAGAGGAAATAGCATTAAAAATGAAGATGTGGTATACATATATTATACACAGTGGAATACTACTCAACCATAAGATGAAATACTGCCATTGCAACAACATGGATAGATCTTGAGAATATCATGCTAAGTGAAATAAGTCAGACAATAAAAGTCAAGAACCATATGATTTAACTCATATGTGGGATATAAAACTGGAAGCAACTAATGAAAAAAACAAGACAAACAAACAAAAACTCATAGACACAGACAACAGTATGGTCTTTACCTGAGGAAAGGGGTATGGGAGTAGTAAAGGGTAAAGGACGTCAAATATATGGAGCAAAGGAGATTTTAATTTGGGTGGTGGGCACACAATGCAATATACAGATGATGTAGCATAGAATTGTACACTTGAAACCAATGTCACCCCAATAAATTCATTTTTAAAAAGAGAGAAAAAAAACACTGAAATGTCTGCAGGAACTTCTTAAAATTAAAAATTGTTTAAAAAAATTCAAATTGTTTTAGAAATAAATATAAGGGTATGAGATGGGAGAGGCAAAAGGTTGTCAGATCAAAGAGAGACCTACATGCTATGTTAAGAAGCCTAGACTTTTTATTTTGTGCATTGGAAACCTTGAATTTGAGAGGGGCAAGCCTGGAAGTAAGGAGACCACAGTTATGTAAATACTAGAGGCCTGGATTTGCACACTGATGGGGTTCCTCGGTGTGGTCCGCGGGGATAGGGTTGAAACCAGCAGTCCAACGCCACCTGCCACTCCTGCCTGCTGCTCCCGCTCATCCCAGCCCCACTGCTACTAGGTAATGAGAGAATAACAATGAGATATAAGTAAAGCCTTTCAGAAGGTTATTGCAGCATTAAAGTGTGAGATGATGATAATGGAATGTAATGGAAGGGTACAGGAAGGAGAAGTAGTTCTAAGAAGACTTAGTAAGACTGACTGATGGACAGGATAACGGCAATTAAGTAATCAAAGTTCTCAAAGATTCAAGTGTTGGTGACAAATAGTGGCACCACTGACAAAGAGAGAAAACTTGGGAAATTCAAATTGGTTTTAGTGGAGATTATTATTTCAATGTAAGATATGTTGAGTTACAGGTGGAAATGAGACATCTATGTGCAATAATGGGGCTAGAAATTAGTAAGATATGCAAAACAAATAAATAAATAATACATACATACTTTAGTTCCATATTGTTATGGTAGCCATTCCTGTGCTAATAAGATCTGGGCTGGATAAGGAACATGAAGAAACAGTGAGAATGATGAAGAAAGAGGGAGATTAGATATAGTGGAAACATATAAACAATAGCAAATGGAAAAGAAGTCAAAGAGAGTAAGAAGGGAGAAAATGGTTGGAGAGTGAAATATTTAAGGAGGCACGTGTTAAACACTTTTTGTCTTACTACTTGCTCATATATATAATGTAGGCTTCTGCTGTTGCTGTTCTTTGAAATTCTCATTTGCTAAATTAAATTCTCCAGCTACTTTTTGATCCTCAAATGGTTACTGTTCTAAAAAATGGAATAGTCAAGGCAAGGTTGATAATCTCTTCTTTGGGCTCTAGCTTTAGAAGCTAGTGTAAAATGATTTCAATGGTTGGATTAGATTCTGTTGATGATCAGCAACCCTTTCCCAGGCAGATGAAAATATTATCCAAACTTTTTTCTCTTATTCTAATAACCCTGAGACCTCAGAGTACTAAAATGATCCCCCCCCCTTTCAAGATACACACACTTCTCATAGCTGACTCGGTTCCAATTTTACCTAATGCCATTAAACTAGAAGTCACTTATTTCAGATACCCTAAGCCCAACAATACAAAAAATAACAATAAAAAAATAAAAAACCTCTACCAAGTGGAAGTTTGTGATTTCTCTAAACATCTACTACTTTCAGAAGCCCTATGACTTCTATTTCTACACTTGCCTAAATAACAATTCTTTAAAATCCTACATAAAAACACAGATCTTTGTGTAACTTTGGGAGAGAATTTGAATCACATTAAGAAACTTAAGTAGTATAAACACAGGGTTAGCACTCAATATATAAAAATAAATAGCAGACAACAGGGGGTGAGGGTGAGGGCAAGACTGGGGAGATGTGGGGACAATGGGGGCGATAAAGACACATTTGTAATACCTTAATAAAAAATTCAAAAATTTAATAGTTCATTGGTTCATATATTAGACTAATCTCTACTGAGGTAGACATACTCTGCCACTGGAAATAGAAATTAGTTAAGTGAAGTCCCTTCCCTCAAATACCTTACATTCTAATGGGAGCTAAAGATACATGGAGAGATAACTAGATACACAAGAATGGGTGGAAGTGAGCCAAGACAAGAGGGACATGGAGATGTTCCAGGCAAAGGCAACATGAACAAGGTCATAGAGACAATAAATGGGTTAATGATTTCTGGAAACCTTAAAGAGTTTGTAGGTTCTGACCCACGCAGGTCATGGCAGGAAGTAGTAGAGGATAAGCCTTGAGAAGGTAGGCAGGGACAACATGGTAAAGAGCTATGAAGCTTAGATTTTATCCTTAGAAAATAGAGAAACAATTATGAATTTTTAAGCAAGGGAATGACATGGAAAAATGTGCACTTTAGGTGAAATATTCTAGTGATTAAATTGAGGACATATTTGACAGACAAAAATGATAGCAGGGAGAGTGGTTGGGAGGTTATAGCAATATTCTAGAACAATGCTTCTCAAAATTTATTGTATATACAAATCACCTGGGGATCTTGTTAAAATGTGTATTTTGATTCAGTAGGTCTGAAGTGAGGCCTGAAATTCTTTTTTCTTCTAACAAGCTCTCAAGTGATGCCAATGAATATGCCCACAAACCATACTTTGAGTAGCAAAGTTCTAGGAAAGATGTTGAGGGTCTGAACTAGTGTGGGAAGAACAGGCTGAAGATAAGGAATAGGTAATATTTTGGAGGTAAAACAGTCATGGTTTGGTGCTTCATTCGATATAGAAAGTGAATAAGGTGGTGTGGGGGATTCCCAGTTTCTAGTTTGAATGACTTGGTGGATTTGAAATAGCTATAAGGTATCCAGTGGAAGTAACAGCTACCATTTGGATCTATGAGTCTAAAGCTTGCCAGAAAAATTATAAGCATACAAATGAGAGACGAAATCAGAGGGTAGATTAGGTCATGTTTGTAGAGTAAGGGCAAGAACGGAACCATGGGAATATCTACATTTAGGTAATGGATTTTTTTTTTAAAGAGCCCCCCCCCAAAAAAAATAAAAATAAAAAAGAAGTAGAATCACAGGAGAAGAACCAGAGCATAAGGAGTTACATATGACATAAGAATAGAGCTTTAAGAAGAAAGAAGTAATGAACATTTTCACATGAAGCAGAAAAGGTCTAGTAAGGAAAGACTTAAAAAATAAGAGTGAGTGGAGGGAAAGACGTAGGTGGACGAAAGAATATGAAAAGGGAATAAAATATACCAATAGTGAGAAGGTGCCTATGGGGGTAAAATGAAAAAAAAAGAAAGTTAGAAGAGCAAGTAGATCACTCCAGTCAGGATCAGAATTTTTATTTGTGCCTGAATTCTTGACACTCTTTCTTAGCACCTTTGTTCATCCTTCCTCGTTCCCACTCCTACCAATCTAAATCATGCATTTCCTCTAAAAAGATTTTTGAACCATGATGTTTCACTCCTCCCTAAATACATACATAAATCCATGTCTGTAGCCACTTGCAATGAAATATTACCTACTAACTAGTTTATACACCTATCCTGAGAAAATAGTTTATCCATCCTCATTTGTATTCCCAAGAGACACTTAAAACATACTTAGTGAATAAATGGTAAAACCACACAATACTAATTTAAAATGCTTCCTTATGTACTTATGATATAACAAGGAACCATGAAAATACCTATATTTGATTCTGTAATTAATAAGGGTCATTTAAAACTTTCTGGGTCTCATTTTCTAGAAAACCAACAGACAGAACTAGATAGACTCTAAGTCCTTACTTACCTAAAAATATATGATCCCATGAGTACTATCAGCCTCCTACTCAATAAGAGTAAAATTGTATCTACATAAGCCAGTAGTTTGTGTTTAAAAATACAAACTTCCTATGAAATTTTTGTAATATTTTTACTGTTTACCATTTGCATCTGATTTTGCTAGAAGAGGTTTCGCTCTTATCTTGTCTACATATTTCTTTCTAGCTTCATTTCTTTTGTGTTTTGTCCCAACATAATGTTGTTGGGCCATTAATGGACTATTAAAAGAAGCAGAGCAGAGTTTGCAATACTTGTTTGGATTATTCAAATCCAAAGCAGTGCTGGAAGATGAAGGCATAGTCTTGTCTTTAATCCCACCTGGAGAAGGCTTGACTGCAAGGGGCTTCAGAAAAGTTGATTCTGCAGAAGTAATAATAGGCACACCTGCTAAAATAGTCATAATGAGAAGTGATCAACATGTGTTCAGCTATCAGAGCTACATTGATTATAAAGTATTAGGGAAATTTAGAATGCTTTTAAAACCCACTATCTTTTTATTTTTTTCACATCTGGGTTAAAAATAAGTGCCTTCTGTGAGAAAGGAAAGTTGAATACAAATCTTTCACCAAGTTTCTCCAATAAAGATACAGGAAAGGATGTTCAACATCAGGCATTGACTAATTATATTAATCGGAAAAATCAATGAAAGCTGTCTTAGGATGGTTCTTGAAATTAGTGAGGGTAAAACAGATGGTACCAAATACTAAGTTGAGGTCCCTGAGTAGCAGAGTAAGTCATCTATTCAGTCCAGATTTGCTGTGTCTGTATCAAAATAAAATGTATGCAGGTGTTTAAGGCTATAAAATTATACACTGTCACAATTACAGTTATTTCAGAGCTCTTTCATTTGGTCTCCTCTCTGAGACCAAATTGATGGGTTTGGGTAACTGAAGATAAGACTTTACAAGACGCTTTCTTTTGTAGGGCACACTGATTCTAGCCCTTTTAGAATGACAGACAGAAAAAAATACAAAAATTAGAGAGACAATATATTTTAATGCTGGATGAGGTCTACACTATCAATTGGAAATTAATGTTGGTAAATTTTCCATGCCAAGCATGCCATATCCTTAAAGTGTTGAAGTTAGTGAAAATGTGGTAAATTATTTATTCAGAGGATTAATCATCTCATTTTTTTGTTCTAGCACACACATTTTTCAAAATACTAGTTAGGTTTTCCAGGTTGTACTCTGCCACCTCAGGCAAGAAGTTAGAAGTTTGGGTGATATCTCTCATATGCTCGTGACCCAACATCACTGGAAGGAAGAGGCAATGTTTTATAGTTCACTGTATCTTTAGGATCTAGCATAAAAATAGGTACTTAATAACTACTGATTGATGCTACTAATGATATTTTTTTTCTTTATTTTCATAGGAAGGAAGAAATGAGCTATCAGGGTAAAAGGAGATTCTATAACTTACTAATTTTTTTGCCTACAGTTATAGTCAGGATGCTGAATCATAACTATATTATGGGGTCTGAACCCACACATGAGATGATGTTCTGGAAAGTACTAAATTAAAAAAAAGAATGAGATAGATGCCAAGGAGAAGTAAGAAGCTAAGATGTTATGATTTGATTAGAAAGTGAAGGATTCAGGCTGGTTATTGTTTCTTTATAGCAGGCATAGCAAATCACCTATTTTTGAATTTAATAAACTGAAAAGGAGAGGTCATAATATTTCCTAAAATTCAGCTAACAATTATAATCTCTATAGTAAATTATAAGAACACAGAAAGAGATTAACTGGGCAGAAGAAGAAGAATCAATATATTGCCCTGGAGTGAAAGTTTCTCTGAAAAAGAAATAGATGGCAGAGTTGGGGGGGCGAGGGGCGGAGGAATGATAGAGAGATCCTGTATTGAAGCTAAAGAAGTAAATGTAATCTTACCCATCTTCGCCTGAAATCCTGATGGAGGTACCTGATCATGCTCCTCCATTAATTGCTTCAATTTTTTAGTATGGACTTTCCCCACATAGTGAGACTGAGCAACAATTGGAGAGTTAAAAGTCATGTTGCAGAGATCACAAAATTTGTTTCTGTCCACTACTTCAGTCTTATGCACCTGAAATAAGCACAATCTTATTAGAAAGATTCAATAACTCAAAATTTAGAATTACAACATCAACATAGACCACTCACCTGAAAATTTCTAACATTCATCTTCTTTCTTTTACTAGGCACTTCATTTTGTTTTCCATATATATGAAAATAAAACCTAACATTTTCAGCATGTTTTTCACTCTGTAAAAAGATGTAATATGACTTTATTCAATAACAGTGACACTCCAAATTTATACCTCTTTGAATTTGAGGACAGAATTTGTAAGCTATAATTTATTTGGTGTGTACCAAGTTTATAAAAGAGCTTCACATGCTTTCAAATCTCTAAATCTCAGTGAAATGAAAATTATGCTACAACTCAAGAAGGCAATAACATTTTGGTACAGAACCATAAAATATAGGGGAAATCTATATGACAAAAGTGCAGAGAATGGTTTCTTAAACATGTATAAGTACAACCTCATCAACATTCAAAACTCCTGCAGAACTGTTCTATTTTACAATAAATACTATACTGAGATAGTTTAAAATTATTAACCAAGCTATATACTAAACAGAAAAAAATCACCTTTTCAGAATACATGGAAAGTCATGTACAATATTGATTTGACGATTTAATAAGCTTAAGCACCACACTTACAGATGGCACTGAAATTTAAATTTTAAAATATGCTACACCATTACATTATTATGTGCTTTATAGCCGATAAAATATTATAAAAGAAGAAAAAGGTGTAATGATAAGACAAAGTGTCCAGAATATGATCTCATATGAAAAAACAAGTACAACACAACATATACAATTTTCTTTTATAAAAATGTGTGCGTGTGTGTTCAGAAAGCATACTGAAATCACATAAGCAAAAGAAAAATTAAATAATGCAAGTAATATAATTATTTATTTATTTATTTTTATTAAATTATATTGGGGTGACATTGGTCAACATAATTATAATTGATTTTTATTTTCTCATATTTAGTATATTTTCCCCACTGAATAGCACTCCATAAGCCCATAAAAAGCTACTTTTCAAATTTAAATTCAAATGGTTCCAACCACAATTATCACAGAGCCCTCAATTGTGTGTTTCTCTTTACTAACTCTAAATCTTTGAGCTATGGAGTCTGAGAATGAGCTAGGTACACTCACATATTTGATTTCATTTAATTCTCACAAGTATAGTAAGAGGGATTTTACCAGCCCTGTTTTACAGGTTCAAGAAACATGCTCAGAGAGGTAAAGTGACTTCTTCAGGGTTACACAACAATGACGGAGTTAAGACTAGATCCTAAGTCCTTTCAATCCACAGCCAAAACAGTTCCCCTATCTGTAACTACATTAATTGAATCCCAAAGAAGATAAGGACTTAAATATAGTTGCCAATAAGATTTGCAAAGGGCAAAATGAGATAAGGTGTTTTAAAAAGTACAGCTGGCATTCTATTTCTTTTAAGTAAATGTATCTAGTACTTTTAGTAACCCAGATACCAGATATGAAAAAAATCCAATAGCTCATTACATGATGTAGAAATGAAAGGCAATAGCAGATGAAAGAACACTGGATATGAAATCACAAGAAATCATTTTTAAGCTTAGCCATGCCAATACTAACTATAGAGAATCACTTTCCCTCTGGGTCTCAATTTTCTGATCGATAAACCAAAAGAGAAAGAACATTAAACTTTCCATGTTCTAGCTCTAGAATTCTATGGTTCTGTTCCTAAAAACATGTGGCTAAGTCAAGTGCTAGACTGGTTCATTTTATTTTTAAAGCCTTCATCCTATATAATAAAAGTCTAATATGCTAAGTGAACAGTCATCTGTTCAACCAATCAAAGCACAATATGCTAATGATATGCTAAGGCTGTTCAATCACTCCCTATGAAGTGCACTGACCTCCAGGAGGCAGACGCTCCAACTGGTAGGTTAGCTTGCTGCTGGGGTCCAGCTGATCAGGACTGAGCAAGATTAGTCAGACACACCCTGGAGCCCTCCTGTGGTCCCCCCCCTGGCTGGCCAACCTCCTATGTCCCTCCTTGGCCCCGATCGTGCACTGGTGGGGTCCCTCGGCCTGGCCTGTGCCCTCTCGAAATCCGGGACTCCTTGGGGGATGTCAGAGAGCCAGTTTTGGCCTGATCTCACAGGCCAGGCCAAGAGACCCCACTGGTGCACGAATTCGTGCACTGCGTTTCCAGTTTGCTATAAAGGAACACTGGAGTTCTATAATATCCCCTGATTTACATGAACAGTTTTCCTTGAATTTATTACAAAGTCATAAAGGATATAGTAGTGGCTTGATGAATACAAAGAGATACAGAATGGCGTGAAGAAAATAAAGCATTTTTGTAGTAAAAAAAAGAGAGACTGAGTTTAAACTCTAATTCCCCAAATTTAAGCTAGTAAATTACTGTCCCCCTCTGAGCTAGTCTCCTTATCCATTAAAGGGAAATAATACCATCTATTCTACATAATCAAAAAAATATAACATAGGAATTTTATCTGCTATATTTAAAAACCCATTTTAGACTCTATTCTGATTCTTTTTTTCAATTTATCTTTATTGTTTAAAGTATTACAGATGTCCCTCCTTTTCCCCATTGCCTCCCTCCCCATTCCAGTCCCATTCCTAAGCCTTCTTTTTAACCTACCTCATAATGTGAAATCCTTTGTGATTCAAACGGTAGCACAACTCTGCATACATTACAAAAGTTATCTGTAAAAACTTCAGTCTTTTCCTGTTCAGTCCCAGTTGTATCTATGAACAAAATAAAGGGAGGTGAGACTATATATCCCATTAATGAATATTTACAAGTATCATTTTCATTCTTCAACCATATATTATTTCAGATACCACCTCAAATCGAGTGTTTGCAGGCTACAGTAATAGCTTTTTAGTTACTGAGTATGTAATTTAATATGGGTACAATAAATCTGCCTTTAATGTCTGATATGGCAAGAGTTATTTATTTAGTATAGTAAGTCTAGGCAATACCATTCCAAAGGAAAAGTTATAAGAGTATCAGTAACTTCATGAGCTTCATGTAATGATTTGGGGCACCAATAATGACAGGCAGGATTAAAACACCCATCCCTGGAATTCTGTGTTTTACAGCAGACAATCTAAAGAAAGGCATTGTTTTAAGACTGCCATTTATCTGGACCCGCTGCCCCAGTACTATCTAAAAATCACGTGGAGTCCTAGCCAAGTGGCTCAGTTGATAGGAGCATCCTCCCATACACCAAAAGGTCTCAGGTTTGATTCCTGGTCAGGACACATACCTAGGTTGCAGTTTCAATCCCCAGTCAGGGTGGGTATGGGAGGCAACTAATCAATGTCTCTCTCTCTCTCTCTCTCTCTCTCTCTCTCTCTCTCTCTCTCTCTCTCTTTCTCTCTCCCTTCCTCTCTCTCTAAAATCAATAAAAACATATCCTCAGGTGAGGATTAAAAAGAATGGGTAGAGGACTTCTCTAAAGAGGACATACAGCCTGGCTGGTATGGCTCGGTGGTTAAGCCTGGTGGTTGAGCATCAGCCTATGAACCAGGAGGTGGAGGTTTGATTCCCAATCAGGGCACATGCCCGGGTTGAGGGCTCGATCGCCAGTGTGGGGCATGTGGGAGGCAGCTGATCAATGATTCTTTCTCATCATTGATGTTTCTGTCTCTCTCTCTCTCCCTCTTCCTTCCTCTCTGAAATCAATAAAAACACATTTTTTAAAAAAGAGGACATACAGATCGCCCACAGACATATGAAAAGATGCTCAACATCAAATTAAAACCACACGGAGATACCACCTCCCACCTGTCAGAATGGCTATCATCAGTAGATCCACAAACAACAAGTGCTGGCTAGTATGTGGAGAAAAGGAAACGCTCACCCTCGTGCACAGTTAATGGGAATGAAGATTGGTGCAACCACTATGGAAAAATAGTATGGAGTTTCCTTCCAAAATTAAAAATGGAACTGCCTAGTGACCAAGTGATTCCACTTCTGGAGATTTACCTGAAGAAACCCAAAACACTAATTTGAAAGAATATATGCACCCCTATGCTCATTGCAGCATTATTTACAATAGCCAAAATATGGAAACCACCCAAGTGCCTATCAGTAGACGAGTGCATAAAGAAGTGGCACATATATACAATGGAATATTACTCGACCATAAAAAAATTCAAATCTTACCATCTGAGACAGTATGGATGGACCTAGAGGGTATTATGCTAAGTGAACTAAGTCAGTCTAAGAAAGACAAATATCATATGATTTCACTTATATGTGGAATTTAAAGAACAAAATAAATAAAATTGAAACACAATCACAGAGAGCAGACTGGTCGTTGCCAAAGAGGAAGGGATTTGGGGGACTGGGTAAAAGAGGTGAAGGTATTAAGAAGTATAAATTGGTAGTTACATAATAATCACAGGGATGTAAAGCATAGCCGAGGGAATATACCAGTAGACAATGTTGCAATGACTTTGTGGTTACCAGGTGGGTGCTGAAAATATCAGGGGGAACACTTTATGAAGTGTATGATTGTCTGGCCACTATGATGTACACCTGAAGCCAATAAAATGTTAAAAGTGAACTGTCATTGAAAAATTAAAATTAAATTAATTTTTTAAATGAACTTTAAGGCAATATAGCCTAAGATAGTTTCAACATTTTTTGGTGGTCACATCATACTGTTGACTCTTGCTATGCCAACTTTTTACTAAAATATAAGCTTCTTTTTTACCTAAGCTAGTTAAACTTTGTCCCTCTTTAGAACATAGTTATATAGTTAAAAAAATTTTCAGACCCAATATAAACTTATATTTGTCTCATTAAATATTTACCTTGTTGGATTCTACCAATCATTTCAGCCTCTCAAAATCTTTTAAATCCTAAATCTGTCAAAGGAGGTTTGTGGAGGGTGGCTTTTTACTAAGAACAATTATATATGATGGGGTATTGTTTGTCAGAGGCCACTCCACACTGTCAACTTCTCTTCAAGATGCATTTACCCTAAGTTTAACATGATTGTAATGATTTATACTTTCTAATGGTGATACCTAAGGCTTGAATAGGTCAAGCAATATGCCCAAAGTCACACAGCTAGTACCTGTCCAATTCAAATCTGTCTGCCCAAGATATCCCCGAGAGTTGACTCTTAAAAAGGCAAAAGTCTTGTGTGAACAACTTCCTCTCTAGGTTTGGCACATGTAAGAAACATATGTATGCTTCCCAAGAGGTGCTAAATAAGACCCCACTCTACCCCCATCACCAATATTTGAGACATGATGTTTGGACTCCAAGAAATATATAGCCTATCGCCAATTCTGAAAGTGGTCCAAGAAACTGTTGATAGTACAGATATTTTTCAGCCTGTCTCAAGGAGAAGAAAGAGAGGGCAGGACAACCTCAGGCAGATGTTAAATTAGGGGTCAGGTAAGCAAATGACATTGGCTGTTAGGAAGATGGCTGGGACAGGAACTAATGTTTATTGAGCACTCACTACATGCTAGGAACTAAAGTAAGTGTTCTCACAAAGAACTGAGGCTTAGGAGATCATTCTGGTAGGCACGGGGACCAGGGAATAGCTGAAGAAACTTGGGGGTTTGTATCTTTGTTCCTTTCCTTCTTTTCTTTATACTCACTCCATGTTTACTATCCCTTAACTGATTAGAATATGAAACAAATGTATTTTTATAGTGTGATTGCTAAGTATAGGCTTATATTGGCTCTTAAGAGTTGTAAAAAGCACTACACTGAGATTACATTATAGTCTTTATGCTGCTATTAACTAGTGTATGACTAAGAACATGTAACAACCTTTCAGATTTCCATTTAAGCTTCTTTTGTACTTGACTATAAGTTCATCGTCATCAATGGGAAAACGTATTTTAGATAGGAATACATACACAAAAGCAAAATTTTGGTGGGGTCCTTACAGAAGGATGAAAATATCTTAACTGCTTCCAAATAATGTCTATTAGGAAACACAAAAGATTATTTGAAGTTTTAAGCAGCTATACAGTTCATACAGACTTTAAGGTCCTAATATTAAAAAGATCTCAATATTCTCCAAATAGTTCTCTCCAAAATACTTCTTTGCAAAAACAGATGCAGCATTTCTATTACTAAGTACAGTGTTTTAGTCATTATAGTATCAAACAGAAAAAAAGTATTATTTTGGTTATAATTTAGGTATAAGTGCTTTACTTTTCTTTCTTGACAATGAATACCAAATTCATGGCAGATGGTTCTGCATCTTTAGATCTACTTTAATTAGAAATTAAGAGAGCTAGGGTTAAAATATCTAAGTAGATTACACATTAGAATAGTCATGGTGATGTAAAGTACAGCATAGGGCCCTGGCCAGTGTAGCTAAGGGGTTAAAGCATCAGCCCTCGCACTGAAGGGTCAGGGTTTGAGTCTCAGTCAAGGGCACATACCTGGGTTGCAGGTTTGAACCACGGGTCCCTGCCTGTGGGAGGCAAACCAATTGACATGTCTCCCTCACAGTGATGTTTCTCTCTTTCCCTTCCTCCCTCACCCTCCCTTCCTTCCATCCACTCTCTTTAAAAAAAAATCAATGGAAAAATATCATTGGGTGAGGATTAACAACAAAAAAAAGTACAACATTTTTTACTATAGTCAATAATCTATATAATAAAAGCCTAAGCGATTGTTAAGGCAGAACGACCAGTCACTATGATGCACACTGACTACCAGGGGGCAGACAACTCAGGAGCTGCCCCCGGTGGTCAGTGTGCTCCCACAGGGGGAGCACCGCTCAGCCAGAAGCCGGGCTCACTGCTGGTGAGTACAGTGGTGGGAGCCTCTCTAAGGAGCAGCGCTAAGGAGCAGTGAGCAGGCGGGCAGTAAGGAGTGAGGGGTCCCAGACTTCAAGAGGGCGCAGGCCAGACTGAGGGACTCCCCCCAACACACACACACACACACACACACACACCGAGTGCATGAATTCATGCACCGGGCCTCTAGTATTGTAATAACTGTGAACGGTGCCAGGTGGGTACTAAGCTTATTAGGTGATCACTTCGTAATTATATAAATGTTTAACCACTATGCTGTACACCTGAAACTAATATAAAATAATATTGAATGTCAACTGTAGTAAAAAATAAATTAAATTTTAAAAAGAAATACAGAAAAAAATACCCAATGACAAATTATTGAATGCTGTCAAGTGTGACTTCATCTCTCATCTACAGCAAATTAAGTTCTTTGAACATGGGAAGGTAATTAACTGCTGGTTAATCTCAGGAATGTTGTTTTACTATTCCTAGCATAGCACTTTTCAAGTGTCCTTCATTCCCTGACATATTTGAATTTTGTATGCTATCATGAATTTGGAAAAAAGATATGGATGGGAATCAAGATTCTGTAGTCTGAATCAAAGCCCACTTTAGTGCAACTTGGTAGTGAGTTCTTAATGATACAACAGTGACCTCTCAAATATGGATTGGAAAAAAATGCCTTTGAAACATACAGGAGTTTCTGGTGCTGATACCATTACTTTGTGTTTTAGCATAAAACAAAACCAGTGGGGAATAAAAAAATACTGTCAAAAACAGGTTCAAAATGGGAAGAGAACCTAAGTCTGATAATGGAATAAGGGCTTAAACTAATAGGATCTGGAAAAGATAAAATAAAACCAATATTTAATGCATGGTTGGTCCTATGATCGATGGTCACAATAAATTGTACTTTCTAAGGTTGTCAAATGTTAACAAATTAAATGTAACATATATATGTAACATATATATGTAATATATATATATATATATATATATATATATATATATATATATTAAAGGGTTTTTATTTATTTTTAGAGAGAGAAGAAGGGAGAAGGAGAGAGAAACATTGATGTGAGAGTGAAACATTGATCGGCTGCCTCCTGCATGCTCCCTACCAGGAATCAAGCAGCAAGCCAGGCCTGTGCCCTGACCTGGAATTGAACCAGCAACATTTCAGTACACGATGCCGCGTAATCAACTGAGCAACATTGGCCAGGGCTTACGTATAACTTTTAAATATCTGTTGTTTCCCAGAAAGTAGACATATTAGTAAAGTTCTTGAGAGTGGAGGAATATGGTCATATAACAAAACTATGACCTACAGGTACAGAGTTGCAGTTTGAAATGATGAAAAATTTCTGGAGATGGATAGTGGTAATGGTTGTTGCATAACATGAATGTACTTAATGCTGAATTGAATTACTGAATTGCACACTTAAAATGTTTAAAATGGCAATTTTTGTTATGTATATTTTATCATAGTTAAAAATATATTTGGAATACTTGGCCAGTGTGGTTGAACATTGACCTATGAACCAGAAGGTCACAGTTCGATTCTCAGTTGGGGCACATGTCCGGGTTGTAGGCTGGATCCCTAGTTGAGGGCATACAGAAAGGAGCCGATTGATGATTCTCTCTTATCATTGATGTTTCTATCTTTCTCTCCCTCTCCCTTCCTCTCTGAAAGAAATAAAAGCATTAAATATACATATATATGTAGGGGGGGAGAATGAAAGCACCTTCTCCCCGAACCACAGCATGAAGGACAGTTGCCCCCCCATCAATCCATCACACAGAGGGAACTGCATGAACAAGAAATAAACTTTTGTTTTGCTACCAAGACATAGCCATCCTTTCCTGAAAAACATTTTTGAGGATTATTGCAAATGAAATAGGGGTTTGTGACAAATTATAAATGGGATCTGATAAGAAATTCAGGTATTCAATGCTCCTACAATTTGATTATATTTATGTGTGGCTTTAGCCTTTGGTAAGAGAATGAATCAACCAATTTTTTATTAATGAAATTGTTTAATATCTTTAGTTCCTTTCTACAAGGAATGTTTACATGACTTGAGAAAATAAATCTTTCATAATAATTTGAAATGGGGGAAATTATGACCTATAGCACTAGGTAGCAGGAAAAAAATAAGATTTTGAGCTGGTCAAACAGATTGAAATCCTATCTCTGTCCATAATTATTATATAACCCTGAGAAAATTATTTAACCACTTTGAGTCTGTTTTTTCATCTAAAGAGTACAGAAATACAATGTCTATCTCAGGATATGATGAATATTAAATACAGTAAAATATTTTAAATGATTAACACAGTAGGTACTTGGCAAAATATGCTTATGAATCCAGAAGCTTTACAAATTTTAGTTAATATTATACATAATAATTTTATTTCAGATCAGAATACTTTAAAACTTTTAAATATATATATTTTTATTTTAGAAAGGAAGGGAGAGGGAGAGATTGAAACATCAATGATGAGAGAAAATCACTGATCTGCTGCCTCCTGCATGCCTCTTACTGGGGATAGAGCCTGCAACTTTTGACCTCCTGGTTCATAGGCTGACACTCAACCACTGAGCCACACTGGTCAGGCAAGATCAGAATCCTTTTAGAGATAATCTAGTCCAGGGTGTCTCAATCTTGGTACTACTGTTACTTTGGGCCCAATAATTTGTTTTTGTGAGGGGCTGTTTTATGCCTTGTAGGATGTTCTGCAGAATCCCTAGCCTCTACTAACTAGAAATTGATAGCATTCCCCAGGTATGACAACCAAACGTATCTTTAGACATTGCCACATGTCCCTTGTGAAGCAAAATTGCCTCCAGTTTATAAATTATTAAGCCTAATGTCCTTATTTCAAAATGAGCAATCTAAGGCCCAGAGAGCTTATCCTATATCATAAAAGGCTAATATGCAAATCAACCAAATGGCAGAATGATCGGTCGCTATGATGCACACTGACCACTAGAGGGCAGATGCTCAACCCAGGAGCTTCCCCCTGGTGGTCAGTGCACTCCCACAGGAGGAGCGTCACTCAGCCAGAAGCCCTGAGCCAGGCTCATGGCTGGCAGGCATAGTGGCAGTGGCTGGAACCTCTCCCACCTCCTCTGCAGTGCTAAGGATGTCAGGGGAGAGTGGGTCTAAGCCGTCAGTTGGACAATCCCCGAGGACTCCCAGAATCTCGTGCACCAGGCCTCTAGTCCTATATAATAAAAGCCTAATATGCAAATCAACTGAACGACTGAATGACCGGCGGAACGACCGGTCATTATGACATGCACTGACCACCAGGGGGCAGACGCTCAATACAGGAGCTGCCTCCAGCCTGGAGGCCCCAGGCCAGCCAAGGCGGGTGAGAGCAGGGGCCCCCCAACTGCCCCGCCGGTCACCCCGCAGATCAGCCCTGATCACTGGCCAGGCCTAGGGATCCTACCTGTGCACAAATTTCGTGCACTGGGCCTCTAGTAGGAAATAAAGGACTTGGAAAGCTAAACTTTAAAAGATATGATTCTGTACTCAGGTGGACCTGAACCATGAAAAGAATTTCTGTAGTCTGGGGGAGACAGTAATAGGAGGGGATAGTTCTTAAGTCAGTTAAATACAAATGTGAGTACTAATATTTCACATCCTATAGACTTGGGCATTACTAAAATCCCCTATGTTGATATAAAAATATGCAATTCAGCTTGTACCAGATTTTTGCCTTTGATGATATAAAAAGCAAAGGGGATTGATTTACTTGCCAGAAATTCACTTTTTAGGGACCTTGTTGGAATGTGTCTACTCCAAATAGTTGTATTACCATATTATCCTAGAGTAAAATAGCTTTAACTTCTTTATCCAAAAATGCAATTGAGTGTGGCATCTAAATTATCACGATTGAAACTTTCTTCTAATTAATACTGCTATATAACAACAGACAATTTAGGATAAAATAGATCTTTGTGACAAAAGAACAATATTTATGGCTTGAATCAGAAAAGAATAATGAATCTATGCCTACAATTTGGTTTGTTTTTCACTAATAGAATTTAAAACCTTATAAGATCTCTGAGGAAGGAATCAGAAGATTATCACACACATACATATGTAATACCTTAATCAATAATGAAATCAAAAAATAAATAAATTAAATTAAATTAAAAAAGAAGATTATCACATCTCATCAGTTCTAGGTAAGAGAACTTTCTCTCTTCACTCCAATTAAATGTTCATCAGTTACCTGCTAAAAAATTAAGCTTACTCAAATTAGGTGACTCTCTATAAAATTGGGTATATTTAATAAATTGAATATTACTTGCATTTGTTATATGACAGATTTAGTTGTACAAAACCTCACACTTCTTCCTTAAGATAACCCATCAGTTGCTTATGGCAATAATAGCTATTAACTGTTTTGTTTTGTTTTTTAATTTTTAATCCTCACCTGAGGGTATATTTTTGTTGATCTTTAGAGAGAGAGGATGGGAGAGAGAGAGAAACATCAATGTGAGAGAGAAATATCAATTGGTTGCCTCCTGGACACACTCCAATCAGGGAGCAAACCCAAAACCTAGGTATGTGCTCTGACCAGGAATCAAACACACACAACTTTCTGGTGCAGGGTACGATACTCCAACCAACTGAGTCACCTGGCCAGGGAAGCTATTAATTATTTTAATGCTTTGTTGAAGTGGGAATTTCACAGTCCAACTGATCTTGAAGCTAAACATAAACATAAATAATATACATATACATACACATAATATAGATATAGTTATAAATATAGAACATTGTAAAGAACTCTGCATATCCTATTTTAATATGGTGACAAGAATTGAGCAAACCTCAGAAGGGTTGGCTGTAATACTATAAACAAATCTCATTCTTAGTCACAGGTTTAAAGCCAGGCATTAAGAAATCTGAGAAATAATCATATTAATTCTGCAAAGAGCATATGTGCTCTATAGTCTCCTTGATTTCACTTTTAGAGATAACCTTCCTCAAATATTTTTGATAAAAAAATGATTTTTAAAAATAGCTGACTTGACATTTGCAATCTTTTAATACCATCATAATTTTAAGAATGAATGAGCAGAGCTCAACACTAAGTTATAGGAGACTGGGAAAGTGCCTGTGCTATCCTTGCCAAGATGTTTTAACTCTCTTTTTCCCTAAAGTCCACACCCCATTTCAGGAGTTTTCAGAGATATTAACTTTGCCAGAAATAAAGACCTGTTGAACACTCTTACTGTAACGCTATCTAGTATCCTTATTTTCTCAGGCTAGAAGATAAGTATGACATATGAGTTTGGCAAGTTTTGGTAAAGGTTTTCCCATGTCATATTAACAGTTACAAAATACAATGAAGTTAACAAAATTAATTGTGAATACTAGTTATATGTTTAATGTTTACTAAGTTGAATTCTATAATCATAAGCACTCTGTGGCTAGCTAGTTCAGAAGACATGATTGTGAAAAGCTGAGTTTAAGTACTATTTAAATCCATTAATTTACTTGATCCCATGACAGCTTTTTGCATGAGAAAGCCACCATGCCATTCATTCCAACAGGTTAGTAAATGTGAATGGATCTGCAAGACTGGTTTCAGGTAGAAAATGATCCTAACAGACAGGTGATGAATACAGTAGTGGACATGTTTAGTCAATATCTTCACATATTGACACCTAATAAAGACAGAGGGTCAGAAACTAACAAATGGTAATTAACCTTTCTCCAGACATCCCTACCATGTCAAATGCAGAGGATTAAAAATTAATTCTAACGATTTTCTAATTACTCTTCCTAGATGCCAACATTAGATTAACAATATAATGTGTTTCATTGTGTTTATAGAGGCCTGGTGCATGAAATTCATGCACAGGTAGGGTCCCTAGGCCTGGCCAGCGATCAGGGCCAATCAGGGCCTTCCAGCTGCCTGCACCGGCCTTCCTTCATTCCGTGCCGCCCTCTAGTGGTCAGCACACATCATAGCAAGTGATCAAACTCCCGGTTTCCCAGTTGAACTCCTAAGGAGACACTTTGCATATTAGCCTTTTATATATATAGATAAACCACCATGGGAAGAGTACAGATTTATAATAAAAAATGGAAAGGTCCTATAGTTTAGGAGTCTGACTAGTTAGATTGCATTTCCCCAGTGATCTTATTCATTTTATAATTTTACTATCAAGCTCTTTAATATAACTGTCTAATTCATCTGTATATCCTCAGCAATGTGTGGCATGCGCTCACTTGTACACACACACACATACACACACACACACAACACACACACAGGTGTTCAATAAATGATTCCCGAATGAATAATGGAAAGGCTATTAACTAGGTTTCTTATGGTGAACCTGAAACTTTACTGAATAATATAGAGACAAAAGGAAGCCTTGCTGGGTAATTGCTATGCAAATGAATTAGTAACTAAATAAAAATCCAGAATGCCCTCCAGTCTAAAACAGAATCCATTTAATAATTTATTTTTCTTAAAGAGAGTTTTTGTTTAATTTTGTTTTGATTTTTACTATGATTACATCATGGATATCAATACTGGTTGAAAATTCATTTTTGAGCCATTGAACATGTTTATTTTTAAAAACTTCAGTGACTGAAACATGAAGTGCCCTACAAAATCTCATTACTCCCTTTACCATGGATTCTGGGTATATGTTTTTTCATATGTCTGTTCAGTGGGCACTTTTGTTTGTTGTTTTTGTTTTTAGGCTGATTGCCTTCCTCTTTGGAACCTTTGAAAGCTTCTAATCTTCCCTGCTTTGCAATTTCTAATCTCCACTGACATTTGTTCATTACCAAACCAAGACAGATGAGATCCTCAGGAATGTTAGCTATCATTGAAAATGGATCAGCAAATAGTTTATAGCAAGACACTTTTAATGGTCCTATTTGGAGTAGACTTGTAATAATTGAAATCTTGACAATTCTTTGCCACCTTTAAGAGAATCTCCTAACTAGGACTTAAGAAACAAACACAAGATATTGGCACACTACCAAACAACATTTTTCTCTCTTCTCCTTTATCTACTATCATAAATGACAATCATTTATGGCCTTTATAAACATCTAAACAAAAATATTTTGAGAACTAATAGTGTTTTAGATAGTGTACTATATGAAAAGGTAAGGGAGTTTTATTTGGACTGAAGTTAATGAAGGATATTTACCTATAATGAAATGATAGTTTTGGGGTAGCAATTATATTTGGATTTTCATATCCTAGTAAATTGTCTCAACACTAACAACACAGATTTTATTACTCACTGAATATCAAGTGATACTATTTGGGCAAGGTTTCTTATGGGTTTCTAGTGCACAGCCATGGAAATGCCATTGAAAGAATATTAATATAGAACTGCAAAATCAAGGTTCATATGTTCAGATCTGAAAACAACCTCAGACTCTGGCTAGTCCAAAACCTGTACTTCAGAAACGTCAAAACTCAAATCCAGGAAACTTGGGATCTGTTCAGGGCAACAAAATTTAGTAGATTAACAACAGAACCTATGGTCACTACACCAGACTCATACACTAGGGCTCTCCTCATTTTACCAGCTAGCAATACTATAGACATGGTATTGCAGCTACTTTATGAATTTTATCTCTTAAAGCTGTTAATACCTGCATATATTAAAAGACATTGCAACCAAGCCAGGAAAAAGCCATTTTCTCCATGAAATACTAGTTCTAAACCTTACTATGCAAAAGTTATGAGAGCCAAACTGAATTGTGGTCATGACCACCTATAACACTGTTTTCTCCTCCTTGTTGGTTACAGAGAGAAAGTTTGGTATAAAAACAAAATTCCAGGAGATTTCATATCTTCATCCCAGAACAACTGTACAAATCCAGGCTGACTGAAGACATTAAACGAAGGGTTTCAAAGGTTGCCTTCAGTAAGTGTGTTAATAAATAAAAACATCATATCATAGTGTATTTCTAATTTCTAATAAGTGGTATGTATGTAATGAACCTATGAGAAATATTGTAAATTTTTTTACTGCTTTGCTTTTCCTCCAAAGTGAAAGGTGTGAACGGATATGGAATAGCACACAGGGATGTGTCATTTAAGAATGTGAAGCCCTGACTGGTTTGGCTCAGTGGATAGAGCAACGGCCTGCGCACTCAAGGGTCCCAGGTTTGATTCCGGTCAAGGGCATGTACCTTGGTTGCTGACACATCCTCAGTAGGGGGTGTGCAGGAGGCAGCTGATTGATGTTTCTCTCTCATGGATGTTTCTAACTCTCTATCCCTCTCCCTTCCTCTCTGTGGAAAATCAATAAAATATATTTTTTAAAAAAAGAATGTGACGAGGAAAATCATTTTATGGGGCAACTTTAATGGGGTGTGCTCCTAAGAAAAGGAACTTACATTATTCTACTCTATTTTGGAGTCCATGACCTTTCACTTTGGAGTCAAGTTAGCAACATAAGGTAACACAGCGAAAATAATGAAAATTAATACAAAGTTTACGTTGGCAAAATACTTTAGAGGTCTCCAGTTGGAATCTATTTTAACCACCTAAGAAACATTTCCAAAAGATGCTTTAAAACACAATGGCAAACTTTACAGTTTGCTACTAGCAGGCTGCTTACAAGTATATAGTACTTGTGTGAACTAAATACCATATACTGAAATAGTCAAGAAATAATTTTTTTTCTGTTAGGAATGTGTTGTAGGTACAATAGCACTTATTAAAACCAAAACCACCTTAAAGATGGGCCCACAAACCTTGCTGTATGTACAAGGTTTCGTCCTCAAAGAGCCAAAGAAAACTCTCCAAAGTGATTCCTGAAAATCGGTGTTTCTGCCACACTCTCTTCCTCTCCTTTCCTCAATACAACTCCCTCCTCCACCAGACCCTAGGATTCTAAAATCAAACAGATCCTACCTGAAAGCTAAAGTATACACGCTAACAACCCCAAATTCCTAAACTCATCTCTTCTTTAATATCCCACTGCAAGTATCTGCCCTTCAGGATGCTGAATCTCACCAAAGGGGGGTTTCTTCTCTCTGATTTCTTTGACCTTTACTCTTCTGATCTCTGCCCCCTTTCTCATCCGTCAGTCTCTCTTCCCTTTCCCTGATCCTATAGTTCCACAGCGCTTGTCTACCTTGTCTCCTATCTTTTACCAAATCACGTCTCAGCTTCCTACAGCATACTGAGGTGGCCTGACTGGAAGAAAAATTACGGGCTTTTTTCCCCCTTCAAACTCCTGCCTTGTGAATGAATACCTGAGGTTCCTTTTCCTGGGAGCCCCATTCTTTTCGGGGTAGGGGGAGAATTAGGGAACCCACTCTCTGCTTCAGTCCGTCTTGTACACTCGGGGCTACTTCATCGAGGCGGGGCGGGAGGAGCTTGGCCTCTTACTGCGCCACAGCAGGTGGGGGGTCGGGCGGTGGCGAACCGCGCCCCTCAGATCTTGGACAGGCTGAAGAGAGGCAGCGAAGGAGATGGGGCCGCCCCCAAACCCCGGCACGGGAACTCACCTTCTCTGAGGCAAGGGCGGGTGTCTACTTTAAAACTACTGTCCCCCCTCCCCGCCGCCGCCATAGTGGAGCCGCCAAAGCCTCCGCTGCCGCTGTCGCCACAGCCACCTGCAGGCGAGCTGGCAGGGGTGGAGGTGGCGAGGAGGCAGACTCAATCACTGCCGCCGCCGCCGCCGCGCAGGCGGTGTAGGAGGAGGGGGGGGGGAGGAGGGGGGGGGGAGGTGGCAGAGAAGGTAGCTTCCTCAGGGGAAGACTCTGCCACCGACGGTGTGACTGCGCTAGGCGCCGCCAACGCAGTGAAGCGCGGACAATCGCACGCTCCCCTTAACCCCCTTAGCCCCGCCTCCCTCTAAGCCCCGCCCCTTTGCCCCTCTTTCTCTCGCTTCAGCTTCTGCCTCGTTCTAGAATCTACTAGCTCCTCTCTGCCAATGAAAACGCGTTAGACCCGCTGGCCGCTTCTTCCCTCTCTCCACTGCTTGGCGTCACACTTCTCCCTTCTGTGGAGAAGCTAAGATGACCAAGGGCAAAGGGCAAAAAGAGAGGGATGTGAAAGTACCTGGGCCTCACGAGTCATCTACAACCAATTCAAGGGGGAAAATAATATCTAGTAAAAACAATTGATTCCATCCCCAAAATATCTCTAAAATACATCTTCTGTCAGTGAGAGGAGTTAGCTTAACACGGGCAGACAAGGCAGGGGTCCAGTGGAAAACATCAGTACGGAGTACAGAAATAAGCAGCGTCCTTGGTCATGACATATTATGTCCCCATGAACAATGGCATGTCTATCAAATTACCCATCTAAATTAAAAACCTGTGAATCCAGTACCCAACCAAAGAACTAGAATATTGCTGATAATTTAAATATCCGACTCACCATCTTTTCCCAAATTTCCCTCCCAGAGAAACCAATATCTTGATTTATATCTATTATGTCTGTCTTCTCTTTACATATATTCTTATCACATGGCTATGTGCCTAAACAATATTGTTTAGCTTTTATTGTTCTCAAATTTCACGAAAATGTATATCTTTTCTATATAGCATTTTGGGACTTGATTCTTTCACTCAACATTTTGTTCCTGAGATTACCATGTAACTGTAGTTTATTCATTGTCAGTGCTGTATAATACCCCATCCATTTCTGTTGATGTGTATGTGTCCTGGTGCATCTGTGCAAAGTTTATTTTAGGTATGCCATCCTCTCCAGACTCACTTTCATTGCCTTATTTCAAGTCCTCATCATCTCTTTTTTTATTTTTTTAAAATATATTTTATTGATTTTTTACAGAGAGGAAGGGAGAGGGATAGAGAGTTAGAAACATCGATGAGAGAGAAACATGGATCAGCTGCCTCCTGCACACCCCCGACTGGGGATGTGCCCACAACCAAGGTACATGCCCTTGACCGGAATCGAACCTGGGACCCTTGAGTCCGCAGGCAGATGCTCTATCCCCTGAGCCAAACCGGTCAGGGCCTCATCATCTCTTTTCAGAACTATGGTACCTGTCCCAATGGCCACCTTTCCTCTGATCTCAATCCCTCCAATCTATTTCCGTATCACTATCATTTATCGCTAGCTCTCCGTTGATTGTTGGATACTCAAAGGTCATGGCTTCCTATTATTATCTCCCTAATCTCATCCTCTTCTGCCCCCACCTCACCACTCGTACTTTATGATTCGGCAGTATTAAATCCTCGTATAGATTCTCGTGAAGACTATGATTTTTTCCATGATGCAATGTAATTGTATTTGTTTCTCTTGCTTCCTGAAAGGCCCATTTCCTCACATTAGGCACCTGCCTAGTAAACCCTTCTACCCACCTTGAAGCTCAGATAATACATCACAAAATACAGTTTGTTTTATTTTTGACACTCCATGCTTCAGAACAGTTAATTACTAAGACAAAGTTCTCAAACCAGTGGACCTTAAGTCTAGGTCTCTAAGTCCTAGGTCCCTAGATCTGGCCCACAAATATATTTTGTTTAACTGCATAATTGTTTACTTACTTTCTTGTCAATATTTGAAAGGGGCATTTCATGAAAAAAAAAAGTCTTTTGAAAGCATTTGAAGATTGGCAGTAGTAGCTGTGTACTGGAGCTGAATAGCAAATTCTGAGACTTGGAGTGCTGGGCTCTTAAGAACATAATGTTTTGTGGTTCTAATTTATCCAATGTTATCTGAGTAATTGGGTGGTTTCTCCAATCTTCTATCATGTCCTTTAATTAGTGCAACATTTACTCATCAAAGAAATTATTGGATAGGTCATGGACAAGAAATATTCCACTGAAATAGCCAGTACGTCAAGGTAAGCATGAAAAATAGAGTGTAATTTTATTCCTTCCCATAAGGGGAGGAAGAGAAATCCCTCAAAAGCATTGTTTCTCAAAATGTGAATCCCAGCCCACTTGTAAAGGAATATTCAATCAGAATCTCTGAGTGTGGGAATTATAAAACCTTGAACATTGTTGTTATTTGTGTTGTTGAAGTGTATTTTATTGACATGAAAAGTTTTCATATGTAAATATATATTTTTATGAAAAGGGGGTTGTACAGAACTTTTACAGAAAAATATCTATGTATGCCTAATGTATTTGTGTCAAAGTATACACCCGCATATGTTCTCATTCTTGTTGTCTGCTCCCCACCCCATCACACAGTCATAGAGAAGGTCTAAAGGGAACATCCTACCAAGTGATTTATCATCTCTGCCAGAATTACTCTAAATGTTCCTTATGTTTTATAAACATCTAGAAAGTTCTCATTGTTTGCGAAGTATAGAAAATAGTTTTCCATAACCTGAGGTTATCTTCTATAATTGGTTAAGGAGGGAACATGTTTAAATATTGGTCCCTTAATCATCCAGTGCAGTTTTGGAGTTAGAAAACAATTTCAGCACTCCATTTCCTCTTATTTCATGTGCACCTCTGATTTCTAATTTTTCATTTTTGTGCTATTCATCATCTTCACATCACCATGCAGCTCTTGCTTTAAGAGACATCAGCTGCTATCTTAGTCCTATCTATGGTTGTTCTTTCAGCTAGAAACTGTTCACTGTATTCAAGTGATAATGAAGTTAACTAAACGTAATTGCACAAATAGTGTGCAGTAGAGTATTTTTTTAAATGTATAACTAATCTTACCTCCCAGCTAGTAATTATTTTCTGGATGAAAATAATATTAGAATAAATATCACTATAGCCATATTTTTGGTTATTGCTAAAGGGTGTATTTCACATGGGCATTTTTAAAATAGTAATCACTATTGTAGAATTTAAGATTTTATGCTATAAGAAGGGTCTATTGCCCTAGCTGGTTTGGCTCACTGGATAGAGCATCGGCCTGCGGACTCAAGGGTCCCAGGTTCGATTCCGGTCAAGGGCATGTACCTTGGTTGTGGGCACATCCCCAGTCGGGGGTGTGCAGGAGGCAGCTGATCCATGTTTCTCTCTCATCGATGTTTCTAACTCTCTATCCTTCTCCCTTCCTCTCTGTAAAAAATCAATAAAATATATTTTTAGAAAATTTAAAAAGAAGGGTCTATTAGCTTGATGATAGTGTGTGTGTGTGTGTGTGTGTGTGCGCGCGCACACACACACACAAGAGCTGAATAGCCCAGATCCAGTTCTTTGAACTCCTCTTCAACAGAACCGCTCACCACAAGTTTTTACTTTATGAAAAAATTTCTTTTGAAATAGCCCTCCTCTGTCTGGCCAGCATGACTCAGTGGCTGAGTATCAACCTATAAACTAGGAGGTCACAGTTTGATTTCCATTAGCGGCACATGCCCAAGTGTGGGCTTGATCCTCAGTAAAGGGGCGTGCAGGAAGCAACTGATTGATAATTAAAAATATACATGTCTTTAAAGAGTAAATAAATAATAAAATAGTTCTCTTTTGTGTCATTTCTGGTCCTCAGAAGACAACAGAATAAAGTCTCTGGACAAAGAAGTTGTCCACCAAGACAAATCTCTGGCAGACGTTTTGGATTCAGACCCCAGAATGAAGACAGCTATGCGTCTGATGGAAGATTTGTTTCCTCAAAATGTTAACTTGCTGTAGCTAAACAGATAAAGAGGAAGGTGGTGTAGAGAACTGTCTGCTGCCCAGGATATGAAAGCAAGAGGGGGTGAAGACAAGAAAGCAGTTGTTGGTCAACTGTCCTGCCTACTACAGTGTGTCTGTTCCCAAAGTGGAACTTCTAACATAATTAAAGATACCCCAGAAGAAGTGAATAAAGAAGAGGAGCAGGGAGATGTCAACAGGAAGAAGATCACGCTGATGGGAAGCCTTACCCACAACCTTGAGACACTCCAGAAAGAGAAGGAATGTCTGCTAATAGCCATCAAGCTCAATAATGCCTTAGGAGAAGAGGTGAAGACTTTGATCAGTGAGCTCTGCAAGCCCAGTGAGTTTGACAAGTACAAGCTATTCATTGGGGACTTGGACAAGGTGGTAAACCTGCTGCTCTTCTGGTGGAGGCACCTAGCCCACATGCAGAACTTCCTTATTGGCCTTGGTGAAGATGCCAGTAATTAAGAAAGGAGCCCTCTCAACAAGAACAAGAAGGTCCTTGCGAGGCAGCACAATGATTCCCAGGTGCTTAAGGATAACCTGGACCGAGGGAATACGTGGTCAATTGGCATTCTGGCCAATTACCTTTCAGAGGAACAACTCCTGGTTACTAGCACTTTGGGAAAAATGAAATCAACACTCCTCACTGAGCAGTGAAAACTGGACAAGATAAAATGGGGCCAGGAATAAGTGAACTGTCTGCTGAAGAGTCTTTCCTCGGATTTCATTCCCAAGGCAGGGGCCCTGGCTCTCCCTCCAAACTTCACCAGTGTAATGACTCCTCTTCGGAGATGTACTTTCACTGGTATTTTCTCAACATTAGCCTCTCCACATTACCCTCTTCTAAAATGCCCAACTAAAATATCACCCTTTCTTTCAACACTATTTAATCTGAAAAATGTAACAGTGAAAAACATTGTTTAAATTATACAGTTATGGGCGGGGATTCTGGATAAAAGAAAAATATTGTATCCAGGAAAAAAAAAAGCCTGTTTTTATTTCCATATCATCCTTCATGATTGACCTTATGAGAGCTTAAATGTTGCTCAGAACTTACTTGTTTCTATTATTAATTTCTAGTAGAATGAAAATTAATGAAACTGTGAGAATTGATTGGAGGGTGTTTGATTGGTTCTTTTCCTTTGCATTTCTGTCTGTTATTTTTGTTTTGAGGCATTATTTACTTTTCCTTCTGTTTCCTCTATTTTTAAAATTATGTCTCAGTTTCTTTTTTATATTGTTGCAGTTAGGTCTATGTAAAATAAATTTTCATCTATGTATTAGTCATTTTTCTTCTGAATGCATATAATCTCCATCTCCTTTTTCAAATTCAGACCTTTATAACCCCCTTCTTTTATATTTTTAGTGTCACCAATTATCTTTATTTACATTCCTAGTTCATTTCTAAATTGAAGTGGCTATTGTCTTCTTCCTCTCTCTGTTATTACCTCCTTTAAACTTAATGTGATATTTAAGTATATAGTACCTTATTCTAAAAATGGTTATAATATCCTGTTTCTGTCTGCCTGTTGGTGATCTTACTCAAAGATTTGTTCTTTGTTTCAGGTATAATAACCACCTTGAGTGTTTCCTGCAATAGGGTTTTCTGGTGATAAATTTCATCACCTTCTGCTCTAGCTGGTTTTGCTCAGTGGATAGAGCATCGGCCTGTGAACTGAAGGGTCCTGGGTTTGATTCCAGTCAGGGGCACATGCCTGGGTTGCAGGTTCGGTCCCCAGTGGGGGGCATGCGGGAGGCAGCCGATCAGTGATTCTCTCTCATCACTGATGTTTCTATCTCTCTCTCCCTCTTCCTTCCTCTCTGAAATCAATAAAAATATATTTTAAGAAATTTCATCACCTTCTCTATGTCTGACCAAGTCCTTAGTTCTTGCATATCTAAAAAATACCTTTGCTAGATATATTATTTTTTGTTGGTAATTTCTGTCAGTAGCTTGAATATTTGATTCCACTCTCTCCTAGCTTGTAGGGTTTCTGCTGAGAAATCCAATGATAACTTAATGGACTTTCCTTTATTGGTTACTGTCTTTTATTTCCTGACTGCCTTGAAAATTCTTTCTGTGTTGTTAATTTTTTGACAGTTTTAACACAATGTGCCTTAGAGAATGCCTTTTTGGATTAATGTAATTAGGTGTTCAGTTTGCTTCTTGGATTCTAGGATCTAGCTTTTTCCATAGCTTTGGAAAGTTCTCATCAGTTATTTGAATAGGCTGTCCATTCTTTTATCCCTCTCTTCTTCTGGTATGTTTATTATTCTTATATTGCTCTTTATGATGGAATCAGATAGTTCTCAAAGAGTTCTTGCACTTTTTTATGTTCAAGTCTCTCTCTTCCTTCTGCATCATTTCTAAATTTCTATCTTCAGCATAACTAATTCTTTCCTCCATCTGGCCAGCTTTATTTCCTAAGCTCACTAGTTTATCCTTTATCTCTTTTATTGAGGTCTTCATCTCCAGAATTACTATTTGGTTCTTTTTTAAAGTTTCAATCTCTTTTGTAAAGTATTCTTTTTGTTCATTGATTTTATTTCTGAGTTCATTAAACTGCCTATCTGTGTTTTCTTTCTGTTTATTTTCTGGAACTTCCCCCCCCCCTTTTTTCCAGAGCTGCATTGTGACCTTGTTTTTTCATGGTATTAATGGATTTCTTCTCTCTCTAGGCATCTATGTCTTAGTGGTAGGCTCTGGTAGGTTTATAAGAAGTCCTTCTATTGTTTTCTAGTAGGTAGTGCTGAAGCACAAGATATTTAGTTCTCTTGCACTGTTCTGACTTTTCAGATCTCTATGGGATGATGGAGAATGCCTGGTGTTCCCGAGTGGGCATCTCCTCTGTGTTCAGGCCATCTCCATCTCAGGGGATCAACACTGAGGGGGAATGTGGTGGGTGATAGGGTTCCAAATCCATAAAATATCAGTGTTGTCCTCTGCAGCCAGACACTGCTTCAGTGCAGCCTTGATGGGTGGACTTGGGGTTACCTAGGGAAAAGTGGTTGCTTCCTTTGTTGTTTTGTTCCCCCAGTATTGGTGACTGGCAGACCTCAGTGACTTCCCCTCTATATTTCTGCATGACCCTCGGATTAGTTGCAGAATGTGCCTGTTGCTCCAAGGAAAAGACGTTTCTGTAGTAGCATTTCTCAGGTTTTCAGATAATGTGCCATGCAACACAACACTCACTGCTATAACTTCTCCTGGGGCCTGCTGTTAGCTCTGGCAACGTGAGGGGAGAAGAGCTCTGGAGAGGGTGAGGGAAGGCAGGCAGGCTCTATAACTTTGTTTCTCTGTCTGGAATGGCAATATCTGGACAACCATGTCTACAATTCTGAGCTTTGTCTCTGCCAAGGTCACTGGGTTCAGCTGCAGTACATACTGAGCTACAGGGATGCTCATTATAGCTCTCTGCACCTCCGGACAGAAGGGAGTACCAGTGGCAACCTGATTCCTTTCCTATCTGGAGACCCAAGATATGAGCTTCAAGATATGAGTTCCAGCCTGCGAGCCTTGGGGTGCGTCCTTGATACCAGCTAAGTTCTTCTCTCGTCCCACCTCCGGGGTTTTGCTCCCATTTGCCCAACTTCAGATGTTTTAATGCGCAGATCTGTTTGTACGTTAAACAGGGAATCCTTTGTTGAATTATAGCTGTTCAAATTGTTGGAACTTCAAGGGAAGAGGTCAAGGGGACCTCTCAAGCTGCCATTTCTCTGACGTTGCTCACTTTTTCTTTTTTTAGCCAATATGTAGTGCTACTGTGTGTATATTTTGTGTATTTGATAATTTTCATTAATTCTAGTTTCTCATTAAATAAATTTGACTTTCTTTTCTGTAATTAAAGTTTTCCCTCACTTTTTGTACATTTTAAAAGGTAGTGTCTTTTTTATTGAATTTATTGGGGTTACACTGGTTAATAAAATTATACAGATTTCAGAGGTACAATTTTATAATACATTTTCTGTTTATTGTGTGTGCACCACCCCAAGTCACATCTTATTTCATCACTTTATCACCCCTTTACCCTCTCCTACCTCCCCCAACAGCTCTGTCCCACTGATAATCACCATACTGCTATCTATCTATGAGTAGTTTGTTTATTTGTTTGCTTAATCCCTTCAGTTTTTTCACCTAACCCCCACATCCCCTTCCCTCTGACAATTGTCAGTCTGTTATCTGTATCTATGAGTTAATTTTTATTTGTTTATATTGTTCATTAGATTCCATATATAAGTGAGATCATATAATTCTTTTCCATCTATGCTGTCACAAAGGGTAAGGTTTTATTCTTTTTATGGCCAAGTAGTATTTCATATTGTAAATATACCACACCTTGTTTATTCACTCATGTACTGATGGGTACTTGGGTTGCTTCCAAATCTTGGTTACTGTAAATAATGCTGCAATGAACATAGGGGTGTATATATTCTCTCAAATGAGTGTATTGGGTGTATTTGGATATATTCCCAGAAGTGGTTCACTAGGGTCATAAGGCAGTTCCATATTTAAATTTTTAAGGTAACACCATACTACTTTACAGAGTGGCTGTACCAATCTTCATTCCTTCTAACAGAGTACAAGAGTTCCCTTTTCTCCACATCCTCACCAGTACTTGTGTTTGATTTATTGATGATAGCCATTCTGATAGGCCTGAAGTGATATCTCATTGTGCTTTTAATTTTCACTTCTCTGATGACTAGTGATGTTGAGCATCTTACCTAATAATAGACAAACATGCAAATTGACCGTACCTTCGCTAGACCCAACACCAGCCACACCCACCAGCCACGCCCACCAGCCGATCCAGAGACGTGCACATTAACCGGACAAAGATGGTGGAGGCCAGAGCCGGGATACTTGCGTTGCAGCCACAGCTACCATGCAAGCATCCCGGCTCTGGCTGTTCCAGGCTTATTGGAGACGCAGAAGTCAGGGGAGACAGAGAAGTCCGGCTCCAGTGCCTGAGGCTGGCTACAGCCTGGGAGACGAAGAAGCCGCCTACCCCGTGATTCCAGTCTGCAGCTGGCCGGAGAAGCTGCCTGCCCCATGATCTCAGGCCTCAGCAGGCTGGAGAAGCTGCGTGCCCATGATCCCAAGCCTCAGCAGGCCAGAGAAGCCACCTACCCCGTGATCCCAGGCCTCAGCAGGCCAGAGAAGCCACCTGCCCCGTGATCCCAGGCCGCACCTGGCCAGAGAAGCTGCCTGCCCCACATATGCCTGCCCCATGTCCTCAGGAGGACTGAGAAGCCGGGCCCCAGCACCTGAGGCTGGCTGCAGCCTAGGAGACAAAGAAGCCGCCTGCCCCATGATCCCAGGCTGCAGCCAGCCAGAGAAGCTGCCCACACTGCATCCCAGGAGACATGGAGAAGCTGCCCACCTGTGGTCCAGGCGCCAGTGCCTGCGGCTGGCTGTGGCCCAGGAAATGGACAAGCCACCTGCCCTGAGGTCCCAGGCTGCAGCCACCCGGAGAAGCTGCCAGCCCAGTAGTTGAGGGCTCCAGCGCCTGTGGCCCGGGAAATAGGTTCCCTCTTCTCCTACTGCAGTCATTACTTCAATATTCCCCTTCTGAATTTCTCTCCTGTGCTGCAACCCAACTCCACTTTTCATCGGAAGGATACGGAACAAAGCAGTGTTAAAAGCTTACATTTTTAAGCTGGTAAGGCTGGTACTTAAACATATAAATGGAAAACTAGAGTCCTTAAGGTAACAAAGGCTACAAAGGGGGGGTGGGGACAGGGACAGCACATGACCTATTATATCCAGCAATCCATAAGGGGACTGAAAACTTTGCAATGATGACTATTAGTGAAGATATGAATCAACTAACATAGTTGACAAGGACAATTCTTCCATCTTTGAAAATATCTACATCAAATCTGTTTAAATAGATTTTCATCAGCATAATCTAACACATTCTGACAAGACCACCACCACCAATGTGGTCAGTGTTGTGCTAATAAATGTTTACCAACTGGCTCTCAAAGAAAACAAGACTCTGATTTATACTGTCGGCCAATTGCTGTGGCATAAATTCTCCATCCAAGGCTGATTTCAGCTGCTAATGTGATGCCACTAAATGCAGAGTTGAGGAGAAACATGCAGTAATACACTATTATATTCTACCAGAAAGACCCCAAAAATATAAATAATGTCAAGAGTCAGAACAGTAAAGTGTAGTAAATAATTGAGGCGTGATGAATGTAGACTATGTATTTCCTTTGGTTTTAATGTAATTTATTCACTTTTAAGATTATATAATTTAATTTTTAATAATGAACGTGTTTAAAACCAGCTTACAAAATTCCTGAAAATTTGTGAGCCAGTAAGATCAGGCTCTAGCACAATACTGAGTGGAGTGTAATGGTTAAATGCCAAGGCTAATGGATTTGAAATAAGACTCAGCCACTTTTGGGTTTTACTGGTCAAGTTACCTGATCTCTCTATACCTCAGTGTTCTCATCTGTGTCATTATAGTACCTACTGTGTAGAGTTGTTGCAAAGATAAAATGAAATCTGTGTATGACACAGCACAGTACCTGAATCAATAATTCACTCAATTTGTTATAAACTATTACTGCCTGAAAACGTTGTTGACAAAATTACTCATGCTGAAAGAATGAATTTTTATTGATGAGAAAAATGCATTATTTTGCGATCTACATGGAGACAGTCAATTTTACTTCCTAGGCAGTAGATGGTAATCTACTACTAGAAACTTCAAGGAGAAAAATGACCTCAGTCAACATGATTGAGGCAATGTATTATTAGCTGGATCATAAAGCAGAGAGGATGCCATACATTCTGGGATACATCTGCAGTAAGAGGCTTCACCTCAGGTATTAATTCTGATGAACTAAGCATCAGACTTAAGAAGAATGGTGAGAAAGATTCTGAGGCTGCTTCTAGACCTAGCAGGAATAGAACTTTAATACATAAGTAAGAGTTACTATGTTTAATGATGGCAAGAAAAAAAACACACCATGATCTAATCTAATAAAAGAGAAACATGCAAATCCCCCGAGGGCTCCTGGGCTGCCAGAGGGATGTCTGACTGCTGGGGAGCGGGCCTAAACCACCAGGTGGTCATCCCCTGAGGGGTCCCAGATTGCGAGAGGGCACAGGCTGGGCCGAGGGACCCTCCCCAACTGTGTGCACAGGGCCTCTAGTCTTCTCATATGTCTAATGGCCATCTGTTTGTCTTCTTTGGAGAAGTATCTATTCTGATCCATTGCCCATTTCTTTATTGACTTCTTTGGTTTTTGGTATTGAGTTTTATAAGTTCTTTAAAATTTTTTTATATTAACCCTTTATCAGATGTATCATTGGCAAATATGTTCTGACATCCAGTGAATTATCTTATCATTTTGTTGATAGTTTACTTTTCTGTGCAAAACCTTTTTTTATTTTAATCCCATTGCTGCAACCTTTTGCAGCAAGGATTCAGGATCTGGAAAAGGGGCTGTACACAATGAATACACTAGACAGGAAATATGAATTTAGAAGGCATGGGGGAGCCAAGCAGAAACCTTTCTCTCTAGCGGAGAGACTCTCTGAAACCCTGGACCCATCAGCTTTTATTTACTTGAATACACATTTTCCCTTTAGGAATGCAAACAGGTATATCAATGCTAAAGTTTGGTAAACAATAAAAGGATTATCAGGTTAGGGGATTGTCTTCAGCCATCTTGCCAACAGCAGGGTAATATAATGCTGATTTTTCAGCCCTGCTGAATATTAAAGTCCATTAGCCTTCCAGCGGACTTCTCACATTTATATGTTAACTACTGTTGGTCTTTGCCTCTGGCACCCATTTTTTACTTTTTATTTTATTCCCCCTCCCTGAGACAAAATATCAGAAAAAAGTATTGATAAGAGAAATGTCCAAGATTGTATGGCCTATGTTTGCTTCTAGTATTTTTATGGTTTCACAACTTACATTTAAGTCCTCAATCCATTTTGAGTTTATACTTGTGTATGGTTTAAGAAAGTGATCTAGTTTCATTTTTTGCATGTATCTGTCCAATTTCCCAACACCATTTATTGCATAGGCTATCTTTACACCATTGTATGCTTTTGCATTCTTTGTCATACATTAATTGACTTGGAAGGTGTGGATTTATTCTTGGATCTCTATTCTGTTCTATTGATTTAAGTGTCTGCTTTTATGCTAGTACCATGTTGTTTTGATTACTGTGGCCATGTAATATAGTTTTATATCATGTAGCATGATTCTCCCAACAAGAGTACACAAGTGTTGTAAACATTTATGCATCCAACATAGGAGCACCTAAACATGTAAAGAAAATATTTATGGGCTTACAAGGGAAAGACTGACAGTAATGCAGTCATAGTAGGGGATTTTAACACCCCATTGACATCAATGAATAGATCTTCCAGACAGAAAATCAACAAGAAAATGGTGGCCCTAAATACCACAATAGATCAGATGGATTTAATTGATATCTCCAGAGCATTTCACCCCAAAGCAGCAGAATATACCTTCTTTTCAAGTGCAAATGGAACATTTCCTAGGATATACTACATGTTAATACACAAAACAAGTCTCAATAAATTTAATATTTGAATCATATCAAGCATCTTCTCTGACCAAAATGGTATAAAACTAGAAATCAATCACAAGAAAAAACTGAAAAATACACAAAGACATGGAGGATGAATCATATGTTGTTAAACAATGAATCAATTAACAATTGCAATCAATTAACAATTGAGATCAAGAAAGAAATCAAAAGGTACCTTGAAACAAATAAAAATGACACCGCAACAGCCAAAAACCTATGGGACATTGTGAAAGCTGTACTAAGGGGAAAATTCATAGCATTACAGGGCTATCTCAAGGAACTAGAAAATCTCAAATAGATAATCTAACTCTACACTTAAAGGAATAGAAAAAGAACAGCCAACAAAGACAGGAGTGAGTAGAAGAAAGGAAAAAATAAAGATCAGAGCATAAATAAACAAAACAAAGTCTATAAACAATACAAAAAATCAATAAAACCATGAGCTGGTTCTTTAAAAATATAAAAATGATTGATGATCCTTCAAGAAAAAGAAAGATAGAAGACCCAAATAAATAAAACCAGAAATGAAAGAGAATTAACAACTGACTCTAAAGAAATACAAGAAATGGTAAGAAAATATTATGAACAATTATATGCTAACAAATTGAACAATCTGGATGAAATGGATACATTCTTAGAAACATGAAGTCTTCCAAAACTGAATAAAGAATATTCACAGATTCTGAAAAGATAAATTACAATTAGTGAAATGTAAGCAGTAATAAAAACATTCACAATAAATAAAAGTCCTGGACTGGATGTCTCCACAGGTGAATTTTACCAAACATTCAAAGAAGAGCTAACAACTATCCTCAAACTTTGCCAAAAATTTCAAGAGATGGGAAGACTCCCAAGCCCATTTTACTAGGCCAGCATTATCCTAATTCCAAACCAGACAAAGAAACTACAAAGAAATAAAATTATACACCAATATCCCAATGAACATGAATCTAAAATCCTCAAAAAAATATTAGCAAACTGTATCCAGCAATATATTACAAAGATCATACACCATGATCAAGTAGGATTGATTCCAGTGATGCAAGGTTGGTAAAATATTCACAAAACAATGAACATGTTACACCAAATAAAATTAAGGATAAAAAACCACATGCTCAGCAAAGTGGGAATAGAGGGAACAAACCTCAACATAATAAAGCCCATATATGACAAACCCACAGCCAACATTATACTCAGGCAAAAACCACAAGAGTTTCCCTTAGGATGGGAAAAAGACAGGGATGTCCGCTTTCACCACTCTTATTCAACACTAGAGGCCTGGTGCACGGATTCGTGCACAGGTGGGGTCCCTTCATCTGGCCAGCAATGAGGTCCTCTTGCCAAGAGAGGCCAGCCAGCCAGAGACAAGGACCATGGGAGGTTGGCTGTGGGAGCACACTGACCACCAGGAGGCAGCTCCTGTGTTGAGCGTCTGCCCCCTGGTGCTCAGTGTGTGTCATAGCGACTGGTAGTAACAGTCACTTAGGGTTTTATATATATAGACTAGTGGCCCAGTGCACAAAATTTGTGCACAGGGGAGGGTATGTTCCTCAGCCTGGCCTGTATCTTTTCCAATTTGGGACCTCTCAAAGGATGTCCTACTGCCAGTTTACAGGGATCGGGCCTAAACTGGCAGTCAGACATCCCTCTTGCAATAGGGACTGCTGGCTCCTAACTACTCACCTGTCTGCCTGCCTGCCTGATTGCCTCTAACCATTCTGCCTGCCGGTCTGCTTGGTCCCAACTGCCCTCCCCACTGCCGGCCTCCTTGCCCCCAAATGCACCCCCGTCAGCCTGATCACCCCAAACTGCCCCCCCTGCTGGCCTGCTCGCCCCTACTTTCCCTCCCCACTGGCTGCTCATCCCCAACTGTCCCCCTGCTGTCCTGCTCACTCCAAACTGCCCCCCCGCAGTTCTGATCACCTCCAACTTACCCCCACTGATGGCCTGCTTTTCCCCAACTGGCCCCCCTGCTGGTCTGCTTACCCCCAACTGCCCTGCCCCCGACCAGCCTGATCACCCACAACTGCCTTCCCCTCTTGGCCTCTAACTGCCTCTACCTCAGCCCCGCCACCATGGCTTTGTCCAGAAGAACATCTGGAAGGTCTCCCAGGCTAATATTACCCTTTTATTAGTATAGATGAATTATTTTATAGAATGGGCATTTTATTACAGATGGTTTCCCAGGGCATTTTTTCTAAAGAAGTAAAAATTACTTTAAAAAAGTCTCAGGAAGACTTTGAGAAATTTACAGTATCTGCTTTTCTTCCAAGAAAGTTGTCACTTTTATGCCAGAGTGAGAATTATTTGTATGCTTTGTATGTCAGCATTGGACCACTGTGACTGGGGGGCACTTAGCTTGACTTGAGAGTAATTATCTTGCTCACTGGCTGGGAGGGAGGGTGTGTGGCAGAGGAGATAAATACTCGGTTCTGGATTATTCATAGATTGCTGACTTTCTGGATTGCTTGTGCAAACCCCTCCTTTTATTAATGTCCACCTTCTATTGACAGACATCTACCCTGGTAGAGAAATGAGATGAAACTCTCTTTCCTTTCATTGTAAAAAGCATTTGAATGCCTAAGGTGTGATAAGGCCTCCCAGCCATCCACAGTCAAGGTACACATTTTCATGGAGGATGTTCCCACTCTTGAATAAATCAAAACAATTTTTTCTTTTAATTTAAACTTTCTTCTATAACTGTTTTCTTGTTACTTAAAAGCTAGTTTTTTTGAAACTACTTCCAAAGCTTTTCAAGCTGTATATGTCCTTGGAATGAATTTATAAATTAGAATTGAGCCTGGCCAGTGTGACTCAGTGGTTTAGCATCGACCTATGAACCAGGAAGTCACAGTTTGATTCCAGATCAGGCCACATGCCCGGGATTGTAGGCTTGATCCCCAGTACGGGGCGTGTAGGAGGCAGGCGATCAATGATTCTCTCTCATCATTGATGTTTCTTTCTTTCTTTTTTAAAAAATATATTTTATTGTTTTTTTACAGAGAGGAAGGGAGAGGAATAAAGAGTTAGAAACATCGATGAGAAACATCAATCAGCTGCCTCCTGCACGCCTCCTACTGGGGATGTGCCCGCAACCAAGGTACATGTCCTTGACCAGAATCGAACCTGGGACCCTTCAGTCCACAGGCCAATGCTCCATCCACTGAGCCAAACCGGCCAGGGCTCATCATTGATGTTTCTATCTCTCTCCCTCTCCCTTCCTCTCTGAATCAGTAAGAATATATGAGAGAGAGAGAGAGAGAGAGAGAGAGAGAGAGAGAGAGAGAGAAGTGTATATGTTTGTAAATAACAAAACATGTATTTGATGCTCTTAGAAAGTCTTATTTTCTTTCATTAAAACTTGTGCAGTATAGGGAACTCCATAGATTCTCTTAATTTGAAGAAAGTTAGAGGGAAAGGTACTAATTCAGAGTTCCTTGGGAAAATGTGTCACTTATATATTTTTTATGTTTATTTTTTTAATATCAAAAACTGAAATATTTTCTATTCAGAAAATATATTTGGATCTAAATATCTGCTATAATTTAAAACCTAAAATATCAATTTAAATATTTTAAAAATGGTTGGGATGTTTGTTTTTTTTAAATAAGTTAGGTTACTAAAGTTCTACATGTTACTGGATCGCCTGGGGTAATTTTCTGATTGGAAAATTAAGAATTATAGTCAGAGGGGAGGACATGAGAATTTTTAAAGAACATATTCAATTTACTTTAGAAGCCGAACCTCTCTTATCATGTGACTTGTTTTGTATGTTTGTTAAACTCTATTATCACATAAGCATTGCTGCTATTGGAACAAACAGTGACAGTTGATTCGGGTCATTTGAATGTCCACTGTCTGTTTTAATTTGTATGTTCATTTTGACTATCATATGCTCAAACTTCAGTGGAAGTCATGAGAACCTATTATTTTTGCCTGCTCCCTCCTTTAGTTTGGAAATATTCTTTTTTACTCAGAGGGACCTTAAATTTGATGTAAGGGATTGTTTCCATTGCCAACTGCTTTCTTCCTTGCCAAGTAAGACAGTTGATGTGAACTCTTCATGATGCCTTCACCAGGATATTTGCAGATGTGGTTGGGAAAAGTCATTTCATCCCGAAACTTTGCATCTCAGGTGCTGAGGTGCTGGGGGTGCCATGGTGATCACGGGGCAGCAGGCCAGCTGGCACTCCCATCCCCGGGGGGTCCAGGGGTGCCGGCAGGCCTGCGCCACGGCTCTCTCTGCCTCCAATCCACAATGCAATCACCGATCATTGGCCGCTTTTGCCCGCCCCCCACCTCTTGCCTGCTGTCTGGGTTTCCAATCCCTTTCGCCTCCCAGCATTGCTGCTACGTATGCAAATTAACCGCCATCTTTGTTGGCGGTTAACCGCCATCTTGGCTGGCAGTTAACCGCCATCTTGGCTGGCAGTTAATTTGCATATCTCCCTGATTAGCCAATGGGAAGGGTAGCGAAGTTACAGTTAATTACCATGTTTCTCTATTATTAGATAGGATAGTACTGGAAGTCCTGGCCAGAGCAATCCAACAACAAGAAGAAATAAAAGGCATCCTAATTTGAAAGGAAGAAGCAAAACTGTCATTATTTGCAGATGACATGATACTATGTTTTGAAAACTCTAAATATTTCAGTAAAACACTACTAGAACTGAAAAATGAATTCATTAAGGTAGCAGAATACAAGCTAAATGTCCAGAAAGCAGTTGCATTTTTATACACCAATAATGAACTATCAGAAAGGTAACTTAAAAAACAATCCCATTCACAATTGTTTCAAAAATAAATACCTAGGAATAAATTTAACCAAGGACACAAAAGAACTGTACTCAGAAAATTATAAGACATGAAGAAAGAAATCAAAGAAGATACAAATAAGTGGAAGCATATACCGTGTTCATGGATAGGCAGAATTAACATCATTAAAATGCCCATGCTACCCAAAGTAATCTACAGGTTCACTAAAATGCTTATCAAGAAACTGTAACCAGAACCAAAGTTTGACTGCCTGCCGCTATGAAAACCAAACACATGAGAAAGATGCTGGTAAAAAAGGAAAGAGTTTTATTCAAGTGCTGGTCACCTGAGAAGATGGAGGACTCTTGTCAAAAGCCCATCTCAACATCTCAGTGCAGGCAGAGGTTTTTATTAGGATGGAGAGGTAATGCAGAACATAGAAACTAAGGGTGGTGTACATCATCCTGGTCTTTGTCATTTTGGTTCTACATCATCCTGGTTCTATGGTTGAAGGTCAACAAATCTCACGAGATTGGGATGATTGAAGGTTGGAGTCTGCATCTTCTGAAGTTAGTTCCTAGGATTCTTATACAAACACTAGAGGCCCAGTGCACAAAAATGTGTGCACTCAGGGGGGAGGGGGGTCCCTCAGCCCGGCCTGTGCCCTCTCGCCGTCTGGGACCCCTTGGGAGATAACAACCTGCTGGCTTAGGCCTGCTCCCGGGTGGCAGAGGGCAGGCCCAATCCTTAGGTGCAGTCCCTGGTCGGGCTCAGAGCAGGGCCGATTGGGGAGTTGGGGCGCCACCCCCTGTCATGCACAGAGGAGGGCGGATCGGGAGGTTGCAATGCCACCCTCAGTCACGCTCAGGGTAGGGCCGATTGGGGGGTTGGGGCATCGCCCCCGTCACACTCAAGGCAGGGTTGATGGGGAGGTTGCAGCGCGACCCCCTGTCAAGCACAGAGTAGGGCCGATCAGGAGGTTGGGGCACTGCCCCCTGTCACACACAGAGCCACAGGGCGATCAGGGAGTTGGGGAGCTCCCCCCTATCAGGCACAGAGCAAGGCTGACCAGGGGGTTGGGGCGCCTTCCCCTGTCATGAACAGAGCAGGGTAGATAGGGAGGTTGTGGCCCCGCCCCCTGTCACACACAGAGCCGCAGGGTGATCAGGGGGTTGGGCACTGCCCCCTGTCACGCTGATCCTGGTGCTGGGAGGCATATTACCCTTTTACTATATAGGATAGAGGCCTGGTGCACTGGTGGGGGCCGGCTGGTTTGCCCTGAAGGATGTCCTGGATCAGGGTGGGGGTCCCGCTTGGGTGCCTGGCCAGCCTGGGTGAGGGGATGATGGCTGTTTGCAGCTGGTCACACACCCTTCAGGGTGGGGGTCCCCACTGGGGTTCCTGGACAGTCTGGGTGAGGGGCTGAGGGCTGTTTTCAGCCTGGCATGTGACTGAAGCTCCCAACCGCTCCTTTTTTTTTTTTTTTATTCTGGGCCAACTTTAGCTCTGAGGCTTGGCTCCAGCTCTGAGGCCTCTGCTGCTGAAAGCAGGTATCTGGTTTGTTTGGGTTCTATAATCAAAACACTGTATCAACTCCAGCTCTGAGATCCCGGCTGGCTGAAAGCAGCTTTCTGGGGTTTTGTTTAGCTTCTATATTTGTAACAATGTTTCAAACTGCAAGCTCAGAGGCCGGCAAGGCAGGCGGGGAACGTTGGCTTCCTCCATCATGAAGCAAGCAAGCCTCATGTTTGCTTCAAGCTTCCTGGCTGCCGGCCGCCATCTTGGCTGGCAGTTAATTTGCATATCGCTCTGATTAGCCAATGGGAAGGGTAGCGGAGGTATGGCTAATTACCATGTTTCTCTTTTATTAGATAGGATGCTGTTTATCTACAAGCTACATATTAGTCAGAGTCAGAATTTACAGAAATAATCCCAAAAGAATAGTGGGATGGGTTACAATTCCCATTGTTACAATTCCCCCATGTCATTTTTTCTTCCATTTCCATAAAAGTTAGGTGGTTGTAGCCAAACTATTTCAGAAAAGAATTCAGGATATAGTCTAGTTCAGTGGTCAGCAAACTGCAGTTTGCGAGCCACATGCGGCTCTTTGGCCCCTTCAGTGTGGCTCTTCTACAAAATACTGGCTCTTCCACAAAATACCGATTTCTGCGCATGGGCCACGAAGTTTCAATAGCACTGTACGTGTGTGCCCACACGTGGTATTTTGTGGAAGAGCCACACTGAAGGGGACAAAGAGCCGCATGTGGCTCGAAAACTGCGGTTTGGCAACCACGGGTCTAGTTCATAAGTGAAAAGTAAAAATTTACAGACAATTAACTGAACTAGAGTCTAATATTCATAACTATATATTATAGATTTATTGGAACACATTTTTTTCCTAAAATCACCCTCATTTTTGTCAAAGAGCCAAGTCAAGACTAATTCATTTACTGTATTAAGTACAGTTTCAATTTGGCCTGATTATTTGCATAAACACAACAAGAATAGCAGGTTTTGAGAAGATGGTGGCGATATAGGCAGACGCGTCCCAGGTCGTGTCCCGGAGCAAATGGAGTGAGCAGCTGAAACTAATAACACCCACCCCGAATTGGAGAAATTGCTCAGCTGGTGAGACGGTTTGCAGCCAGGAAGGGCAGAACTCCCCTGGAAAGGTAAAAAAAACAAAAACCAAAAACAAAACAAAAAAAAAAAAAAAAAAAAAACAGGGATTTGGGCAGGAATGTTTGCCAGACCTCTGAGCCCAGAGGGTCGGAGGGAGACCGCATGGCAGACAGCCGCGTCCCTTGGGACAGGCACAGCCCCTGACTGGGGAAAGGAGATCTGTGGGATTCCTGGCGCCGCCGGGGGATTTGAGAGCTGGGTTCTGTGATCACGGAGGACTGAGCCTAAAGGGGGCAGCCTGAAGAGCTGACCAGACCATGCAGTGCCGGTAAGAGAAGAGCTTACAGGAACCAAGCCTTCCCCGTCTCCGCGGCCGGCATTTGTTTGTTTGTTCTCACTGAATCCTGTTCATGGGACATTTCGGATATAGACACTCACCTGTGCTGAAGAGAGGGAGAGGGTGCGGAGGAGTGGAATCTGGAGAGAGACTGAGGAGAGAAGGGGGGCCGGGAGAGGTGGCAGCGAATTGAGTGCTGAGACACTCCTGAGCCCAGGACTGGGGCAGCCATTCTCTCCGGAGAGTGAGACTCCTTCCCCCAGCCCCCAGGCAAGGAGCACAGCCACACCCAGATTCCACCCTGAATGAGATCAAGGATTAAAATAATCTGATCAGTCCCTGGGAGTTAACAGGGTCTGGCCTATAGAGGGATTTTCAATCCCAGCAACAACACAGAGCAGGTAACTATTAAGGAACCAGCTCTGGATAGTTGACCTCTCCAAATCATTTTTAAGTGCGATAGAGATGCCGTATAGCCTCAGAGGCCAACCCCAGAACACTGCCACCCAGAGGCTGAGCCACGAACTGACTCTTCGCTAAACACGAAATAAGGCAGTCTGGGAAACAAATACGGCCTGCTTTAAAATAAGGACTGTGGTTTACAACACAGAGGAACAGTGTATTGCAGGGAAACTCAACAATCTCCTGAATACCTGGCAGGACTAAAGGTGAGCCAGACTGAAGAATAGAAGAACCGAAGGACCTTCACTACTGCAATTTTTTTTTCTTTTTTCACCTTTTAACTAAGAAACCAATTTTTTTTCCTTTTTTTTCTTCTTTTTTTTTCTTTTTTCTTTTTTTATTTCTTTCTTCTTCTTTTTCCATCACCTGATTTTACCCTTTTAATTACTACCTTCTTATTTTTAACCAGTATTATTACTGCTACCATTTTACCATTTTTTAAAGTGCCATTTTATTTTCTCTTTATTTTATTTTGGGATTAGTGTTCTCCATTCTATTTTCATAGTTATATTATTGGTTGTTTCGAGTTTGCATCCATCTCCAGGGAGCTGTTGCTGGAATTTGTTGGGATTAGTGGCGGTTCTATAGGAGTATTCTCCTCATATAAAAAGTCTCTTCCCCTCTTCCACTTCATTCTCTCTTTTCGCTCTTTTTTTTTCTTTTCTTTTCTCGCTTTTATTTCCCCCCCTCCTTTTTCCCAATTTCATTTTTGCACTCCTTTTTTTGGTCCCTACTATTCTTTTCTTTTTTCTCTTTTATCTTCCTTCTTCCTTATCCCCTAATTCTCTTAATTCGGGTGGTCACCTTTATTTGGGGTTATTAATATCGTGAATATATTTGTGCTTGGTGCCTGGTATGTGGTGCCTTGTTGTGTTGTATTTTGTGCCTTTAAATCAACGCAGCAGATCCAAGCAACAGCAGCCTCCTGAGCACCACACCCTCTGCTGAGGAACAGCAGCTGTACGTGAAACCTCCCCCCACCAGCCAGAAGAGCCACCACAGCTGTGAACAGCACCCACCAGAGGAGCTGCTGCCAACTGAAGAGCAGCTGCTACCGCAACCGCCCAAAGAGCAACCACAGACCAAGGAGTCACTGCCACCCAGGGAGCAGCCACTGAATGACTCAACGTCTAGATATGTCAGTGAGATCAAACATGGGTAGACAAAGAAACCCCCAAAGGAAAGAGAAGGAGGACTCTCCAGAAAAGCAGCTAAGTAATACAGAGGCATGCAACATGACAGAAAAAGAATTCAGAATAAGGATTCTAGAGTGCATAAACCGGATGGAGGAAAAAATCGACAACCTCTGCAAGAAGCTAGAAGAAACAGATGAAAAAATCAACAACTTAAGACCCAAGAAGAAATGAAGAGTGATATAGCTGCAATGAAAAACGCCACTGAAAGTATCAACAGTAGACTAAGAGAAGCAGAGGACCAAATTAGTGAATTAGAAGACAAGGAAGCAAAACACACCCAAAATGTACTGCAATTGGAGAAAAAAACTAAAAGACAGGAGGAGAGCCTAAGGGAGCTTTGGGACAACATGAAATGAAACAACATACGAATAATAGGGGTACCAGAACAACAGAAAGATGAAGAAGGATTAGAAAACCTATTCGAAGAAATAATATCAGAAAACTTCCCTGAGGTGGGGAAGAAAAAAGTCACACAAGCCCAGAGAGTCCCAAACAAGGTGAACCCGAAAAGACCCACACCAAGACACATCATAATTACCATGTCAAATGTTCAGGACAAAGAGAGAATCTTACAGGCTGCAAGAGAGAGACGGAAAGTTACATACAAGGGATCTCCCATTAGATTATCAAATGATTTCTCAACAGAAACACATCAGGCCAGAAAAGAATGGACGGAAATTTACAAAGTGATGCAAAGCAAAGGACTGAATCCAAGAATACTCTATCCAGCAAGGCTATCATTCAAACTTGAAGGGGAAATAAGAAGCTTCACAGACAAAAAAGGCTAAGGGAGTTTATCACCACCAAGCCAGCAATGCAAGGAATGCTAAAGGGACTGGTATAAAATGAAGAAATAAAAAGCTCAGAAAGAAAACAGCCACACAAAAAAAGAAATGGCTACAAACAAGTACCTTTCAATAATAACTTTAAACGTACACAGACTAAATGCTCCAAACAAAAGACATCGAGCGGCTGAATGGATTAAAAAAACATGACCCATACATCTGCTGTCTACAAGAAACCCACCTCATTAGAAGGGACTCACACAGACTGAAAGTGAAAGGATGGAAAAATATCTTTCAGGCAAATGGAAAGGAAAAGAAAGCTGGGGTAGCAATACTTATATCGGACAGATTAGACCTCAAAGTGAAGGCCATAACAAGAGATACGGAAGGCCACTTCATAATACTAAAGGGATCAATACAACAAGAAGATATAACCCTGGTAAACATATATGCACCCAATGCAGGAGCACCCAAATTCATAAAAAAACTCCTGGAAGATATCAAAGGAGAGATCGACAACAATACAATCATAGTAGGGGACTTTAATACACCACTGACAGCACTGGATAAGCCCTCTAGACAAACAATCAGCAAAGATACAGCAATCCTAAATGACTCACTAGATCAGATGGACTTAATAGACATCTTCAGAACACTTCACCCCAAAGCCAGGGAGTATACATTCTACTCAAATGCTCATAAGACATATTCAAAAATAGACCATATATTGGGTCACAAGCAAAGTCTCCCCAAATTCAAGAAGATTGAAATCATAAAGAGCATCTTCGCAGACCACGATGGCATAATATTAGAAATAAACTACAATAAAAACAACCCAAAATACTCAAACACCTGGAAGCTGAATAGCATGCTATTAAATATTGATTGGGTTACCAATGAGCTCAAAGAAGAAATTAAAAACATCCTGGAAACTAATGACAATGAAAACACAACAATCCAAAACCTATGGGACACAATGAAAGCAGTCCTGAGAGGGAAGTTTATAGCTCTACAGGCCTATCTCAAAAAAAACTAGAAAAAATGGTAGTAAATCATCTAACTCTACAACTCAAAGAATTAGAAAGAGAGCAACAAGAAAACCCCAGAGTGAGCAGAAGGAAGGAGATAATAAAGATTAGAGCAGAAATAAATGACATAGAGACCAAAAAAACAATTCAGAAAATCAATGAAACCAAGAGCTGGTTCTTTGAAAGGATAAACAAGATTGACAAACCTCTAGCCAGACTCACCAAGAAGCAAAGAGAGAGGACCCAAATAAACAAAATCAGAAACGATAGAGGCGAAATAACAACAGACCCCACAGAAATACAAATGATTGTTAATAAATACTATGGACAGCTCTACTCCAACAAACTAGACAACCTGGAGGAAATGGACAAATTCCTAGAAAAATACAACGTTCCAAAACTCAATCAGGAAGAATCTAAAAATCTCAACAGGCCAATAACTATGGAAGAAATTGAAGCAGTCATCAAAAAGCTTCCTGCAAACAAAAGCCCAGGACCAGACAGCTTCACAGGGGAGTTTTACTAAACATTCAAGGAAGAACTAAAACCTATCCTCCTCAGACTACTACAAAAAATTCAAGAGGAAGGAACACTTCCAAGCTCATTCTATGAAGCCAGCATCACCCTAACACCAAAACCAGGTAAAGACAACACAATGAAAGAGAATTACAGGACAATATCCCTCATGAACATAGATGCCAAAATCCTCAACAAAATCTTAGCAAATCGGATCCAGCAGTACATCAGAAAGATCATACACCATGACCAAGTAGGATTTATCCCAGGAATGCAAGGATGGTACAATATCCACAAATCAATAAACGTGATACATCACATAAACAAATTGAAAGAAAAAAACCACATGGTCATATCAATTGATGCAGAAAAAGCATTTGACAAAATTCAACACCCATTTTTTATAAAAACTCTCAGTAAGGCGGGAGTAGAAGGATCATACCTCAACATAATAAAAGCCATATATGACAGGCCCACAGCCAGCATCATACTCAATGGACAAAAACTAACACCATTTCCGCTAAGAACAGGAACAAGACAGGGATGCCCCCTCTCACCACTCCTGTTCAACATAGTACTGGAAGTGTTAGCCATTGCAATTAGGCAAGAAGAAGAAATAAAAGGCATCCAAATTGGAAAAGAGGAAGTAAAACTGTCCTTATTTGCAGACGACATGATATTATACATACAAAAACCTAGAGACTCCATCAAAAAGCTACTGGACTTAATACATGAATTTGGCAATGTAGCAGGATACAAAATTAACCCCAAGAAATCCGAGGCATTTCTATACACCAATAGTGAACTTTCAGAAAGAGAGATTATAAAAACAACCCCGTTTACCATCGCACCAAAAAAATTAAGCTACCTAGGAATAAACTTAACTAAAGAGGTAAAAGACCTCTACTCAGAAAACTACAGGACGTTGAAAAAAGATATAGAGGAAGACATAAACAGATGGAAGAACATACCGTGTTCGTGGATTGGTAGAATCAACATCATTAAAATGTCCATACTACCCAAAGCAATCTATAAATTCAACGCACTTCCCATTAAAATACCAACGGCATACTTCATAGATCTAGAACGAACTCTCCAAAAATTCATCTGAAATAAAAAAAGACCCCGAATAGCTGCAGCAATCCTGAAAAAGAACAAAGTAGGTGGGATCTCAATACCAGATATCAAGATGTATTACAAAGCCACTGTTCTCAAAACTGCCTGGTACTGGCACAAGAATAGGCATATAGATCAATGGCATAGAATAGAGAGCCCAGAAATCGGCCCGAACCAATATGCTCAATTAATATTTGACAAAGGAGGCAAGAACATACAATGGAGCCAAGATAGTCTCTTCAATAAATGGTGTTGGGAAAATTGGACGGATATATGCAAGAAAATGAAACTAGACCACCAACTTACACCATACACAAAAATAAACTCAAAATGGATAAGGGACTTAAATGTACGACAGGAAACCATAAAAATTCTAGTAGAATCCAAAGGCAACAAAATCTCAGACATATGCCGAAGCAATTTCTTCACTGCTACAGCTCCTAGGGCACTTGAAACTAAAGAGAAAATGAACAAATGGGACTACATCAAAATAAAAAGCTTCTGCACAGCAAAAGAAACCATCAACAAAACAACGAGAAAACCCACTGTGTGGAAAAATATATTTGCCAATGTCATATCTGATAAGGGCCTAATCTCCAAAATTTATAGGGAACTCATACAACTTAACAAAAGGAAGATAAACAATCCAATCAAAAAATGGGCAAAGGACCTAAATAGACACCTTTCAAAAGAGGACATTCAGAAAGCCAAGAGACATATGAAAACATGCTCAAAGTCACTAATCATCCGAGAGATGCACATCAAAACAACAATGAGGTATCATCTCACACCTGTCAGACTGGCTATCATCAACAAATCAACAAACGACAAGTGCTGGAGAGGATGTCGAGAAAAAGGAACACTTGTGCACTGCTGGTGGGAATGCAGACTGGTGCAGCCACTATGGAAGACAGTATGGAGTTTCCTCAAAAAACCACAAATGGAACTCCCATTTGACCCTGTGATCCCACTTCTAGGAATATATCCCAAGAAACCAGAAACACCAATCAGAAAGGATATATGCACCTCTATGTTCATAGCAGCACAATTCACCTTAGCTAAGATCTGGAAACAGCCTAAGTGCCCATCAGCAGATGAATGGATTAGAAAACTGTGGTACATCTATACGATGGAATACTATGCTGCTCTAAAAAGGAAGGAACTCTTACCATTTGCAACAGCATGGATGGAACTGGAGAGCATTATGCTAAGTGAAATAAGCCAGTCAATGAAGGAAAAATACCACATGATCTCACTCATTCATGGATAATAGAGACCATTATAAACTTTTGAACAATAATAGATACAGAGGCAGAGCTGCCTCAGATTGTCAAACTGCAGCGGGAAGGCCGGAGGGGGTTGGGGGGCAGGAGGTAGGGGGGTAAGAGATCAACCAAAGGACTTGTATGCATGCATATAAGCATAACCAATGGACATAAGACACTGGGGAATAGGGGAGGCTAAGGGACTGTCTAGGGTGGGGGGGAAAAATGGACACATATGTAATACCCTTTGTAATACTTTAAGCAATAAAAAAAAAGAATACTAGTTGATCATATAGGCTTTTAAAATCTGCTTTGTTCTCTCAGAGAAAAGAACTCAAGCCACAGAGTTGCCATCAGGCTTTGCCTGCAACGCCTATAGGTTTGGGTAAATTCCTCAAGTTCTTGAGATCTCCAAAATGTCTTGAGATTCTTTCCTTGCCAACTCCCAGGAAAGCAACCTTCAATCCTTACCTGGAAAGATTGCCATGAAGCATATGAATAAGCAAGGTACCATGACAATTTTCCAACAGGCTTCTGTAGGCTTCTTTACTGACATCCAAAGTCTAGGCAGGTCTTTCTCAAATATGACATTTCAGTCAGTCTTGCTTAATAAAACAGCAATTGGAAACTGGCTTTATGTGTCCTAATATGAAAAAACCAGATTCCTATTGGATTTATGCAAACAAACATAGTGACATTAAAATAATAATACTCACTCATTAAGAGTGCTTAAATTCTAGAGGGATAAAGTAAGGAGAAAATATAAATGCTTTAATATTGCTTAGCAAGGTACAATTTACCAAATTTCTCTAAGAAAACAAACACATTTTTCAAAATCAACCATACTTTGAAAAAAATCATAATATAATTATCTTTAGTTTATTCAATCTGTAATTGATTCTTATTTATCCTTATTATTTGCCAGTATGTCTATGAATCCAGTTATTCCTTGGAGTTTTATAAATTTTCATCCAATTCAAAGGTATGATTAGAAAATTTATTCTCAAAAATTCATATTTTAGAAGTCAGAAGATGCAACATTTTTTCAAATGCATCAGAGTAAAACAATGACTGTCTCTAAATGACAAAAAAAAATACTTAAGAGATCTAAGATGGCTGCCAACAAGATGGCAGGCTGCAAGATAGTGCGTGAGTGAGAGAACAAAAAGAGAGTGCATGGACGTGTGGAGAGTGTATTTGTGAGAGAGGGACAGCTATATTCCACAAGACTGTTAGGGACTGGCAGACCAGGCTCCCCTGGCCGGGCAGCCTCTACTGCTGCTGAAATCTCTCACTGAGTGGTCAGCTCTGCTGCAGAGACCATGCCATCTTGAAGGGGAAACTGGCTGTGATTGGAAGCCCAGCTGTACCTTCAACTGGGGAGACCTCGGATACCTCCCGGGACCCTACAACCACAACACCCAGGAACCAGCTGCCTCTGCTGTGAACCCATGAACACCAGGACTCCAGACTCCCCAACTGATCACGGGTGCCTAAAGAGTCTGTCCAGGGGGATACAAAGTGGCGCCAATTATGTGGATGGGCCCTGTGCCATCTCACAGAGCAGGTAGAAGGAACAGCTGAATCAAACAACACCCACTTGGAAGTGGCAAATTAAACACAGCTGGTGATGCAATCCATGGATGGAAAGGAGAAAGTCAACGCAGGAGAGAGAGAACTACAGAACCAGACACCCTGAGAGGAGCAATCATGGAAAGACAAAGAAATAGCCTCCATACAAGAGAAAAGGAGGAAACACCAGAAAAGAAAGTAAACGAAATGAAGGCAACCAATATGTCAGAGAAAGAATTCAGAGCAATGGTCATAAGGACTCTGAAAAGGTTGGAAGACAAATTCAACAATATGTGTAAGAACCAAGAGGAAATGAAGAAGAACCAAAAAGAAATGAAAAATGACATCACTACAATAAAGAATGCAATAGAAAGCATCAACAGTAGACTAGAAGAAGTGGAGGGCCACATCAGTGAGCTAGAAGACAAGATGGGAAAAAATACCCAAGCAGAGCAGCATCTAGAAAACAAAATTTAAAAAACAGGAGGAGAGCCTAAGGGAACTTTGGGACAACATGAAACAAAACAACATCTGCATAACAGCAGTACTAGAAGGAGAGAAAACTGAGCAGGAATAGAAAACCTGCTTGAAGAAATATTGACAGGCCGAAACCGGTTTGGCTCAGTGGATAGAGCGTCAGCCTGCGGACTGAAGGGTCCCAGGTTCGATTCCGGTCAAGGGCATGTACCTGGGTTGCACGCATATCCCCAGTAGGAGATGTGCAGGAGGCAGCTGATCGATGTTTCTCCCTCATCGGTGTTTCTAACTCTCTATCTCTCTCCCTTCCTCTCTGTAAAAAATCAATAAAATATATTAAAAAAAAAAGAAATATTGACAGAAAACTTCCCTGATATCTGGAAGAAAAAAACTCACACAAGTCCAAGAAGCTCACAGAGTCCCAAACAAACTGAACCCCAAAAGACCAACACTAAGGCACATTATAATTAAATAGGCAAACACCAACGACAAAGTAAGCATTTTAAAGGCTGCCAGAGAGAGACAGAAAGTTACCTACAAAAGATCTCCCATCAGACTATTGACTGATTATTCAACAGAAACACATCAGGCCAGAAGGGAATGGAATGAAATATACAAAATCATGGAAAGCAAGGGTCTGAATCTAAGAATACTATACCCAGCAAGGCTATCAATCAAAATTGAGAGTGAAATCAGGAGCTTCACAGACAAAAAAGACTAAGGGAGTTTATAACCACCAAACCAGCAATGCAAGAAATGCTAAAGAGTCTGTTGTAAAAAGAAGAAATAGGAAGGAAAGAAGGAACACAGGCAAAAGAATAAAAATGGCAACAAACAAGTACCTATCAATAATAACTTGAAATGTAAGTGGAATAAATCCCCCAGTTAAAATACATAGGGTAGGTGAGTGGATAAGAAAACATGAACCATATATCTGCTGTCTACAGGAAACCCACCTCAGAACAAAGGGCTCACAAAACTGATGGGGAAGGGGTGGAAAAAGGTTTTACAGGTGAATGGAAATGAAAAGAAAGCTGGGGTAGCAACATTTATATCTGACAAATTAGACCTCAACATGAAGGCCATAACAAGAGATAAGAAAGGCCACTTCATAATACTAAAGGGAGCAATTCAACAAGAAGATATAACTCTGGTAAACATGTATGCATCCAATACAGGAGCACCCAAATACATAAAAAACTTCTGGAGGATATCAATGAAGAGATTAACAGCAATACAGTCATAGTAGGGGACTTCAATACCCCACTATCACTGGACAAATCCTCTAAACAAAAAATCAGCAAAGAAACATCAATCCTAAATGACTCACTAGATCAGATGGACTTAATTGACATCTTCAGAACATTTCACCCCAAAGCCACAGAATATACATTCTTCTAAAGTGCACATGGGTCATTTTCAAAGATAGACCATATATTGGGACATAGGCAAAGTCTCTTCAAATTCAAGAAGATAGAAATCATATCAAGCATCTTCTCAGATTATATTGGCATAAAACTAGAAATCAACTACAATAAAACAATTAAAAAATCAAACATCTGGAAGCTAAATACCATGGTATTAAACTATTATTGGGTTACCAAAGAGATCAAAGAAGAAATAAAAGGCATCATGGCAACAAATGACAATGAAAACAAAACAATCCAAAATCTATAGGACACAGTGAAAGCAGTCTTGACAGGGAAGTTCATAGCTCTACAGACCTATATCAAAAAACAAACAAAAAAATGGTAATAAATTATCTAACCCTAAAACCCAAAGAGTTAGAAAGAGAGAAACCAGAAAAGCCCAGCGTAAGCAGAAGGAAGGGAATAATAAAGATCAGAGTGGCAATAAATGAGATAGAGACAAAAAAACCCCCAACAATACAAAAGATGAACAAAACCAAGAGCTGGTTATTTGAAAGGATAAACAAGATTAATGAACCTCTAGCCAGAATCACCAAGAAGCAAAGAGAGAGGACCCAAATAAACAAAAGCGGAAATGAAAGAGGTGAAATAACAACCGATCCCACAGAAATACAAACGATTATGAAAAAAATACAATGAACAACTCTATTCCCAAAAAAAGGACAACCTAGACAAAATGGACATATTCTTAGAAAAATACAAGCTCCCAAAACTCAACCAAGAATAATAATAATAAAAACCCACAAAAAACTGAGTAGGCCGATAACTACCAAAGAAATTGAAACAGCAATCAAAAATCTTCCAGCAAACAAAAGCCCTAGTCTGGACAACTTTACAGGGGAGTTTTACCAAACATTCAAAGAAGAACTAAAACCTATCCTCCTCAGACTATTCCAAAAATATCCAAGAGGAAGGCACACTTCCAAGGACTTTCTATGAAGCCAGCATTACCCTAATCCCAAAACCAGATAAAGACACCACAAAAAAAAGAGAACTACAGGCCAATATCCTTGATGAACATAGATGCTAAAATCCTCAACAAAATTCTAGCAAATCAAATTCAGCATTACATTAGAAAAATCATACACCATGACCAAATGGGATTTATTCCAGGGATGCAAGGATGGTACAATATCCACAAATCAAAAATTGTGATACATCACATAAACAAACTGAAGGACAGAAAGCAATGATCATATCAATTAATGCAGAAAAAGCATTTGACAAAATCCAACACCCTTTCTTGATAAAAAAAAAACTCTCAGAAAAGTGGAAATAGAGGGATCATATCTCAACATAACAAAAGCCCAATATGATAAAACTACAGCCAATATCATACTAAATGGGCAAAAACTAAATCCATTTCCCCTAAGAGCAGGAACAAGACAAGGATGCCCACTTTCACCACTCCTGTTTGACATAGTACTAGAAATACTAGCCATAGTGATCAGACAAGAAGAAGAAATAAAAGGCATCCAAATTGCAAAAGAAGTAAAAGGGTCCTTATTTGCAGATGACATGATACTATACATAGAAAACCCCAAAGACTCCATCAAAAAACTACTAGACCTCACCCTAACCAGTTTGGCTCAGTGGATAGAGTGTCCGCCTGCAGACTGAAGGGTCCTTGGTTCGATTCTGGTCAAGGGCATGTACCTTGGTTGCTTGCACATCCCCAGTAGGGAAAGTGCAGGAGGCAGCTGATCACTGTTCCTCTCATCAATGTTTCAAACTTTCTATCCCTCTCCATTTCCCTTTCTACTAAACCTAACAAATGAATTTGGCAATGTAGCAGGATACAAAATTAGCACCCAGAAATCTATGGCTTTTTTATACACCAATGATGAACTCACAGAGAAATGAAAAAAACAACCCCATTTACTATTGCACCAAAAAAATTAAGATACCTAGAAATAAACTTAACCAAGGATGTAAAAGATGTGTACTTGGAAAATTACAGAACATTAAAAAAAGAGAGAGGAAGACATAAACAAATGGAAGAACATACCATGTTCATGAATTGGTAGAATCAACATCATTAAAATATCCACACTACCTAAAGCAATCTATAGATTCAATGCAATATGTATTAAAGAATTTTAATAGGTATTAACTTAAAATTATCAATGGCATATTTCAAAGATCTAGAAAAAACTCTCCAAAAATTCATCTGGAATAAAAGAAGACCACAAATAGCCACGGCTGTCCTGAGAGAAGAAGAACAAAGTTGGAGGGATCACAATACCAGACATAAATTATATTACCAAGCCACGGTTCTCAAAACTGCCTGGTACTGGCATAAGAACAGACATATAGACCAATGGAACAGAATAGAGGACCAAGAAATTGACCCAAGCCATTATACTCAATTAATATTTGACAAAGGAGGCAAGAGCATACAATGGAGTCAAAACAGCCTCTTTAATGAATGGTGCTGGGAAATTTGGTCAGATACATGCAAAAATATGAAACTAGATCACCAGTTTACACCATACACAAAAACAAACTCAAAATGGCTAAAGGACTTGAATGTAAGACGGGAAACCATAAAAATCCTACAGGACTCCATAGGTAGCAAAATTGCAGATATATGTTACAGCAATATCTTTACAGACACAGATCCTAGGGCAAGAGAGACTAAGGAGAAAATAAACAAATGGGACTATATCAAAATAAAAAGCTTCTGCACAGCAAAAGAAACCATCAACAAAACAACAAGAAAACCCACTGCATGGGAGAACATATTTGCCAATGTTATCTCTGATAAGGGTTTAATCTCCAACATTTACAGGGAACTCATACAATTTAACAAAAGGAAGATAAACAATCCAATCAAAAAATGGGCAAAGGACCTAAATAGACACTTTTCAAAAGAGGACATTCAGAAAACCAAGAGACACATGAAAACATGCTCAAAGTCACTAATCATCTGGTAGAAGCAAATCAAAACAACAATGAGGTACCACCTCACTCCTGTCAGAATGGGTAGCATCAAAAATCAACCAACGACAAACGCTGGAGAGGATTCGGAGGAAAAGGAACCCTCGTGCACTGTTGTTGGGAATACAGACTGGTGCAGCCATTTTGGAAAACAGTATGGCATTTCCTCAAAAATTTAAAAATGGAACTGCTATTTAACCCAGTAATACCACTTCTAGGAATATATCCCCCCCAAACAGAAACACCAATCAGAAAAGATATATGCACCCCTATGTTCATAGTAGCACAATTTACAATAGGTAAGATGTGGAAACAGCCTAACTGCCCATCAGCAGATGAGTGGATTAGAAAACTATGGTACATCTACACAATGGAATTCTATGCTGCTATAAAAGAGAAGGAATTCTTACCATTTGCAACAGCATGGATGGAACTGGAGAGCATTATGCTAAGTGAAATAAGCCAGGCAGTGAAAGACAAATACCACATGATCTCACTCATTTATGGATAATAAAGAACATTATAACCTGAGGAACCAAAAAATAGATACACAGGCAGAAAAGCATCGAACAGACTGTCAAATTATAGTGGGAAGGCTGGGCGGGGGGGAGAGAGATCAACCGAAGGACTTGTATGCATGCATATAAGCATAACCAATGGACACAAGAACTGGGGGGGGGGAGTGAGGGCATATTCTGGGGGGTTGGGGAGGCCTGGGGAAGGTCAATGGGGAAAAAATGAGACATATGTACTACTATTTGTAATTATTTAAACAATAAAATAAAATTTTTAAAAATGTATTTAGCAATCTTGTTCTACTGATCGCACACTGGCCCCCTGTCCAGCAGGTGACTCCCGGGGTGCTTCTCTGAGCTGCCACAAGGCACAACCCTGGCTGCTGGCATCCAGTCCCCATGGTAGCACCACTCCAGCACATGGGCCCCCTGAGCCCACTGCCCCAGCAGACAGCTCCTGGGTACCTCTGTAAGCAGGCACTGAGCGCACATATCCAACCAAGGGTGCACATCCCCCAAAGCAGAAACTGGGGCTTCTCCCTCCACGGAGCTGGTGGCATACCACAATCGCCCCAATCCAGTGTATGGGCCCCACGAGCACACACCCCTTGCAGACGGCTCCTGGGCCCCTCTGTGAGCTGTCACTGCATGTGTGCCTCTGCATCCAAGGTCACATGGCTCCCTCAGTAGGATCCAGGACATCCCCCTCCCGGCTACCTACCTCTGGACAGCTTGGTGAGTTACTGAGGACTTGCCTCCCTGGACAAGGTCACATTGTTTCAGCCACAGACTCCAAGATTTCCACATCCCCAGCTTTAGGATTCTGAATTCCCTCATGATTCAGAGAGGGAATCACTTTGGCCAAAGTCCCTCTGCCTCAACTACAGACTATGAGACATCGGCCCCCCACTGTCACGGGTTCTAGGCCTCTCGTAGTGAGGTACAGAGTGACACTAATCCAGCAAGAGTTACACCACACCAACCAAAGTCACAGTACCTGTGCCTCAGGCCCTGAGAGTCCTTTCTCCCAGGCCGGGACTCTGGGAACTCACAATGAGCACATACCGCTGAGACCTCAGACAACCTTTTCCACAAGAGCCGGAACCGTGATCACATCCAAAGCAGCTTGCACAATGAAGCCAGGGTTGGGTCATATTGCCAATCCATGATGAGACTTTATCCATGAATAAGAAACTAACATTCAAGATTTAACTACATCAAGAGAACCCAAATATCTCAAGTAGGGAACTCTGCTAGATCACCAAGCCCAGGAGACCTGAGAGATCTCACCACTAGCACCACCCCCAAAAGAACCTGGGTAGCAAAGCAGTTGGATCTAAGACACAGAAATAATTAAAATGTTACAGCAAAAAATGGGAGACAAAAAAAATTCCCAAAGGAAAGAAAAAGAGGAATCACCAGAAAGGGAATTAAATGAAATGGAGGCAAGTAACATGTCATAGAAAGAATTCAGAGTACAGTAGGTCCTCTGGTTACATTGGAGATCCATTCCTATGATGCAACGTAACACTATTTTTGCCGTAAGTCAGAACCCACCTACAAAGCACCTACATCACTCACATGGAGCACATACACAGCAGTAATGAAGTGAAACAGTAAAAAAATTTTTAAAAAAGATAGCAATTCTTGACCTTTACTTGTGGTAAATAAATAATAAAAAAACATAAAGCACATATGTACATATATTGAAATGATGGAACTTTTTTTTAATAAATAAATGGGAGTTGATGACATAACCACAAAACGATGTACGTTGAGTCCGACGTAACCCGAAGACTGTCTGTGTTTAATTGGTTTGTCCTTAATATACTTGAGATAAAAATGTATGCAAGGGTAATTCTCAAACTCTAGTGAGCAGCAGAATCACCTGGGAAGTTGTTACGAATGCAGTTACCTGGGCACAATTACCAAAGAGTGGTTCTTGGGATTCTGTATTTTAATCAAGCTCCACATGTGATTCTGAAGTATTTGATAGGCTATCAAACTTGGAGGAATTCTGACATATATCATCTTAAAAGGCTCTGATGTGTTGTTTTGGGGGTGTAATTCCTCCTTTTTTATTCTTTAACAAATATATATTCTACATAAATGATATGACTTGATTAGGCTCACACAGTCAACCAAATGTAGTGCAGATAAAACGAACCAAAGATATTTTAATCACAAATTATACCCAATTATTCTCAACTCTACATGTACATCAGAATCAATGGGAGAGCACTTACACTGTGATAATCCCTAGGTCTCACTTCTCATGAGTCTGATTCAATTTGTTGGGAGTAGGTTCTGAGCTGCACTTTAAAATCTCAAATAAATGAAACCTGTAGCCAAGGTTGAGAACCTATGCACTAAAGATAACAGTAAAATATAAGACAGTTGTCTCTAAACATGGTAGTCTAGTGGGAAAATAAAGCCTGATGTATATAGGTTAATTAAGGCACTTAAAATATATATATATATATCTTGAATTAAAGCTGGGGTCTCCATTTTAATTTATCTAAGTCCAAAGATGAACTTGTAGGATGCAGTGGGAGTGAATTAAAACCTAGTTTCCTGAATATTTAGCCAATGTCTCAGGTGATTCTCTGTAGGTGGTCTGTATAGCACATGTTTATAAATACTGATATGTATGTAACATTATACTAAGTCCATGTGTTAACATTGGTGTACTATGCTTTCTCTGTTGTGATACTTTTTTCAATTACAAGCTACAGTCTATAGGGAAAAGATGTTACTTGCCCATAAATGATCAGAGGAAACCTGGGCCCAGAATGCAGGACTCTTGACTCAGCTATAATTAACTATTGTGCCCTACAGCTTATCAGACTATGTGCTAGGTACTGAGAGTATGAGGACAAAGGAGACAATATAGTTACTGATAGAAGGGCACAATCAATTTAGGAGCAGTGATGACTGGGTGGTGGAATATGTTCTAAAACAATGGTCCATCTACCAGGTCCCCAATCCCAGCCAGTTTCCCAATGATTTGTGATTACAGGTTTATTTGGTGCAGCAAAAATCAAAGCAAAGGAAGAAGGAAACTCCTCTGGGTCCATGTAAGCTAGTGTAAGTAGAGTCTACTGTGAATTCCTGGGATGTGTGAGTGGTGTGGACCAGAGCAGTCTTGGAGACCTCAAAACACCTGTATATTCTCAGAGCAAACCTACAGCAGTGTATGCACAAGAAATGGCAAGTCAAGAAAACCGGGCCATATTCATCCAAAGATAAAAGGGATAGTCCAATTCTGAGCACACTATCATTAGTGTCATTCAGTTATCTAGGGAACAAGGGTGAGAAAAAAAGTCTGAGATAAACCATAAAGGGCTGTTTGGACTCCTAAGCAGCACTGGGGAAGTATGCACCTGATTATTACTTTAAAGCAGGAAGGGGGCATATTCCACATTTCTGAAAGGCAAAAATGGGGAGTCAGACCACTGAAGGTTCCAGAGAAATTAATGGGTCTTTTTCACCTTTAGCACTCCAGCACATCAGCAGTGGTTGGGACCAGTGGAGGAAAACAAAACTGAGCAGAAGGGGAAGGAGTACATAGCAGTCATAGCATTATATAGGGAAGGGGTGCCAATCAGTCATGGCATAATCCAGCAGCATAGGTATACAAAGGTGTTACCCACCTGGCAGTCAACTGTATTTGCTGGTAAGCATACTCCTTGGGCTCTTCCCTAAATATGAATGGCACCTAGAGGGTTTGGGGCCTTGCATGTGTGGATAGAGCCAGCCAGAGTTCAGTTATTACCTTACTGATTCCCACAATAGCCCTGTAAGGCATGTATTGCTGTATCTTCATCATAAATAGGCTGACTTTAATAAAAACATAATATGCTAATTAGACCGGACATCCTTCCAGGCTTGTGCTTCTAAATAAGAGATACAGAGGTAATATAAGATTAATGTCTTTGACCTAACCGGTTTGGCTCAGTGGATAGAGCGTCAGCCTGTGGACTGAAAGGTCCCAGGTTCAATTCTGGTCAAGGGCATGTACCTTGGTTGCGGGCACATCCCCAGTAGGAGGTGTGTAGGAGGCAGCTGATTAATGTTTCTCTCTCATTGATGTTTCTATCTCTCTCCTTTCCTCTCTGTAAAGAATCAATAAAATATATGTATTAAAAAGATCAATGTCTTTAAATTGTGTCTCAAGTATTTAATTGTATGCATTCCCTTCATAAGATGATTGACAAGTCCTTTGCTTCTTACTTGTTTTCTGATACATATAATACATGTGTATTTATTTTGAAAAAAAATAGAAAAACAAAATAAAAAACACACTCTGATATATATGTAATATGCATGCTTTTAAATGAGATAGTATATCTATAAGCTGCTTTTTAAACTGCTTTATTAACTTTGTGATATTTATTAACCATTTTTCCATGCAAGTTAATGAAACTCCCCTGCTGACAGAAAAAGTTACAGACTACATCAAAATGAAATCTCCAATCAGAAAAATAAAAAACACCAAAGATTCACCATAATGGGTACATCAAAAAATGCAAGTGTGGGAAGTAGGGGGTTTATTATTCTTAACCTCAGCATTCAGGGCATAAGGCAAAACTCATCATGATGGTCATGGTGAGGGGGATCTCCTATAAGAATGCGCAGACTGTACCTCAGCTGAAGCTCTCTAATTTTCCTCCTTAGCTCTCTCATCTCCTCCATGAACCGTTCCATATCATCTGCATCTCCATCTATCATATCAATGTTATTGACAAGCCTATTTGGCATATCCTCTCTAAAATCCTGGGCAGGTGGAGCCCAAGCCTCTCTAATATTTCCTCCAGGCTCCTGGACTTCACCACCTCCCAAAGGGCGGGCTTCTTCTTCATTCTGCACTGGAGCCTGCTCACCTCCTTTGCATTCCTTGGGGACATTTTCCATGTTGAGGTTGTTGTTTTTCTGCTTCTTTCTAGGAGATTAAAAAACAAGGATTCAATGCATTGTAACAATCTGATTCAGAACCCTGTGTAGGCAAAGGTTTCCCCATCTGAGAGACTTGGCGCGCCCTCTAGGGGTCGCCCCAGATCCAGCCCTGCCCCCCAAAGCCCACCACCTTCTCTGAAAATCCTTCCCTAGGCCAGTCCTCACACAAAAACGCAGGACAAGTGGTGGGTGGGACAGTGGTTGAGAGAACAGAAATCCTGATAAGCCTTCCAGGGGCGCCCGAGTTTGCCCCTCCTTCTTCCCTCACCAGCCACAGACCCAGTTTCTAAAGACTTACACAAGTTTCTCCTGCTCTTAATTCGGGCACAGAAGACTGAGTCCCCCAGTTTCTGTTCTAATCCCTGATACCCCTACATTTTAGGATCCCAGGCACTCCCCTACCTTCAGGGATCAGAAGCAGGTTTCCTCTCTTAGCCTTGATATCTGCTGCACCAAAGGACCTAGAGACCTGCAGACAGAAATACAATGGCCAGGACTGATCACTTGATTAAAGGACAGCTTCATTGCTTATTAGTCAAGCATTGCCACCATCCTTTTCTCCTTCATTCGGTCTCACGGCTTCTTTTCCCCTCCAGTGATGCCCTAACACGCCTTCCAGAAATAGGCATTGTAATCAATGATTATTTCCAAACCAGTGCTACCTATTCTTTAGGTCCCTTACCCCACTGTCTTGTCCCTCCCGTCACCTAATTACCATTTCTTGAACACAAATGGATAACTTTTCGGGGCGGGGTAGTAGTCAGAAGAGATTACTGCACGGCGACGTGGTTTATTCATAAAGAATTTCAGTCTGGGTATCAGCCAGGACCTTCTGAGACCCAGTGGCCTTTCACTGCCCATCATTTTATGTATCAAGATGGACGAAGGGAGCAGAATAGCGAGGGCATGCAAACCTGGACCCGCTTCAGTCTCAGCGCTTTGTCATGCCTGCCCTAGGGCACACTCAGCGACCACGATTACACCGACCCGCAAAGACCTGAAACAGTTTCGCACTCTCTGCCGAGATCCCTCAGTTAAAAACCCGCCCACTCGACTGCCTCCTCTGCAAAAAGGACCTATTTTCCAGGCCTAATACCTTTCCCTATATTCTCTGCAGCAAGCGCCATCCCCACACGGTTCCCGCAGCCCACCATTTCAGACACCAAAAATGGACGAAGGGTGAAGAGATGGCGGTAACGGAGGCCTAAACCGGTTGGGGAGCCCGTCATCCCCAACCTGATTTCATGGTTATGCCCCCCTCCCGTTGCCTGGCCCATTCCTCAATAACCCCTTCTCTCATTCTTCCCTTCCAGATGTCGCCCAATCACCCATCTCCTGAAGATCCGAACTGGTACACAATTCCAACTCTTGGCCCCTCCCTATATCAACCATTTCTTGCACCAAACGGGTGGGCATCGGGGGAGGGGTACAGAGAATCTAGTCCAGGACCCAATCTGGTTTTTGCCCTTTGCCACCCCTCCCCCAGTCAGCGCCCACCAACCTGCAGTGGATCGGAGACAGCTTCTAGGACTTCCTCCTTCCCTGGGCTACAGGATCGCTTTGAAGGCAATAGTGAGCAGACACACAGCTACAAAGGACTCTCACACCGCAAGTAGGAGGAGAAACTAACCCTCGCGTCAGCATTACGTCTCGTAAGAATTACGTCACTGTGAGCTCAGATCCGGAATTATGGATCATACCTGCAGTACGGCAGGAGGGTGGGGGCAGGAGAATGGCGGGGCCACCTTTCTCCTCATTTTCACCATCCCATCCTTACCGCAGGCTACTGCCCATGCCTTATTATATTTCCCTCTATTTAGCAATCTTTGAAACCAATCGGGCCATAATATTTTATAGTTTGTATTTGCCCTTTTCCCTGATTTCTGCTGGAACTTTTAAAGAATTGTTTCTTTCTCTTCTATATTATGAAAAGCCAACTTCTCTTCCCTCCACTCACCAGGACTTACTGGTTTTGTCCCAGACTGAAACCAGAGCAGGGAAGGGGGGTGAGGCTAGGAAGTCTGGAAAACAGGTAGGAAGTAACATTAACATTTTTTTCAGCTTAATTGTTTCCCTTTCTGTTGATTTTTAAAGGGGGTGGTTGTTTTGGTTTCCATTGGCATGCATTAATCTTTTAGTTGTTATAATTAGACAATACTATTATTTTCAGTTGAAAAATAGGATTCAAGTTGTAAAATCTTGGCAACCAGTATCTGCTGCTGAAACATTCTATATATATAGACCCTTCAGACAGCACCCCTTCCCCTTTTAAGGACTTTGAAATAGAAAGCTAAGCTAGTGGTTCCTCTTAGGAAGGATCTCTGTGTGGTCTTTCTATGAGATGAGGCAGGTGTCTAATAATTAGAGTCTTTTTTTTCCTAATAGATTCTTGCTGGTGGATTTTCAGATCTTGAGAGCCTATGACAAACTTATGGTCTCCTCTAAATTACATTAGTACAACTTTACAACAAGCCTCTAACATGGCCTCTAAATTAGAGCAACACTGAGGTCTTTCAAACAATTATTTGGGAAAGTTATACTGACAGTTAACAAGTATTGTAAAGTTACAATATTAAAAATATTATGCCAGACTAAATATAGAAAAAAATGAAACAGAAAAGAAAGCCAATTGTCCAACTCAAATAAAGAGAAATATTAGTAATCTGATTGAAATATTTTGAATTAGTGGGGAGAGGTTATATTGTTGAAGAAATGGTGATGGATAATTGGTTATCTGGAAAAAAATAATAAAGTGCTGTATTCTTGTTATACACTTACATACAGACATTAAATGATTAGATAAAAAGACATAAAACCATTGAAAATAATATATAGGAAAAATAATTTTGTATATAATATTAGGATGAAAAAGTTGTTAGAAATATAACACCAGAGACAGACATGGCAAAAGACAACTGGCCCAATTTTGCTTAAGTCTAAGGAACCAGGTAGAATGCTCCTCAGAACTATCCCAATCAGCGTTGCAAATCTAGAATGTTTATCCACAGATGCAGGTCTTTATTAGTGCATGTTACCCTGAGAATGCTAAAATCTCTGGCACTTCTGAGTTGTCCTTTGCCTAGGTTGAGCAAGCCCCCAAGGTGCCAGAAAAATCCCTCAGTAAAATGAGAAAATACAGAAGAGGTAGAAGGAAAATATTTGCTTTTATCCTTGCCTCAAGAAATATACTATTCAGATTTTACTGTAAATCAGTCCAAATATTTTCCTTTAAAATAAAGACAACACACACACACACACACACACACACACACACACACACACACATCGATTCCCATATTTATGAACTTTGGGATGTTTGTAGTTTTATCTATGAGAGACAGTGTTAATCGAAACTCTTTGTACATGGTTTTTTAAAATAATAATATGAGAGTATTAAATTCCTAGAACTGTCATTGCTGTATATTACTATGGATGTCTTTATTTTCTTATTGTTGATACTATTACAGATGTCCCCCATTCCCCCCTCCTCATTTACCCATCTCCACCCAGCCCCTACCCCTCTCCCTCTGGCCATCACCACACTGTTGTCTGTGTCCATAGGCTATGCGTATATTTTGGATGCTTTTAATTGTCATAGAAATTGGTCTTGAAAAATATTGTTCCAATTTGATTCTATAATGAATGAGCATTCCTGTTTTTTTCATGTGTCCAAGAACACTATTACCTTGTTTATTGTAGTTTTTATTTTATTTTTGTTTCTTTTTGTCTTATTTCATTTATTTTTAAAAATTTGTTGTCAAGGTTATCAGGCAATATTTTCTAAACTTGCCACATCAAACAGACTCTTAACATTAATATTTCCAGACTCTGAAGATTCTAGTTCAGTAAATTGGAGTCATATCTGAGAATCTGCATTTAAGTTCCTTATGCAGTTATTTTTTAAAAATTAAATTCATTGGTTAATAAAATTATATAGGTTTCAAGTATACAATTCTATGATATATCACCTATATATTGCATTGTGTGCCCACCACCCAAAGTCAAATCTTCTTTCATCACCATATATTTGGCCCCCAATACCCTTTATTATTCCCCATCCCTTTCCCTCTGATAACCACCATACTGTTATCTGTGTCTATGAGATTTGTTTGTTTTTCAGGCTTGTTCATTTGTTACTTTCAGTTTTACATACCGCATATGAGTGAAATCATATGGTTCTTTACCTTTTCTGTCTGACTTGTTTCACTTAGCATGATATTCTCAAGATCCATCTGTGCTGTAGCAAATGGCAGTTATTTCATCTTTTCTTATGGCTGAGTAGTAGTCCATTGTATATATGTACCACATCTTCTTTATCTAGACATTTAGCTAAGGACACTTTGTTTCCATGTCTTAGCCACTGTGAATAATGCTGTAATGAATATAGGGATGCATATATCTTTGCGAACAAATGTTTTCAAGATTTTCAGGTAGATACCTGGAAGAGAAGTTGCTGGGTCATACAGTAACTCTAATTTTTAATTTCTGGAGGAGCCTCTATACTACTTTCCATAGTGGCTATACCAGTTTACATTCCTGTAGCAGTAAATGAGAGTTCCTTTTCAGATCCTATAAATCTTTCACCTTATGCAATTCTTAATATTGGATAGGGTTGGAAATCCATATCCCAGGCAAAAACAAACAAGAAACCTCAAAAACAAAACAGAAAATCTCCCATTGTTATGTAAGTGGTCTTTTTACAAAAAAAAAAGTTATTATGAAATCATTTCAAAGTTACAGAATGATTCTGAAAATAGCACAAAGTACGTCACATGTCCTCAGTTGAATACTAACTGGCCATTTAAAAATATTTAGTTTAATTCATTTCATATAAAACTTTAAAAAATGAATTCTACTTTATTAAACCCTGAAGTCTTTTGAGTATTTGGTCTTTTTTATTGAGTTTACTGGGGTAACATTGGTTAACAAAACCATACAGGTTTCAAGTGTACAACTCAACAAGACATCATCTGCATACTGCATTGTGCACCCTTCGCCCAATTTTGTCCACATTTATCTCCCTTTGCCTTCTTCTTCTTTTTTTTAATCCTCACCCAAGGATATTTTTTTCTATTGATTTTTTAGAGAGAGTGGAAGGGATTGAGAGAGGGTGAGAGAGAAGAAACATTGATGTGAGAGAGACACATCGATTGGTCGCCTCCCCCACTCAGCCCTAGGGCCAGGAATAGAACTTGCAACCCAGGAACCAGACGGACGCTCTAACTACTGAACCATGCAGCCAGGGCCCCCTTTGCCTTCTTCCACCTTTCCTCAACTTCCTCATTCTATATAACATTTTCTTAAATATTAGCCTATTTTTATCTTTGGGTTTCTTATATAAGATTTTAAAAATACATATAATTTGTAATGTCTAAAGATAAATATTTTAGTGTATAGTCTTACTAAATGTTCAGTACTCACTATTATACTCATATAATTTATTTACATATCTTATTTAGTGGAACAATATACCATGAACTATTCTGCTGCATGCTTTTTTAAAAAATATATTTTATTGATTTTTTATAGAGAGGAAGGGAGAGGGATAGAGAGCTAGAAACATCAATGAGATAGAAACATCCATTAGCCGCCTCCTACACACCTCCCACTGGGGATGTGCCTCAACCAAGGTACATGCCCTTGACCAGAATTGAACCTGAGACCTTTCAGTCCACAGGCCAACGCTCTATCCACTGAGCCAAACCGGTTAGGGCTGCTACATGCTTTTTTATTTGTTTAAAAGTATTTTCAGATTAGTAACAGTTTAAGGACTCCACTTGTTTTTAATGTTTCAAGAGTGTTTAAATTATCATAACCTATTTGATCAATCCCCAAGTAATTCATATTAGTATTATTTATATATACACTGAGTGTCCAGATTATTATGATCACCTGACGTTTGTAGGCAAATTAGCTATAATTTCCTGCTGAAGTTGCTAGAGGGCCAGACCATTATAAATAGGGAAGCAGGTTGTTTACCACGACAGTAGAAGTGATTTTTTTCTGAAGATATGGGTAAACAACGCAATTTAACAGCTTTTGAACGTGGGATATATATTATTATGAGTGGCTAGATTATTATGACCACCTGATGTTTGTAGGCAAATTAGCCGTACACTGCATCATATGGGATATGGAAGCCGAAGGCCTGTTCAAACACCTTTGCTGTCTGCAGTTACCAAGATAAAACATCTCCAATTCACACAGGTACACAAGGATTGGACAGTCGAGCATTGGAAAAAAGTCATGTGGTCCCATGAATCACATTTCCAGTTGCATCATGCAGATGGCAGAGTGAGAATTGGGCAGAAACAGCATGAAAGCATTCACCCCACATGCATGAGCACAGCCCTTCAAGCTGGTGGGGGCAGTGTTATGGTTTGGGGCATGTTTTCCTGGCATGATTTGGGACCTTTAATTCATGTGGAACAATGCCTGAGTAGCACAACATACCTAAGTATCATTGCTGATCAGGTTCATCCTATCATGTTGATGGCGTATCCCAATGGAGATGGCTTCTTCCAACAAGACAGTGCACCATGCTACGGTGCTCATATTGTGCAGGAGTGCTTTCAAGAACATGAGGGAGACTTTACCTTGCTTAGGTGGCCCCACAATCACCAGATCTCAATCCAATTGAGCATTTGTGGGACAAAATTAAAAGAGCCATCAGGCAGCTGGTTCCACAACCATCAAATCTCACGGAACTGGACAGTGCTATTCATCAGGCATGGTGTCAGATTCCTCGCATCACCTTTCAACATCTTGTGGAGTCAATGCCAATAAGAATCGCCACAGTATTGAAGGCAAAAGATGGCCCCAATGAAGTACTGATGGGGTGGTCATAATAATCTGGCCACTCATCATAATATGTATCCCACATTCAAAGGCTGTTAAATCGCGTTGTTTACCCATATCTTCAGAAAAAAATCACTTCTACTGTCGTAAACAACCTGCTTCCCTATTTATAATGGTCTGGCCCTCTAGCAACTTCAGCGCAAAATTATAGCTAATTTGCCTACAAACGTCAGGTGGTCATAATAATCTGGACACTCAGTGTATATATAGTTACCAGTATTGTTTAAATAAATTTATATATGCAGATTATCCTCCAAAAATTTTTTGTTTACACCATCACCAAAGCAAGGTGTAATCAATCATCCATTATTTTATACTAGCATATATCCATTGTTTTATACTGTATATAGTTTGAAAAAACATATAAACACACACACATATATACACATATTAACACATACATAGTTATTTTATGTACTTTAACATGTATATATATACATATAAATACATACATAGTTATTTTATGTACTTTAGTTATTTTATGTACAAATGCTTTATGTATTTTATGTACATATTTTATGTACTTTATCCCCCAGTGATACCTGAAGCTGTAGATAGTACCAAACCTTATACTATATTTTTATATACATTCATACCTATGATAAAGTTTAATTTATAATTTAGACACAGTAAAAGATTAACAACAATAACTAATAATAAAATAGAAAAATTATAATAATATGCTGTAATAAATGTTATGTAAATGTGGTATCTCTCCCAAAATATCTCATTGTACTGTACTCATCTTTTCATTTGAAGGAAGTACCTTATGGCTTCTCTTTGGCATATCAGAATTGTCAGCATATAGTCTTGTGTTTTGGGCCATTACTAAGTAAAATACAGTGGGGCCTTGACTTACGAGTTTAATTCGTTCCGTGACTGAGCTCGTAACTCAAATTACTCGTATGTCAAATCTTAAAGTGAATGAGTGAGACACGTGATGCTGGGCTGATGTTGTGGCGTTCACTGTGACGTTCGCTGCGCCAACTAGCGGTGGGGTATCTGAAGCTGGCTCATAACCCGAATTTTAGCTCGCAACTCAAAGCAAAAAATCGGCTGAGAGATGGCTCTTATCTCGAAAAACTCGTTAGTCGGGACACTCGTAAGTCAAGGCCCCACTGTAATGGTTACTTGAACACAAACACTGATATACCTAGATAGTTGATCTGATAACCCATATAGCTATTAAGTGTCTAATCGTCAGGTAGTGTATACAGTGTAGATTTCCTGGAAAAAAGATGAGTCTCATCCCTGGGAGTGGGGCTGGACAGAGTGGGATGGTACAAAATTTCATCACGCGGCCCAGAATGGCTTAAAATGTAAAACTTATGAATTGTTTATTTCTGGAATTTTCCATTTAATATTTTCATACCTTGGCTGACCATGAGTAATTGAAACCGCAAATGATGAAGAACTACTGTATATAAATGTAGGTGATTTATTTTTATAGAAGTATAGTATTCCATTGTACAATTGTATTGTCATTCATCTTTTGTTTTCTTACTGATGTACATTTAGATTCCCCCCCCCTTATTTTTTTCTATTACAAGCATATATGCAATGAAGGTTCTTGTGCAAGGCTCCTTTGCACTTCCCTCACTTGAACAATAAAATTTGTTTTGTTTTTAGGTTTTAGGTTTGTTTTGTTGATGGTTTTTTGTTTGTTTGTTTGTTTTTGTTTTGTTTTTGTAAATCTAATCTCCCAGGATTTACCAAATCTGCTTATTCTTGAGTGACATCCTAGATATATAAATAACACCTTGATACACAAGTTCATCCTAAGGAGGTTTTAATAATATATCTGGGATGACACATGAGAGTTTGTATTTAAGAAGCACCCCAGGTAACATATAAGATCAGGCGCGTTTGGGAAACACCTTGATGGGTTTAAAAAATCATTAATTTGCTAATTTATTTTCTTTAATTCTTAGTGTAGTTCAGACTCTTATTTTTAAGTTTCTTTATTGTCCTTAAAGATTGGGTCTTAAGGATGAAATAATACTTAAAATTGCTCTTTAATATTTAGGATGTTACATAGCTTCTAAACAGAGTTCTTAAATTTTGTTTAAGAACAAAATTTTAAGTTTAAGGGAAAATTTTCAAACTAAATACATTTCCTTAAGTTTTCTGTACAAGCAAGCAATTTATTTCCCTAAGCCCTGAAAATTGTTAACACTCACACACCCATCATTGATCTGTAATTTTGATTTCTTCTGTTTTTATTTCAGTCTCTGTTCTTTTTATACCTTTTATATTAATGAAGAGTTGTTTTTCAAAAAATAAAACAATCCATCCAGTTTGGTGTATATTATTGGAAATTATTTTCTATGCATATACATATGTAAAAGAAAACTTTATTAAATCAGGGGAGAATTACATAATAAATGTGAATTTCTTCTTTAAGGATAGTACAAAATTATGCTTCAGAGCAAGATAAAAGTTTAAAGAAAATAACGTTTTAAAGTCACTACATTTTTTCTATTTCTCTGTAAAAGAAACTATTGTTCACTACTCAACTAAGTTTTTTTAATGAATACACTTATTTTCTAATGCTAAAACTTGTAACAATTTCATGGTCATAAAAGATTATTTGTCCTTTTTTATTTCAAATGCTTTAAAATAAAAGATTGTCTTTTTATTTCAAATAATTTACGACATTAGAAACATTGTAATATAACATGGGTCATAAAAGATTAGTGGGAAAATTATTGTTGCTTTAAAAATTCTAACAGCAAATGTAAAACAACCCTTTGTTAAGTTTAGTAAGATTTTATTAAAGAAAACTTTGTATTCAAATGCTACTAAAACTCAGGTTTTCTTGATAATATTAATAAACATGGTTCAAGATAAACCTCTCTTTTATAGTAGAAATAAAGGGATTCCACTGTCTTTCCTAAATCTTAAACACATTACAAAAGTTGTTTGCTTCTATAGTAGAAATAAAGGTGATTCTACTGTCTTTCCTAAATCTTAAACACATAACAAAAATGTTTGCTCTATAAAAATATGTTACTAAAAATAACACATACTTTACATATGCATATATTTAATTGAACCATACAGGGGCCAGCAAAAGTAGGTTTACAGTTTGGGATATACGAAACACAAAGTTTATTCTTGTATTATTATTTATTAATTATTGTACTATTTTCCATACGAAAAACTATAAACTTACTTTCCCACCCCTGTATATACTTTTTTGAGATTTGCTTTCTTTTTTTTCTTTTTTTTTTAATATAGTTTATTGATTTTTTACAGAGAGGAAGGGAGAGGGATAGAGAGTTAGAAACATCAATGAGAGAGAAACATCAATTAGCTGCCCCTTGTAGACTCCCCACTGGGGTTGTGTCCGCAACCAAGGTACATGCCCTTGACCGAAATCGAACCTGGGACCCTTGAGTCTGCAGGCAAACGCTCTATCCACTGAGCCAACCCAGTTAGGGCTGCTTTCTTTTTTTAACCTAACAATATATTTGGGCATATTTCCATATCAGTAAATAAAGTAAAATCTGTATTTGTTTTCTATTGCTATGTAACAAATTACCACAAACTTAGAGGCATATACAAAAAATTATTATCTCAGTTTCTATCGAACAGAAATCAGGAACAGAATGCCTGGGTTCTCTGCTCAGAAAATCAAGGTGTTGGCTTTTTGTGTCCTCATCTGGTGGTAAAACCAGGGAATTGCTTCCAAGCGCATTTTTGTTATTGGCAGGATTCAATTCTGTGGGGATATATGACCAAGATCCAGGTTTTCTTACTAGCTGTCAGCCAGGGACTGCTCTCAGCAACTACATGTGGTCCCCTCAATCCCAGCAAGAGTGAACAGCCCTTATTTCAAATCTCTCTAACACTTAGAATTCCTTTAATTTCGACCTCTCCAGCTGGAGAAAATTGTCTATTTAATTTTTTTCCTTTTTATTAAATTTATTGGGGTGACACTGGTTTAAAAAATTATACAGGATTCAGGTGCAATTGCACAATACATCATCTGTACACAGTATCATGTGTTCACCACCTCAAGTCAAGTCTTCTTCCATCACCATTTATCTCCCCCTATACCTTCCTCCACCTCCCCTACCCTGGCAGTCACCACACTGTTGCCCATGTCCATGAGTTTTTTCTCTCTTTTTTTCTTTTTTGCTCAATCCTTCCATCCCCCAACCCAGCCCCCCACCCCTCCCCCATCTGACAGCCAGCTTTCTATGACTTTGGTTCTATTTTGCTTATTACTTCATTTTGTTCATTAGATTCTACATACGATGAAATCATATGATACTTGTCTTTATCGGACTAGCTTATTTCACTTAGTATAATACTCTCCAGTTCAATCCATGCTATAGCAAAGGGTAGATAAGATTTTCTTCTTTTTTACAGCTGAGTAGTATTCCATTATGTAGATGTACCACAGCTTTCTTATCTACTCATATACTAATGGACACTTGGGCTGCTCCCAAATCTTTGTTATTATAAATAATGCTGCTATGATCATAAGGGTGCACATAGTCTTTTGAATTAATGTTTCAGGTTTATTTGGATAAATTCCCAGAAGTGGAATCACTGGGTCATAAGGTAGTTCCATTTTTAATTTTTAAAAATAGTTTATTGATTTTTTTTAGAGAGAGAAACATCAATGTGAGAGTGAAACATATATTGGCTGCCTCCCACACGCCCCTCTCCCCCCCTCCCCCAATGCCTGTAACTCGGGCATGTGCCTGACCTGGAATAGAACTGGCAACCTCTTAGTCCACAGGAAAATGCCCAACCAACTGAGCCACATCAGTCAGGACCCATTTTTTTATTTTTTTGAGGTAATGTCATATGGCTTTATACAGTAGCTGCATCATCTGCATTCCCACCAACAGTGCACAATGGTTCCCTTTACTCCATATCCTCGCAAACACTTATTGTTTGTTGATTTATTGATGATAGCCATTCTAATAGGTTTGAGGTAATATCTCCTTGTGGTTTTAATTTGCATTTTTCTGATGATTAATGACATTGAGGATCTTTTCATATATCTATTGGACATCTGAATGTCCTCTTTGGAAAAATGTCTATTCAGATCTTTAGCCCACTTTTAATTGGATTGTTTGGGGGTTTTTGGTGTTGAGTTTTATAAGTTATTTATAAAATTTTGATATTAACTCCATATCAAATGTATCAGAGAATATGTTTTTCCCATTCAATGGGTTGTCTTTTCATTTTTTTTTTTTGGTGGTTTCCTTTGCTGTGCAAAAAGTTTGATGTAGTCCTGTTTGTTTATTTCTTTTGTTTCCCTTACCCAAGGAGGTATATCAGAAAAAAATTATTGCTATGAGAAATGTCCAACATTTTACTGCCTACGTTTTCTTCTAGGATTTCTATGGTTTTGAGTCTATCATTTAAGACTTTAATCCATCTTGAGTTTATTCTTGTGTATGGTGTTGGTGGTCTAGTTTCATATTTTTGTACATACCTGACCAATTTTCCCAACACCTTTTATTGAATAGACTATCTTTACTCCATTGTATGTTTTGCCTCCTTTGTCAAATATGAACTGACTATAAAGGTGTAGGTTTATTTCTGGGCTCTCTATTCTGTTCCATTGATCTATATGTCTGTATTTATGCCAGTATCATCATGTTTTGATTACTATGGCCGTGTAGTATACAAGTAGTTTGATATCAGGTAGCATGATTCCTCCCAGTTTGTTCTTCTTTCTCAGAATTGCTGTGAATCTTAAGGGTCTTTTATGGTTCCATATAAATTTTTGGAATATTTGTTCTAGTTCTGTGAAATATGCCATTGGTATCTTGATAAGAATTGTATTGAATCTATAGATTGCTTTGGATGGTATTGACATTTTAATAATGCTAATTCTTTTTTTATATGTTTTTTATTGATTTCAGAGAGGAAGGGAGAGGGAGAGAGATAAAAACACTAATGACGAGAGAGAATCATTGGTCAGCTGCTTCTGGAATGCCCCCTACTGGGGATTGAGCTTACTAGTACAACTGGGCATGTGCCCTGACTTGGAATTGAACTGTGACCTTCTGGTTCATAGGTCCATGCTGAACCACCAAGCCACACCAGCTGGGCAATGTTAATTCTTCTTATCCATGAACATGGTATATGCTTCTGCTTATTTGTATCTTCTTCAATTTCTTTCTTCATTGTCTTATAGTTTTCTGAGTAAATTTCTTTTACATCCCTGGTTTAATTTATTCCTAGGTATTTTTTGGCATTTTTATTTTTTTATTGTTTTAAAATATTTTTCCCTGTATTAAATAAGATATTACAAATGTGTCCTTATCCCCCCAATGTCCCCTCATCCCACAATCCTGCCCTCACCCTCACCCCCTGTTGTCCACATCCATCGCTTATGCTTATATGCATGCATACAAGTCCTTTGGTTGATCTTTCCCCCTCACCTCTACCCTCCCCTGCCTTCCCTCTGAGTTTCGAGCATCTGATCGATGCTTCTCTGTCTCTACATCTGTTTTTGTTCATCAGTTTATGTTGTTCATTATAATCCACAAATGAGTGACAGCATGTGATATTTATCTTTCTCTGACTGACTTATTTCACTTAGCATAATTCTCTCCACCTCCATCCATGCTGTTGGAAATGGTAGGAGTTCCTTCCTTTTTACAGCTGCACGTGGGATATATTGGAACGTGAGTGGCCAGTTTATTATGACCACCCCATCAGTACTTCATTGGGACCACCTTTTGCCTTCAATACTGTGGCGATTCTTCCTGGCATTGACTCCACAAGATGTTGAAAGGTGATATGAAGAATCTGACACCATGCCTGATGAATAGCACTGTCCAGTTCTGTGAGATTTGATGGTTGTGGAACCAGCTGCTTGATGGCTCTTTTAACTTCATCCCACAAATGCTCAATTGGATTGAGATCTGGTGATTGTGGGGGCCACCTAAGCAAGGTAAAGTCTCCCTCATGTTCTTGAAACCACTCCTGCACAATATGAGCACCGTGGCATGGCGCATTGTCTTGTTGGAAGAAGCCACCTCCATTGGGATACGCCATCAACATGATAGGATGAACTTGATCAGCAACGATACTTAGGTATGTTGTGCTATTCAGACGTTGTTCCACACGAATTAAGGGTCCCAAATCATGCCAGGAAAACATGCCCCAAACCATAACACTGCCCCCACCAGCTTGAAGGGCTGTGCTCATGCATGTGGGGTGCATGCTTTCATGCTGTTTCTGCCCAATTCTCACTCTGCCATCTGCATGATGCAACTGGAAATGTGATTCATGGGACCACATGACTTTTTTCCAATGCTCGACTGTCCAATCCTTGTGTACCTGTGTGAATTGGAGACGTTTTATCTTGGTAACTGCAGACAGCAAAGGTGTTCGAACAGGCCTTTGGCTTCCATATTCCATATGATGCAGTGTACGGCTAATTTGCCTACAAACGTCAGGTGGTCATAATAATCTGGCCACTCATAATAATATATATCCCACATTCAAAGGCTGTTAAATCGCGTTGTTTAACCATATCTTCAGAAAAAAAATCACTTCTGTCATGGTAAACAACCTGCTTCCCTATTTATAATGGTCTGGCCCTCTAGCAACTTCAGCGTGAAATTACGGCTAATTTGCCTACAAACGTCAGGTGGTCATAATAATCTGGCCACTCAGTGTATTTTACAATCCAACTTTTGAAAGTTCTGATATTGCATTTTGTATTACACTTTTAGTTTGTATCTCATATCTGTGGTGAAATGGTTTTTTGTAGGATTTGGTGAAATTCAAATATAAATTCACACATAAATATATTAGATGCTTTTACAAGCTAGAAATAATGCATGATTGATTAATAATAATTTTTTAAAAAAACTAAAGGAATCAGAACTGGTAAAACAGCCAAATATCAGGAATTTTACCTTAGTTATTAAAAAGTTATTAGGTAATATAACAATCATGAAAATGCACCACCCAGATCTAATTAGTGGTGAGCATTGCTGACTGATGGTCTCAGCTGCTGCCCCTCTGAATTTACCCCCACATTCATACTGAGGCAATGCATCCATGGGCTGATCCCTGCCAATTACTGGTGCTAATGTACTCGCATTTCTGTAAGGTGTGAGACTTCTCTAACCAGAGTCTTTGGCTCCAGGTCTCCCCTTCAGCCTGGCTTAAACCCTAAGATGCCACTACAGTCTAACTAAGGCTCTTCCTGTTAAATCCTCCTTCCTTTACTCCTCCTCACCAATATCAGACCTGCATTGTCATCTGAAGGCTCTCCCCACCTTCTCCCATTCCCTCCCTTTTATCATTCATGGTGTTTACTCCAATTAATCTCTTAATCATCTATCCCATTGGGACAGCTATTTCTCAGAGGACAGTGCTAACACAAATTGTCCAAGAAAACTGGTGGTAAAGTGAGGTTGGGTTCTGGCTCACCGCCCAACAGGCAAATAAAAAAAATATCCTGAGTGGCATGGCGACACAGAGAGTCCCTACCATAATATGGCCAAATGGCTAGAGAGTTCATCAGTCTTGAAGTGGAAAAAAAGCCTCCATGATAAAAACACCCTTGCTGGAACACAGGCATTTTAAAAGCTAGGAAAGGGATAATGCCTATTAGGAGAGTGGAGTTGGCTGCTTACTAGTTGGCTAAATTTATTGATACCCTGCAGAGGAAAAATGAGAACTAAAGGTCCTCAACAAGTATGAGAATCTGAAAACATTGCTGGTAGCTTTTAAAGAGGCTCTTATCTTTTTCAGTGAAAGGGCAGAAAAAGCTGAGCATAAGACTTTGGAATTGATAGAGATCCAGAGCTTCAGATACATTTAAGTCAAGCATGTCAAACTCATGGCCTGCGGGCCGCATGCAGCCCACAATGAATATTTTTGCAGCCAGCCAATATAATGGTATGTAAGAAACATTTTAATAAAAATTTCGTGACTTAATTTTTACAATATCCTGTTATACATAATTATTAATAACAAACTACAACGTTCGCTAATGACTGATTACTATAATCGTTTTGCATTCATTTTCCTAAGCGCCTTATACACAGGAGCACCATTTCTCTCCACTATACTAGCAGCAAATATTTTAGCAGCTGATTGCCACGTCATTAGTCTTGTACTGACTTGTTTGGTGTGTGCAATAGGAAATATTTTGCTTTCAGAGAACAAGAAAAATAGGTTTATTTTTTGTTATGCTTATTAATTTGTGCAATTATTCAGTGTCTGGTAAATTAATGTTCAAGAAAAAATACTAATTTTTATTAAAATGTTCTATTATTTTATGTTAACGATTACTCATTTATTTCAGCCCTTTGTATTCAGCATGTCTTTATGGAAATAAACCTACATTTCTATGAAAATTGAAGCTTTTGTTTTTTTGCAGCCCACATAAACTTAAACCTTGTTTATTTGGCCCATGTTAGCCTTTGAGTTTGACATGCTTAATTTAAGTACTCAGGCAAGACAGGTGTTATATTAATGTCAGGACTCTGGTTGAAAAATCTGGGATTTGGAAATATGGGGGCAACATCTGGATGAATACCTGTGAGCACATCCTTGAGGATTTTGGTTTTGCAGATTACTTTGAACCTCAGAAATTGCAGATAGCCCATGATTGTTCAGTTACAATACACTCCCCTATATTTCTATCACCTCAACAATGTAACAGGTACTACCCTCCGAAGCTTCTTCTACACAAGGCTGCTAGACCATTAATTAATGTTAAGTAACAGCATGAACTAACTGTGGGTATTATGAGCTTCATAAGGAAGAAAAGATATTTGACATTGAAGTTGCTGCATGTAAGAATTGCCTAGCATGTACCAGTAAGAGCTAGGGAAATACTCCCAGGATTGGGTTCTACAGGTACTTGATCAAGGTGGCCAGAATATAAGACTGGATAAGCAAGAATTCATTTACTTTGGAGCACTTTCTGGGGACATAGGATTTAATATCAGCAAGGACCTCAAGAGATAGGGCAAATTTGCTGTTAATGCAGTCATTAGAAGTCTGGAGAAAGCAATTATCTATGCTGAATTACATGGAAATGCCTGAGGTACCCTGGTATACAAGAGAGGGGGAAAATGAAAAGTCTCATAGAGGTGGCCAGGATGAAATGGCTATTTTATAGGAGAAGAGAAGACCCAGCTGAGGATAATGTTCCATAGAAGGGCCAAGAAGAAGCACTATTCATCTAGACCAGTGGTCGGCAAACTGTGGCTCGCGAGCCACATGCGGCTCTTTGGCCCCTTGAGTGTGGCTCTTCCACAAAGAGCTGTGGCTGGAAGGGAACCCCTTGTGCGACACCTTCCCAGACCAACCCCTAAGGTTGGTGATAACCACTGTCACTCTTCCTGAGAATCTTGCCCCCTGGGAGACTGAACTACCTCTGAGAATGCATGTGTGCAAGAAGCTACAACCCTTATCCTCTGAAAGAACCACAGACCCCACTCTCCTCTCTCTGTTTCCCTTACCAGTGAGGAGTTTCTTTCTTCTGACCTGCTCACCTGTTCTCCTGGTCTGAGGTAAGTTCCCCACTCCTTTGCACCTAGCTTTTCTAGCATGCCCTCCCAAGAGTGTGCTCCAGAAGCATCAAGACCAGGAGGGTCCAGCCTTGAGTCAGATGTGGTGCCCTGCACCGAAAAGGGGCCAGGGCCTCATGCTAAGAAAGCCTTCCTACTGGGTGCTGAGATGGGGCTTCCTTCTCCTTCCCTGAGAAGAGCCCTGTTTCCCGTACGCCAAAAGGGTGGCTGTCATGATGACATCTGTTCCTCTGACCTACTGCCACGAGCTGGGCCATCCTCAGAAAAAAATAGGTTTCCCTGAGTTAAGAGGCCAGAAGTGAGCCTCCACCAGTGAGCAGAGAGCCTCTGGAAGCAGCAGTGGAAGGCAGAGGGCAGAGTGGTTTGAGGAGATAGAAGGACAGTCCTCTCAGGGGCACTGCCCCTCCTTCCATACATCATTTCAAATGCCTGGCCCTTCAGAGTAACCCTGAGTAGCCTGACATGAATAGGATTCCTCAGGCAAGGAATCAGCTAAGACAGCCACAGACGGACAGGGGCCATGAGGTGAGAAGGCAGTGATTATAAGAGGGCACCACAGACACCCCACCCCAAGCTCTGCTGGGGCCTGATGCTTTACTCCTTCTGGGAACGTCTCCTGATCCTGTGGCTGGTGTGTTTCCCCTGCTTAGTTCAGACTGAGCTCCCATGTGTGATAAAGGCTCAACTGGCTTCCTATGGGACTCAGGCCAACAGGTGCATGTTTTCCATTCTTAACTGGAGACCCAGGGCCAGCCAGGGGCAGATGAAGGAAAGGGCTGCTGCAGGGGAGCCATGTCCCCATTCTTCTCTCTTCTTCCCTGACCCCACCCCCACTGCCAGGGCTGAGCTTCTTTCCCTTCCCTTTGCTTTGCTTTCTCTTTCTCCCTTGTATCTATACTCCTAGGTCTCCACAGTCCCCACTATCTTCACTTCCTTTCTGTCTTTATCCCTCTCCCTTCTCCACTCTGCCACTTTAGTCCTCCATATCTCACCTCCCTGACCCAGTGTTCTGGGGAGTGTCCTGGTCCTGGAAGGATGGTGGACTCCCAGCGAGGTAGCAGAGCCCGAGGCTCCCATCCCATTCCTTCTCTCTATAGAGTGTTCGCTGGGGATTTGGAGAAAGGAAGAGAGAGGCAAGAAACTTGGAGCCTGGGCTGCAAATGCTACTAGTTGTGGCACTGGAGAAGGGAGTCAGAGCTGTTTAGGTGGAAACTACCTAAAGAGGAGGATAAAGAGCGAGAAAGGAGAGCTAGAGAGAGGCTTCACAACCCTGAACCATTAGTACTTTCTATTTTTGGATTTGGACAGTACCATCAAGGATGGTTTCCCAGAGTTATGAAGGCACAAAGGCTGGCATGTGCTTTCATTCATCATCTTCTCTTACTAACTTGACGACCTCCACACCTGCCCTCAAGCCCTTTGAGTTCTGCCTAGATTACATATTTGTATCAGACTATTATCCATTTGGGGGGATATGAACTGAAAACGACATGAACGTGATCTCTGGAAAAATGTTCTACACACAAACACACATACACATACACACAGGAAAAACTAAATATAACAGTAGAGATTTCCAGGATCTCATGATGTAGATGCCCACTGTAATCTTGCCATGAAATTTCCAGGATCCTTTCATTCTTGACCTCTGACCTTCACCATCTCCTGGGCCCATCCTTTCCCTTAATCATCCAAGACCACCTCCCTGGTCTATAGTGCTGACTTCCTCTTTCCTTTTTCAGGATGGCCAGGAGTTAGTTCTACTAATTACTATTGACATTGATGGACACCACTTAATAAAGCTCTGCAAAATGAGAAAGAAGGATCTAACATCATTGAGGGTATTATAAGGGAGGCTTTATCAGCGACTTGGTCTCAAATGTATTTGATTCCAGGAAAGCTGTAAAGGATCTGGTATTCTGAAGACTCAAGACCTGCATTTCATGCAGCAGTAAGTACCTCTGAAAGTTTTCAAGTCCCCTTTGAGGTTCTGTCCATAGAGATAGACTGTATTAATTGCCCCCTCACATATATTACTTGATCTATGACTCTGGAGACTGGCACTGTCTTCTCTGTGCTTATCAAGATGAAGTCTGCTGCTCCCTGAGCATTCCTTTCATGCTGGACGACCCAGCCCATGAGTATCACAGCTCAGATTCTCATTCTGGGGGGAGGGGGTGTCTCTCCAGCAGAAACTTGCCAGCTGATGCAAACACCCCCACTGGCCAGACCACCACACCCTGTTTTGTTTTTTCCTCCTAGAAGCAGCTTGTTTGAGTACTCAAGGATACCAGGAATATGAAGAACCTCCAGGACTCCAGTGCGTGTGGGATGGGGAAGACTGGGCAGGGAAAGGGGGCATGAAGGGTCAGTCACAGGACCCAGGATGCAGCAAACCTGACTTTTTCTGTCCTTCCCCCACAGACTTGGCATTTTCAGCTGCTGAAACAAACACAACAAAACGTGACATTGTGAGTTCCCTCTGTGTGTTTCCCAAAACTCAGCATGACCACAGCTCCTTCGTGGTGGACATGTGGTTCTAGTAACCTAGTTAGTGAGTACCTGCTTTCTCCCTCAGGCAGTCCCAGAAAGACACAGGTGGGTAGGAGGCATAAAAGGTGCTGCAGCTGCACTCTTTTTTTTTTTTTTTTTTCTTCAGGAAAGGATGCTCTGCTTCTCTGTCAGTGGGGTAAGGGGTCTTGGCTGGGCTCTATCTTAGAACTCTCACAGCTTTCCTGATTTCTTCCCTTTCCCTCCTATTTCTTCTGTGTTATTCTGCCTCCACTCTGCTCCTGAAGAGTAACCTGTGCTATTTTTAAATCGTAAATTCAATAAAAATTTAGAAATATATTTTGCACTGCCAAAAGAAAAAATTAAAGTGTGAAAGCAGGAAGAACATATTTGCAAATAATATTGCAGACTTTGTGCTAATATGCCTGTACATAAAGAACTTTTGCTAACCAGAAGCAAGGAAGACAAAGATATCAAAATTAATTAAAAAGCAAACTGTTTCTCCAATATATGTCTGCACAGAAGCCAAACCATATTGCCCAAAGAAATATTCAGAGATGTCACAATGAGTAAAAATCCAATTTGCATAAAATCATTTATATGATTGAAAAATTTAAATATATATATTCATATACACATGCACACACATGTGCGTGCATATGTATATGTATATAAAACTGGGAAATATCTTTAGATAAACCCCAACCTTTCACATCTAGAAAATCTGCACCAATTTATTTAAAGTGGGTTTCTTTGGGTTATGTTGAGAGGATCATATAGATGAAAGATATGGGATGATTTTATTTTCTAAATATATATTTAATAGTGTTTAATATTTTGTAATTAGGCAAATTTGTTGAGACACTTAAAAATATCTAACATGTTGACAAAAATTCCTATATTTACTAACTTAGAAAATTGTTCATGTTATAGTGTTTTACAAAAAATTATAAAAACACAGTTTGACAGTATATATGTGTGTGTGTGTGTGTGTGTGTGTGTGTGTGTTTTGTCTTATGTTTCCCTCATTCCAAATATGCACATTCTTGCATGCTTATTTTTCTTCAGCTAATTCGGAGGTTGGATGTCCTCTTTCAGGGTATAGAAACCCAGGAAGGCACTGCTGCTGCGGGGAGGGGTGGCTGAAAAACAAGTTAAGTTCTGGCTAATTCATTGGACCTCAGGCCCTTATCTCACTCTCTTCCCCTTAGGAAGCCTTCAGGTCAGACTTTCAAAGCTACAATTCTGGCTGTGACCACTAGGGGGAGCATCTCCCGGTGCACCATCCCTTTCCACTACCCCCCCCCCCACCCGCCCGCCCCTCCTCCCCCCCCACACACACACAGCCCAGCCACCCAAAGGAAAAGGTATGGGTTTTTTTCCTACTTTCATTCCAGTGTCCCACCAAACTGTTTGCTATTTTCTTTATAAATTTCAGTTCGTCCCCTAGTATGACCTCTCTAAGGTGAACTGGAGTTATTTTTTGCCGTGTGACTTATTTACAGATCTTTAACTTGGTCCTTCTTTAAGTCAATCTTATATATTTCACAGAGAGTTTATTAAAGGAATGCAAGGTGGAATAATGTCCATTCTATAAAGCTCAGCACCAGTGTCTGTATTACCATTTAATATCTTTATTACTCCAAACAAGCTTCTACACCTTCCTAAACCTCAGCAACTTCAGGGAGGACAAGGAGTGTTAATTTGCAGATACAGGTGTCCTCATGAGGAATACATGAAGGAGTACAGTGTAATACAGCCCACATAGAAACTGGTCACAATTGACTATCAGAGTTCTCTGGGAACTCTACGTGCAAACACCTACCTGGGAACCAGTCCTATTAAATCTACTTAAAGCCTACGTGGAGCTGGCTTGGTTGGAAACAGTTGCCTAGGTGTTAGGCTAGCTAGTAGCAAACCCCGGGGGCAGTGAGAACAGGAAGTTAAGTCTCCTCTAGCTGCTAGGACCCTCCTCTCTATGGCCTTGGGGGAAGGGATTTCCTGTAAGGACTCCATCTTGTGTCGTCTCGATTAAAGTTTGGGACCCTCCTCATACGTGCCACAACCCTCCAGCTGCAGACTCCACAGATTCTCCTCATAAATACCGTGTGAGGACAGTGGTGACAGGTTACTGCCTTCAGACTACACCAGCGGTGAATTGGTCAGTGTGAGTACTCACAGGAACGGAGGGAGTCTAGGCCCCCTCCCCCACCCCATCCCACGGGATACATAGCCAAGCCGCGTTTAGATGGGGGAGAGTTGGAGAGGCCCAGGCTGACTATTTTCCACTCTCTTGAAGAAATGGGTAGAGTGGTCCCTGACACACCATCCTGGTTTCACATGGAAAACCTCCCACCCCCTGTGGGAAAACCTCCCCTCCTGTGGCTATGGTTATGACAGCTGAGATATTCTCCTTGGATGAGGGGGAAAGTCTGAGTCATCTACTAGTATACCTCTCTGGTCCAGGATTTGGTGAGTGGGGAGGGTTACCTGAGGAAGGTAGTATTGGAAATTAACGTTCTTTGGATGCATACTAGAGGTAGGGGAGGGGCAAGGAACCCAGCATTATTACTGAATTTTTACACCAACTAGTCAGCATATATTGTACTAGAGACCCGATGCACAAAAGTCGTGCAAGAGTAGGCCTTCCTTCACCCAGCTGCTGGCACCAGCTTCCCTCTGGCACCTGGGACCCAGGCTTCCCTCAGGCCGCCAGCAGGCACCCAGGACCCAGGCTTCCTTCACAGCCCCAGCTTTGTCCAGAAGGTCATCCCATCTAATTAGCATATTATGCTTTTATTATTATATTGTATTATCTCAATAGCAGCTTCTTTAGGCTTGCTTTATAGTCCAGCATATGATCTGTTCTAGAATGTTGCATAGGTTGTCATGTGTAGTGTTCTATGTCAATTAACTAAATTTTGTTGTATGTGTTATTTAAATATTCATTTAACTCATTTTTTATCTGAATGTTTTATCTGTCATTCAGTGAGGTGTGTTAAAATTTCCCACTGTGGATTTGTACATTTTTTTTACTTCTGTCATATTTTGCTGTGTGTATGTTCTCTACTTACTTCTATCAGTTTTTGCTTTGTATTTTTTGGTTCTACGTTAAAAGGTACATACAAATTTAAAATTTATTAATATTTGCATGTTGAATTGAACCTTTAGTCATAATGAAATCTCCCTTTTTCTCTAGTAATGTTTTTACTTAAGCTATATATTTTTTTCTCTTTTGAATGGTTATGCCATCAGTCAGTCAGTGTTTAAATGGTATATCCTTTGCTATCTTTCTTTAAATTTTCTATACCGTTATATTTATATGTGTTCCTTTTAACGAGCATATGACTGAATAAATGTTTTTATCTAGACTTAATAATCTCTACTTTCTCATTTGAAATCTTCAGTCAGTTTGCATGTAAATGTAATTCCATATACAATTTCATTTAAATTATTCTGTTTGACTTATATTTATTTTTCTGTTCTAGTTTTATTTTCCTCTATTTTGTAACATTTAATATAATATATTTTTAATCAAATTTTTGCCTTATTTGGCTTGGTAGTTAAACATTCTTTTGTTGTTTTTGTCATATTCATCCTTCAGATTACAACTTATATTTTTGCCTTATCACTGTTTAATATGAATTAGGTCTTTTACATCTTCTTGGTTAATACAAGTAACTTCCAACACTTAACTCCATTAATGCACCTCCTGATTTATTTTCATGCATTTTAATTATATATACACTAGGGGCCCAGTGCACGAATGTGTGCACCTTGAAAAGAACTGTGGGCCGCAAGGCTGCGGTGGGCACAGGGGTGGGTCACGGCCCATCCCCCACTTCTCGCCCGGCCCCTCCCATCGCAGCCCCTGTCCCCTGTCTGCTGGCAGCCCCGCTCCCACCACCACTGCTCCCATGTGCTGACTGTACTGGTCCCACTCGCACCTGCTAAGGGCAGAGAGCAATTGGGGCCAGCACCAGCAGCAGGTGTGAGCAGGGCCAGCGCCGTCAGCGGGTGTGAGCAGCAGCTGCTTCCCTCAGGAGCAGGGGGAGGTGGAGAAGCCCTCAGGGGCAGTCAGGGCCGGCAGCTGCTGCTCGCACACGCTGATGATGCCAAGTGATTGGGACCAGAACTGGGCACCAGCAGTGGGTGCGAGCAGCGGCTCTGGCACTGGCTATGGGTGTGAGCGAGGCCGCCACCAGCAGTGAGTGCGAGAGGTGGCTGCCAGCCCCGATCACCCCTCAGGAGCACAGAGGGTGGAGAATCCCTGAGGGGCAATCGGGGCTGGCAGCCACTGCTTGCACCCACTGACAGCGCCAAGTGATCAGGGCCAGTGCCATCAGTTGTGTGAGTGGTGGCTTTGGTGCCAGTTGCAGGTGAGAGTGCCGGGTGGGACCACAGCAGGCAGGAGCAAAGAATTTTTAGTAACCACCAGAGGCTCACCCTGATGACAGCGATCGGCGCCTCACCTTGTTCTAGCACCCCCGCTCACCTGCTCCACCATCCCACCACAGCCAACACCCACCATGTTCCATAGTCTGCCGCCTCCTGCCAACACGCCCCCTGGTGGTCAGCACATGTCATAGCGGCTGTTTGTTCAGATGTTCCACCATTCGGTCTATTTGCATATTAGCCTTTTATTATATAGGACTAGAGGCCTGGTGCACAGACTCGTGCACTGGTGGGGTCCCTCGACCTGGCCTGTGGGGATTGGGCTGAAACCGGCTCTCCAACATCCTCCAAGGGATCCCAGATCACAAAAGGGTACAGGCCAGACTGAGGGATCCCACCAATGCACAATTGGGGCCAGAGAGGGACTGCAGGAGGGCTCCAGGGCATGTCTGGCCCATCTCGCCCAGTCCCAAGCAGCCAGACCCCAGCTGCAAGCTAACCTACTGGTCGAAGCGTCTGATCCCTGGTGGTCACTGTGCATCATAGCAACTGGTCAAACGTTCGAACAAACGGTCGGACACTTAACATATTAGGCTTTTATTATATAGGATATTCTCCAAAGAAATTATCACTATATTATACAGTAAATACTCATTTAGATTTTCCTCCATATTTTCCACTGAGCCAAACCGGTTGGGCTTTTCCTCCATATTTTCTAATGTCATTATTCTTTTTTTTTTTAATTAAACCTTTATTGTTCAGATTATTACAGTTGTTCCTCTTTTTCCCCCCATAGCTCTCCTCCAGCCAGTTCCCACCCCACCCTCTGCCCTTACCCCTCCCACTGTCCTCATCCATAGGTGTACTATTTTTGTCCAGTCTCTTCCTGCACCCCCACACCCCTTTCTCCCCAAGAATTGTCAGTCCACTCCCTTTCCATGCCCCTGGTTCTATTATATTCACCAGTTTACTCTGTTCATCAGATTTTTTATTCACTTGATTTTTAGATTCACTTGTTGCTAGATATGTATTTGCTGTTCATAATTTTTATCTTTACCTTTTTCTTCTTCCTCTTCTTAAAGAATACCTTTCAGCATTTCATATAATGCTGGTTTGGTGGTGATGAACTCCTTTAGCTTTTTCTTATCTGTGAAGCTCTTTATCTGACCTTCAATTCTGAATGATAGCTTTGCTGGATAAAGTAATCTTGGTTGTAGGTTCTTGCTATTCATCACTTTGAATATTTCTTGCCACTCTCTTCTGGCCTGCATAGTTTCTGTTGAGAAATCAGCTGACAGTCGTATGGGTACTCCCTTGTAGGTAACTGACTTTTTTTCTCTTGCTGCTTTTAAGATTCTCTCTTTGTCTTTTGCTCTTGGCATTTTAATTATGATGTGTCTTGGTTTGGTCCTCTTTGGATTCCTTTTGTTTGGGGTTCTCTGCACTTCCTGAACTTGTAAGCCTATTTCTTTCACCAGGTAGGGGAAATTTTCTGTCATTATTTCTTCAAATAGGTTTTCAATATCTTGCCCTCTCTCTTCTTCTGGCACCCCTATAATTTGGATGTTGGTACGCTTGAAGTTGTCCCAGAGGCTCCTTACACTATCTTCATATTTTTGGATTCTTTTTTCTTTTTGCTTTTTCAGTTGGGTATTTTTTGTTTCTTCATATTTCAAATCTTTGACTTGATTCTTGGAATCCTCTTGTCTGCTGTTGGATCTCTGTATATTATTCTTTATTTCAGTCAGTGTATGCTTAATTTCTAGATGGTCTTTTTTCATATCCTCCAGGGTCTCACTAAATTTATCAGCGGTTTCTAGAAAATTCTTGAAAAACCTTATAACCGTGGTTTTGAACTCTATATCCAGGCGTTTGCTTTCCTCCATTTCTGTCATTTGTTACCTGTTTCTTTGTCTCCACATTTTTTATGCTTCCCTGTGTTGGTAGAGTGGCTTTGTGTGCTAGGTGTCCTATAGGGCCCAGTGGCCTAGCCTCCCCAATTACCTGAGGTGGACACTCTTGGTACACCCCCTTGTGGGCTTTGTGCACAGTCTTGTTGTAGTCTTGTTGTAGTTAAGCCATGACTGTTGTAGGTAACACTGGGAGGAATTGACCTCCAGGCCAATTGGCTGTGAGAATCAGCTGTGTCTACGGTGGGAGAATTTCTGTGCTGAAGACACCCTTACGGAGTAAGACTTGCTTCAGTGGGGCTTTGGTGCTCACTGAGTCTGCCCCCTGAGTGTGTCCCTTATGGATCTGAGGAGTTGTAATCTGGATGGTCCCACTCTGACCACTGGGTACACTGTCTCTTGGATTTAAGGAGGTGCTAATTTAGCCTCTGCCTGAGGCTACCCAGCAGGAGCTACGAAGAGATCTGCAGATTCCCCTCCCTTTTTGGGGGTTTGGAGGTGCCCAGATGAGGCCCAGCTGTGAAGCAATGCAAGCTGCTGTGGGGCCATGGGCCTTCTCTTGGAAGTTCTGGGTCTGTCTGGCTCAGCTGCAGTTTGTTAAGTAATTTTCAGATTGCAAAGGGCCAGGGAATTCATATGCAAAAGCCTCTGCCGCAGCCTGGATGAGGCGGAGTCTCAAGGAATCAACAGGGCAGAGCAAGCAGCTATGGCTGATCCTCAGCCCTGCCCTAAGGGGCCCCACGTTTCAGTGTCCCAGTAATTGCTGCAAGCACCTCTGAGGGAAAGCCGCCCTCAAGTTCCGAGTTCTGTCTGCTGCCAGACAGTCCAGTTTCTCCCTGTTTGAGTCCTGGGTCCCCAGAGACTTCCCGGAACTGGAGTTCAGAGCAGTCGGGAGCTTGTGACTCCCTCCCAATTCAAAAAGACAGCTGCGTCCTCAGGTGCCGGCCCCTTTTGGCGTGCGCTCAAGCCTCCGCACCTCTGCACTTTACTTCCGCAGCTCCTCTGAGTCTCAGTGTGCTTTTCTCTTTCCTTCTAGTTGTAGAATTTCCACTCAGCCAGCCTTCCTGTAGTTCTGGATGATGTCCATTTTGTCTTTTCATTGTATTTTTGAAGTTGTTGTGGGAGGCAGAAATTTCCGGTGTTTACCTATGCTGCCATCTTGGTTTCTCCTAATGTCATCATTCTTTACTCTTTTTGTGTCTATGTTTCTCCATTTTGGATTATATTTTGGCCTGAGGCAGTAGTCCAATGAAGGCCGGGGGAGGGGGTGGAAGTGGGGAGGAGGGGGTCAAAGGGGAATAAAGGGGGACATTTTTAATACTTTCAACAATAATGATACATTTTTTAAAAAGAGGATGAACCTTTAGAGTTAGACAGTGACAAATTTGCTTAGCTTTTCTTTACATTAATATGCTTATTTAACTTCCATTTTCAAAAGATAAGTTTTTCAGTATTTATTATTTTTTTACTTTAACTATTTTTTATTTTTCAGTTACAGTTGACATGCAATATTATGTTCTTTTCATATGTACAACCCAGTAATTGGACAAGATTTTTGTGAACACAAAATTCTGAGTATTCAGTTATTTTACTTCAGCACTATGAAGATATAATTTCGCTTTCCTCAAACTATCATTATTTCTGTTTCAAATTATATGTCAGTCTTATTTTTTGCTTCTTTGAAGATACTGTGTTGTTTTTCTCTCTCATCTTTGAATATTTTGGTTATCTACTATGATAGGCCTGGTTTTGGTTTTCCTTATACCCCACTATACTTGGCATGTATATTGCTTTCTATATCTGTTACTTGATGTCTTTTGTTACTTTTCAAAACTTCTCAAACATTACTAGTATATCTTGAAATACTATTTCTGTAATATTCTCTTCCCTTTCTTATAGGACTCCTATTAAACATATGTTTGATTTATTTACTGTGCCCTCTATTTCTTTGCCCCTTTTCTTACTGTATTATTCATCATTTTGTCACATCATACTTCATTCTGACATTTTCTTCAGATATTTTTTGTATTTATATAATTCACCCTTCAATGTGTCTAATATGCTGCTAATCATATAATTGTTCTTAATTCCAGGAATTACATTTTTGTGTTCTATAAATTCTGTTCCTTTTTTAAAAAATTCTTTATTGTTTAAAGTATTACATATGACTCCATTTTCCCCCATTGACCTCTCCCCAATCTTTCCCACTACTCCAGCACATGCCCTCACCTCCCTACTGTCTGTGTCCTTGGGTTATGCTTATATGCATTCATACAAGTCATTTGGATGATTTCTCCTGCTCTCTCACCCCACCTGCCTTCCAGCTGAGGTTGGATGATCTGTTCAATGCCTCTATGTCTCTGGATCAATTTTAATTCATCAGTTTATGTTGTTCATTATATTCCACAAATGAGTGATCATGTGATATTTATCTTTTTCTGACTGGTTTATTTCACAATGCATAATGCTCTCCAGGTCCATCCGTCCTATTGCAAATGCTAAGAGTTCCTTCTTTTTTACAGCAGCATAGTATTCCATTGTGTAGATGTACCACAGTTTTGTAATCCACTCATCTGCTCATGGGCACTTAGGTTGTTTCCAAATTTTAGCTATGGTAAATTGTGCTGCTGTGAACTAGGGGTGCATATATCCTTTGTGAATGGTGTTTCTGGTTTCTTGGGATATATTCCCAGAAGTAGAATTCAAGATGAGGGAAAACTTCCAAGTTTTTTTATGAGGCCAGCATTATCCTAATTCCAAAGGCAGATAAAGACACCATAAAGAAAGAAAATTACAGGCCAATATCCCTGATGAGCATAGATGCTAAAATCCTCAACAAAATATTAGCAAACAGGATCCAGCAATACATCAAAAAGATCATATACCATGATCAAGTGAGATTTATTCTAGTGATGCAGGTTGGTATAGTATTTGCAAATCAATAAATATGATACATCACATAGACTGAAGGATAAAATGAAGAATAAAAGCCACATAATCATATCCATATATGCAGAAAAACATTTGATAATATCCTGCACTCGTTTATGACAAAAACTCACAGCAAAGTGGGAACAGAGAGATCATACCTCAGAATAATAAAGACCACATATGACAAACCCACAGCCAACATCATACTCAATGGACAAAAACTAAAAGCATTTGTGCTAAGATCAGGGACAAGACAGGGATGTCCACTTTCACCACCTTATTCAACATAATACTGGAAGTTCTAGCCACAGCAATTAGAAAAGAAGAAGAGATAAAAGGCATCCAAATTGGAAAAGAGGAAGCAAAAATGTCATTATTCCCATATGACATGAGACTGTACATAGAAAACCCTAAAGACTCCACCAAAAAACTACTAGAACTGATAAATGAATTCAACAAAGTAGCAGGATACAAAATTAATATTCAGAATTTGGTGGTATTTGTATACACTAATAATTTACTATCAGAAAAGGAAAATAAGAAAACAGTCCCATTTACTATTGCAGCAAAAGAAAATAAGGTACCCAGGAATAAATTTAACCAAGGAGATAAAAGACCTATACTTGAAAAAGTGTTGGATACTGAAGAAAAAAATTGAGGAATTCACAAATAAGTGGAAATATATACCATGCTCATGGATAGGAATAATTAACATCATTAAAATGCCCATACTACACAAAGCAATTTATAGATTCTACGCAATTCCTATAAAAATACCAATGGCATATTTCACAGATTGAGAACAAATATTTCAAAAATTTATATGGAACCACAAAAGACCCCAAATAGCTTCAGTAATCTTGAGAAAGAAGAGAAATGTTGGAAATATCACACTACTTGATATCAACCTATACCACAATGTCATTGTAATGAAAACCACCTGATACTGGCATAAGAACAGTCAGATCAATGGAACAGAACAGAGAGCCCAGAAGTAAACCCAGGTCTTTATAGTCAATTGATATTTGACAAAGAAGGCAAGAATATATAATGTTGTAAAGAGAGTCTATTCAATAAATGATGTTGGGAAAATTGGAAAACTAGACCACCTTCTTACACCATACACAAGAATAAACTCAAAATGGATTAAAGACTTGAAACCATAAAAATCCTGGAAGACAGCATAGGCAGTAAAATCTTGGACATTTCTTGTAGCAATATTTTTTTGATATATTTCTTCAGGCAAGGGGAAAAATAAACGCAACTACATCAAAGTAAAAAGGTATTGCACAGCAAAGGAACATCAATAAAATGAAAAAATAACCTACTGAGTGGGAGAACGTATTCACCAACATAATTAGTAAGGGCTTACTATCCAAAATATTTAAGGAACTTATGAAAAATACACCCAAAAAACAAACAATCCAATTAAGGAATGGACAAAGACCTGAATAGACACTTCTCCAAAGAGGACATACAGATGGCCAATGGACATATGAAAAGATGTTCAACATCACTAATCAACAGATAAATGTAAATTAAAACCACAATGAAATATCACCTCACCCCTGTCAGAATGGCTACTATCAATAAATCAATGAACAACTGTTGGTAAGGATATGGAGAAAAGGCAACCCTACACTGTTGGTGGGAATGCATACTGCAGCCACTGTGGGAAGCAGTATGGAATTACCTCAAAAAAATTTAAAAAGGAACTGCCTTATAACTCAGCAAGTCTACTTCTGGGAATATATCCAAAGAAATGCAAAACATTAATTTGAAAGAATATATGCACCCCATGTTCATTGCAACGTTATTTATAACTAGTGGCCCAGTGCATGAAATTCATGCACATTAAAAGGGTATCAATTAGAGGAAATATTTTAATATTGCTATTTGCCCTTTCTCTATAATAGAAGTGTCAGAGATGAAAGAAAATAAGTAAAATGTATATGAAAATCTTCCTCCTGTCAGAGTCTGGGGTGCACCGTGCAACCCAGAGTCAAGTGCCCGCCCACATGCAGCAACTCAAAATCACACGAGACCCAGACCCAACCAGCCCCACCCCCATTGGGCAAGATCCAGACCTGGCTGGCCCCACCTTTGTCAAGCCCCGCTGGGCCGGGGGGGGGGCTCAGCCTCAGGTCCCCTGGCCCGGCTCTGGGTGGGGGGTGCAGCTTTAGGTCCCCCATCAAGCCCTGCCAGGTGGGGGGCACAGCCTCATGTCCCCCATCAAGCCCCACTGGCTGGGGGGGTGCAGCCTCAGGTCCCCCATCAAGCCCCACCAGGTGGAGGGTGCAGCCTCAGGTCCCCCTGTGCATGCTGGGTGGGGGGCATGGCCTGAGGTTCCCTGGCCTGGCACCAGAGCGGGGGACACTCCTTGAGGTCCCCCATCAAGCCCCGCTGGGCCGGGGCACAGCCTGAGGTCCCCTGTCAAGCCCCACTGGGTCAGGAGGCACAGCCTGAGGTCCCCTGGCCTGGTGCTGGGGTGGGGGGCATGGCCTGAGGTCCCCCAGGCCAGGGCAGGGGGCATGTCTTGAGGTCCCCCGTCAAGCCCCACCAGGTGGGGGACGCGACCTGAGATCCCCCAGGCCAGCTCTGGGCTGGGGGCACAGCCTCAGGTCCCCCAGCACACCCTCAGGTCCCCCCAGCCCAGCACTTGGGTGGGGGTGTGTGGCCTCAGGTCCCCCATCAAGTCGGGCCAGGGACATGGCCTGAGGTCCTCTGTCAAGCCCTGCCAGGTGAGGTGCACAGCCTGAGGACCCCCATCAAGTCCCACTGGGTGGGGGGTTCAGCCTCAGGTCCCCTGGCCCAGCACCGGGGTGGGGGGTGCACCTTGAGGTCCCCCATCAAGCCCCACCTGGCAGGGGTCATGGCCTGAGGTCCCTATCAAGCTCCACCAGGTGGGGGGGGGGCACAACCTCAGGTCCCCTGCCCTGGCCCAGCACCACGCAGCCTCAGGTCACTGCTGATTGCTCATTAAGGCTCGTTACGGGAACTCAGCCTCCGCTGTGGGCACAGCCATCTTGTGTTACGGAAATCCTGCCTCTGCCGTGGGCTGCCATCTTTGTGATGGCATGGTGGTCAATTTGCATATTCCCTTTTTATTAGATAGGATAGCCATCATTTGGAAGCAGCCCAAATCTTTAACAGTAGATGAATGGATAAAAAAGCTGTGATATATTTGCACAATGGACTACTACTCGGCAATAAAAAAATAAGGTAATCTTACCTTTTGTGACTGTATGGATGGACCTGGACATTGTTACGCTAAGTTAAATAAGCCAGTCAGAGAAAGACAAGTACCATATGATATCATTTATATGAGGAATCTAATGAACAAAATAAACTTACAGAGTGGAGACAGGCTCATGGATACAAAGAACAGACTGACAACTGTCAGAGGGGAGGGGCTTGGGGGCTGGGTGAGAAGGATGAAGGAATTAAGCAAAAAATAAAGACTCATAGACACAGACAATAGTAAGGTGATTGTTAGATGGAAGGGGGGTGGGAGAGGTAACAGAGGGTAAAGGAGGGATAAATGGTGATAGAAGGAGATGACTTGAGATAATGTACTGTAGAATTATATACCTAAAAGCTATACCATTTTCTTAACCAATGTCACACCAATAACTTCAATAAAAATAAAGAGAATTGAAATAATACAGACTATGTTCTCTGACCATATCAAACTATATATCTATAACAAAAGCAAATAGAAAATTATCTACACACTTATAATACACACTATGGTTCAAGTTTATTGTTGAGATTGCTGTTATAAAAGAGCAGAAGTTAGAATTTTCCAGATGAACAAAAAGAAAGCTTACTTAGGATATTTCAAAGTATTGTTGAGAGCAAGGCTGGAGGGAGGGGGACAGTTTAGGAAGCTGTTACATCAGTCTCACCTGACATTGAAGTTTGGACTGTACTAAAAATGAAAGTACAGCTTGCTAATTAGTCATGAAATCAATTTTGTATCTGATTAAATTTGGGAGGTATGAGTTTGCTTCCCAGGTTGTAGCAGGGTTAATAGATTAGAGAGTCCTGAAAGAAGGCAAAATTCATATGCCTTCCTAGCGTATAGCCCATGTATGTTCATACTTTTGTTCTTTATAAATCCTGTCTCGTTTTCTAAATGGTTCCATACAGTTACTCCCTACTTCAAGATTTCTTTCCTGATTATGCCATCTTTCGAGTAAGACTCTCAAATCTAGAGAGATAGAGGAGTTTTCTTTCTGGGGTTTGTGTGATTATTCCACTCAGGCAGGTTGACATGTGGCTTCCCTACAATAATGTTAGGCCAAGATGTGGTACATAGTACGTGACCACTGATGTGTCTTCAAATTTATTTTTGTTCTCAATTTCAAATTACAATAATAGCAGTAGTTCTCTTCAAGGGAAAATAAAGGTTGGGATTTTTCCATCATTTTGGGGAAACTTCATTATGAATATGGTAGTTATGAGCATCAACCTTTCACCTTCAGGAGGATGATGGAAACAAGGCAATGAGGGGTTCCCAGAAGGACCCTCAAATATGACGACAGTAACTATTCAGATAGCCTAGTTTGCATGTAGCAGCACCTAGGACTATGCAACTCTTTCACTCTCCGTGGTCTTTTTCTTTTCTTGCTGTAAATGTGAAGAGTGATAGAACCGGAATAATGGTTGAACAATCCCATTTGTAGACCTGTTATAATTGAGGTGAGCATATATAGGTGCCAGGGGTCTTTCCCTGCATATAGAAGGGTTCAGGAATCTGGAGAAGGGGCTGCAGTAAATTAATAGAGACTAGACATGAAATATACATTTGGAAGGCATTCTTGGGGGGATCCAGAGAAGACTTAGCTATAGTAACCAAGTTCTCCAAATCTCTGGACCCCTTGCTTTTTATTAACACAAATTTCCCTAAAGCAAAGCAGATATACATATCAAAGGTAAAGTTTGGTAAGCAGTAAAGTATTGTCAGGTTGGGGGAACTGCCCTCAGCTGTTTGGCAGCAGCAGGCAATAATATATGCAGATTTTCAGGTTTGGGGAAATGCTTTCAGCTATTTCAGCAGCAGATAATATGATTCAGCCCTGCTGAATATAGAAGCCCATCAACCTTTTGAGGACTTCCTGCCTTTATTAGGACCTGCTGGAATTAGCCCCCAGCATATAGGAAACTTTTTAGCATTTCTATAGATTTCTAAACACTCACTTCTATACACTTCTCTACAGGACCCTCTCTAACTTCCACACTAACAATATTGGTGTGAAGTAGATTAAAGCATACCAAAATAGAACTCCAGAAAGACAAATGGAAAACAGACAAGATGGAAACCTGGGGGACTGGTTCAAGATCACAGTGAGTATCCTGAAAAAATGTAGGAAATGTGTAAGAGAGGCAGATCAAGGGGAGTTGTGTTGATCTCATATAGAGATGCTAGGAACGTTTTTAAGGTCAGGAGGAATTAACATCTTTGATTATCCAAAGGTCAGGTTCAGATTAGCAATAAAAAGGGAACAGAGTGACTGAAGGAAGGTCGACTACAGGCAAAGGTAGAAACTACTGCCAAGGAGATGGAGCAACTCCTCACTAGATATCTCCATTTGATTCTCTAAAGTTGTTTTTCTTGTTGTTGTTTTTTGTTTGTTTGTTTTTTATCAGAGGGACAGGTAAGGTCTTTAATAGGAAGGATCTTCCCTGGGACCTTATTAAAGGAAGCTCGTTTTAAACATCTAAATTTGATTATTTGGGAGGTAAATATTGGAATAGAGAAAAAGGATAATTAGAAAATACATATCTGGTGAGCAACAACAAAACACGTTGAAATCATGTTTATGGTCCCTACTTTAAAGTCTTTTAAAGTTTGGTAGGAGGTCAGAATAAAACACTGTGTTGGGCTATTCTCTAGCCTTATTTCCATGTTGTCTCTCCTCTCTCCCACCCCTCCCCTTTGTCTCATCCTTAGGTCCCTTATGGGATAAAATATGACAAGACATGGCTAATGAATTCAATCCAAAGCCGTTGCAGTGTCCCCTTCACTCCAGTGGATGTAAGAGGGATGGCGAAGCCAGATGAGGAGGCTCAGGGAAGGGGGAGAGGCATGGCTCAGCTAGGGCCAGAGGCCACTGACATTATTGCTGTTGCTTTTAATCCCTGTAGTTCCACTATGTTAAACACCTGGCCCAGTTCTTTGTCCAGGATGCTAGTGCTGCCTCTGCATTGAAGGACATAAACTACAAGATTTTTGATGAGGATAACCAAAAGGTATGTGTTGAAGCTATTTTTGTACCTAGTCCCAAAGCAGGAACACAGGCATTAGAGTTCTGGGTGCTTATCCCACCTCTTCTTCCTGCAGATACCTATCTTTGTTAATACTTCTGCTGTACCCTACTCTATGAGCAATAAGTTGGAGCCAGAAAAAATGGAACAGCTAAAGGTAATGTAGACATAAGGCATGTTGTGTGCCCACACTCAGACCCACATCTTCCTCCTTCGGTCCCCAATTTCCCTATCACCACAATAACCTCAGAGCAGCTCTCTTCATCTCTCTCTACAGCTGACCATAAGCAAACGATATGATGTTTCCCAGAAAGCTCTTGACCTTTATAAGCTCCGCTTTGACCCAGGTACAGCTAATAGTAGTAATTCTAGGGAAGGTGAGGACAGAGGAGTCTGCCTGAGAGGGAGACCTAGAAATGGTAATGAGGGAGGTGCTGGTCATGGAACCTTCGCAACCTTCTGATTCCCTACTCTTGGTTCCCTGAAGACTTACTGGGCCATGATATTATTATCATCCTGAATCGAAGAAACTGCATGACTGCCATCCTGCAGACCATCAAAAAGAATATCCCTGAGGTGAGGCCTTAGACCCAGTGCTGGTGTTATGGTAGGGGGTGGAAAAGATGCAATAGAGGGCAGATTTGTCTCTCAGGTCCTAGATAATAACTCTAACTCTTATTCCCCAAAGCTGTTGTCCTTGAACTTGTGTAAGAACAAACTGTGCCAGCTGGATGGCCTGTCCGATATTATACAGATTGCCCCCACAATCAAGACTCTGAACCTTTCAAAAAATGAGGTGAGAAGAGGGAGCCAGGTCAAAGTTGGGTTGAGAATGGGTGGTAGTGGTCATCAGAGTGATGACAGGAGGGATGCAAAAGTACCTGTGGGGGAGAGAGGGGGTTGTGGGTGCAGGAGCCCAGATGTTCCTCTTTTTCTGATATTTCTTTTCCAATTTCCCCCATGTTTCTCAGCTGAAGTCAGCCAAGGAGTTGGACAAGATAAAAGGGCTGAAGCTTGAAGAGCTGTGGCTGCAAGGGAACCCCTTGTGCAATACCTTCCCAAACCAGCCCACTTACATAAGGTTGGTGAAAACACTGTCACCCTTTCTGGGAGGGATCTTTCCTTCACCCCCTAAGAACCAAATGATTCCTGACTCTGTCCCTCTGCAGGATATAGAACAGCCGTGGGCAAACTACGGCCCGTGGGCCGGATCCGGCCCGTTTGAAATGAATAAAACTAAAAAAAAAAAAAAGACCGTACCCTTTTATGTAATGATGTTTACTTTGAATTTATATTAGTTCACACAAACACTCCATCCATGCTTTTGTTCCGGCCCTCCGGTCCAGTTTAAGAACCCATTGTGGCCCTCGAGTCAAAAAGTTTGCCCACCCCTGATATAGAACCTCTAGTCCTCTGGGAGGACCACATGCCCTGCCCTCTTATTTCTCACTAGAGGCCCAATGCATGAAAATTCGTGCACTCAGGGGGAGAGAGTCCCTCAGCCCAGCCTGCACCTTCTCGCAGTCTGGGTGCCCTCAGGGGATGTCCCTGCAGGGAGTGGGCATAAGCCGCAGTCTGGCCTCCCTCTGCGGGAGGTGACCGGGCAGGCTGATCAGGGGAGTGTGCTGCCAGCAAGCGGCCAACCCCACCTCCCGATTGCCCTTCTGCTGCCACTGCTCCCCGATCGCCATCCCCTCCCTCTGTCCGCTGGCATGCACCTTGGCTGGCCTGGCACCACTTGCTTGCCAGCCCCACCCCTCCACTGGTTGTTCTGCCATTCGGTCTATTTGCATATTACCCTTTTATTATATATGATTGTGTGTGTGTCTCTCACCTGAGCTTAAAGTCTCCTTTCCTTCCTCTGACCTGATCACCTCATGTGGAGTTGGTTTCCACTTCTCTGCACCCACCATTCTCTAGCATGCCCTCCCAAGAATGTGCTCCACGAAACAGGACTCTCCCTCATCACAAAAATCAGGGGTGTCCAGCCTAGAGACAGATGCTGGTCTCCTGCATTAAGAAGGATCTTCTAGCCCAGGGCCTCATGCACAGACAGGGCTTCTTGCTTCTTAGATGATATAGAGTGTCCCTATCCTATTCTAGGAAGAACCTTATTTCCTCTTCTTCAAAAGGGTCTTCTCTGCAATCCCACACTAACATGAGGACTTTCCCACCCCATGCTGTTGTCAATGCTCTCAGAGAGCTGCCATCATTGCATCCATTCCTCTGGCCCAATGCCAGGAGCTGGGCTCTCCTTGGGAGAATCCAGAGTTCCCTAGTTAAAGGGCCAGAAATTAGCGGAGGGCCTCTTGAGGCAGCAGTGGAAAGCTGACAGCAGAGAGGGTTGAGAAGACAGAAAGAAAGTCCTCTCAGGGACACAAACCCTTCCTCTACACTTCCTGCCTGATCCTTCAGAGGAGCTCTGGGTAGCCTGACATGGGTAGGATTCCTCAGAAAAGAAACCAACTAAGACAGACAAAGATGCACAGGGGCCATGAGGAGAGAAGGTGGTTTTTATATGAGTGGGCCACGGATCCCCAAGGTTAAGCTGAGCTGGGGCCTGGCCCTTTACTCCTTCTGAGAAGGTGTCCTGATGCCGTGGGTGGTATGTTTCCCATGCCCAGTTCGCATTGAGCTCCCACAGCTGACAAAGGCTCAACCAACATTCTAACAGGCCAACAGAGTCATGCTTTCCATTCCTGCTTGGAGACCCAGGGCCAGCCAGGGGCAGATGAAGGAAAGAGCTGCTGCAGGGGAGCCATATCCCTTTCCTCTTTTCTTCTTCTCTGACCCAACCCCCACTGCCAGGGCAGAACTTTTTCCCCTTCCCTTTAAGTTTCTTTCTGTTTTTCCTTTGTCTCTACACTTCGATGTCTTCCAATCTCTGCTCCTATCTTTACTCTCTTTCTGTCTTCATCCCTCTCCCTTCCACTCCCTGTCTCCTAATCCCTCCCTCCATCACCCCCTTGCCCCAGAGTACTGAGCCATCCTTGGGGCATGTGCTGTTCATGGCAGGATGCTGGACCCCCAGTGAAGTAGCAGAGCCCTGGGCCCCCACCCCATTCCCTCTTCTCTCTGCAGCCATCAGTGGTGGCCTGGAAGGAGGAAAGGGAGGCAGGGAGGGAGAAGAAGCTCCGGAGTCTGGGATCCAAATGCTGTGGTTTGTGGCACTGGGGAAGGAGTCAGGGCCCTCTAGGCAGGAGTTAACCAGGAGGATGGAGAGGGAGAGAGAGGGAAGGAGGGAAAAGGTGAGGGACGCAGGAAGGAAAGGAAGTAATATGAATGTGAAGGTGTGAAGAGAGGTGAGGAGACTGTGTTTCAGGGATTCCATATGGCAGATGGTCAGTGCTCAGCAGAGAAATGGACCCAGAAGCCTTGAAATCTGAGGCTGAGGAGGGCAAAGGGGATTCTGCGTGGGCAGAACACCTGTTTCTGTTCATTCCATCAATGTTTTAAGTAACTTACAGCATTGCAATCTAAACTGTCAACCACTTTTTCTATTTTTGCATTTGGACAGCGCCATCAGGAAATATTTCCCCAACTTGTTACGCTTGGTAAGTGCCTACAGTCATCATCTCTTACTTACATTGACAACCTCCACACCTGCCCTCAAGCCCTTTATGTCTTGCCTGGATTACATGTTTGCATCAAACTCTTAACCATTTGGGGGAATATGGACTTCTGAAAAAATACATGAATATCTCTGCAAAAGTGTATACACATACAGAAAGAAAGAGAGCCAAGGAGAGAGGGAACAAGGACAGGAGGGAGGAAAAGAGAAAGAGGGAGAAGTACATACACACACACACACACACACACACACACACACACACACACACGTTGCATAAAACAGTAGAGACTTCCAGAACCTCATGATGCAGACGCCCACTGGAATCTTGCCCATGGAATTTCCAGGTCCTTTTCACCCTTGACCTCTGACCTTCACCATTTCCTGGGTCCATCCTTTCCCTTAATCACCCAGGACCACCTCCTTATACTGCTAACTTACTCCTCCCTTCTTCAGGATGGCCAGGATTTACCTCCACCAACTGTAACTGGCATTGTAAACATGGACATAATAAAACCCTGTAAGGTGAGAATAGATCAAGCACGATTGGGGTTTTACAAGGGATGCTTTGTCTACCTACATAGTTTGAAGTTGTCTTTTGATTCCAGGAAAGCTTTAAAGGACCTGAGACCCTGAAGAATGTAGTCTTTCAATTCCTGCTTCAGTAAGTACCCCTTGGATCATGAAGCAAAGGAGGACAGGGACAGGAAAGGCTACACAGCACAGGTCTGCCCATGAGTTAAGAGAAGCTTTCAAGGCCCTTTGGTGGGCCCAAATCAGAGATATAGCTTGTTCCCATCTTTCCCCCACAGCTATTACTTGATTTATGATTCTGAAGACCGAGAGAGTCTCCTCAGTGCTTACCACGAGGAGGCCTGCTTCTCCCTGACTGTTCCCTTCAACTCCGAAGACCCAGCCCTGTGAGTATCACAGCTCAGACTCTGATCCTGGGCCGTTTTGCTCTCCAGCAGACATAGACCATCTCTTGGAAACACCTACCCTGTCTAGGCCACCACTTCCTGTTTCTCTTTTTTCCCCTAGAAGCAACTTGTGCGAGTACTTAAAGGATAACAGAAATATGAAGAACGTCAAGGATTCTGGTAATTGCATGATAGGAAATCGCCATGGGAAAGGAGTGTAAAGGAGTCGATCATAGTAGCCAAGGGCCCAACCTTCCCTTCTCCTCCCCCCCTCCACACAGACCTGCGGTTTCAGCTGCTGAAGCATACAAAGTGTGAGATTGTGAACTCCCTCTGTGTGTTCCCCAAAACTCAGCATGACCTTAACTCCTATGTGGTAGACCTGTGGGCCCACACGGTGAGCACCTGTTTTCTCTCTCCTGCAGACCAAGAAAGTCAGAGGTGGGTAGGAGGTTTAGAAGGATACTGAGAGCCCTAATAACTGTTCTCTCCTTTCAGGAAATTATGCTCTGTTTTTCTGTCAGTGGGGTTTTCAAGGAAGGTGAGTTCCCTCCCCAGATCCCCCACTGCTCCCTTTCCCTAACTGGACTTACGCCCAAACTTTCCCCCGCTTCCCAGGTTGCTCCCTTCCTTTCCCTCCCCTCTCCTCCCCTTTCTTTTCTTTTCCTTTCCTTTCCTTCCCCCTCCCCTTCCCTTTCCTTTCTCCAACACCTACCTTGCCCCAAACCTATTGTGTTCTGACATGCATCCATGCCTTTTTATCTCAACACAGCTCAGATATTAGAGACTCGACCTGTAGAGTTATAGCTTTCATCTCAGTTCTTTACTCTGTGACATAGGACCCAATATCAAACCATTCAGTTTTCTCATTTGCAAAATGGGCTGGTAATACCCTTTTCTAGGAATGCTTTAAAAAGTGAATCAAGTGAACATGTGTTTGTCAGAGAATGTGACACATGTTAGGGGTCCTATTACTGGGAGTTGATTATCTCTATTGTTGTCTTCTCGGTCCTTGAAACTCCCTCCTGAGTCACAGTGAAACACTGTCCTGGTCTGGTTCCCATCAGGGTGCTGCACGAGTATCAGGTTAAGACCCTGATGGGGGAATGCTGCTTATGTGAAAAGTATGTACAGCTCTAAGAGGAGTTACTTTTTTGTTGTTATTGAAGTGGAAGGAAAGTCTCAAGGTTCTGTCCATGCCTTCACCCGGACCTTCATCTTGTCTTCTGGCAGCAATTCCAGGTAAGTGCTGTGTTGTGGGTACAACATGGGAATGAACACCCATCCCAGCCTAATTCCAGTGGTGTAGGAATGTGGTGGTGCAGCTTGGAGCTTTTCTCAGTATTGTGGAAAGCCAACAGGTAGACCCAAAGAGAGGTATAGGTTAGTGGTTAAGACTATGGGCTTTGGAATCAGAATACTATATTCTTTTCCTGACCTCAGTACTCGCTAGCTAGCTAAAGTGACTTTGGTGAAGATATAAGACCTTAGTGACTCATTATCCCCTTCTGAAAATGGGAATTAGAGGATCCATTCCTTGGGCTGCTGTAAGGGGTAAATGCATTAGTACTAAATCTAAAAATTGAGTGAAACTGGTCCTCAGAATCATAAATCAGTCTCTTCAAAGGTGAGCTCAGTGGGAGAGGCAGAGGTGCCAGGCAAGGAATCTGGGGGGCAGGCATGCTTGGGGTATGGAAGGAAACTTGTTTCTGAGTGGCAGTGGGGGCAGGATCATTTTTGAGAGTCTAAGGGCTGATCTTTCTTCCAGTATGTGCATCGTGAATGATATATTGACTGTGGGGAATGCCAGGACAGAAGAAACCCAGAGTGCATTCTCCATTCCAGTACCTACACCCACCTTCAGCTCCCTATCTACCCTCTCCCAGGAGCAGCAAGAAATGGTGCAGATTTTCTCCATCCAGTCTGGGATAAGCCTCCAGTGGTCTCAGAAGTGAGTGCTGGGAATCTATGGTAATAAGAGAGACCTGGGAGGACAAAGGAATGGATAATGCTAACTTGTAGTTAATTTGTAAAAATAATTATTTGGATGTTGTGCTTCCAAAAAGTGAGTTCATAAAATATGTATATTAATTTTATTCTAATATCCTATATAATAAAAGCCTAATATGCTAAGTGTCTGGTTAACCAGGCGGCCATTCAACCAATCAAAGTGTAATATGCTAATGATACGCTAAGACCGCTCAACCACTTGCTATGATGTGCACTGACCACTAAGAGCAGACGCTCTGACCAGTAGGTTAGCTTGCTGCTGGGGTCCAGCCAGATGAGCTAGATGGGCCAGATGACCCAGACAGGCTGGCTGAGTGAGACGGGCCAGATACGTCCTGGAGCACTCCTGAAGTCCCTCCCTGGCTGGTCAACCTCCCACGTCTCTCCCTGGCCCTGATCGTGCACTGGTGGGATCCCCTGGCCTGCACCCTCTTGCAATCTGGGACCCCTCGGGGGATGTCGGAGAGCCAGTTTCAGCCTGATCCCACAGGAGGAGCTCTGCTCAGCCAGAAACTGGGCTCATGGCTGGTGAGTGCAACAGCGGTGGCAAGGGCTTCTCCCTCCTCCGTGGCAGTGCTAAGGATGTTGGACATCCCCTGAGGGCTCCCGGACTGCAAGAGGGTGCAGGCTGAGCTAAGGGACTACCTCCCCCCCGCGCCCCAGTGCACGAATTTTGTGCACTGGGCCTCTAGTATGTAAATAATTTTTAAAAATACATTGTTCAGGTGACATGAACTTGTATATATACAATCTTAAGGAAACCATTAAAATTTTATAATTAATAAACAATTTCAGCATGATTTCAGAATAGAAGATCAATACATAAAAATCAATTATATTTCTATACACTAGTAATAAACAATCTGATAAGGGGTTAATCTCCAAAATATATAGGGTATTCATATAACTTAATAAAAGAAAAACAATCCAATTAAAAAATGGGCAAAGGACCTATATATATACTTCTCTAAAGTGGACAGACAGAAGGCAAAGAGACATATGAAAAAACACTCAAAGTTACTAATCACAGATGCAAATTAAAATGATAATGTGCTATCACCTCACACCTGTCAAAATGGTTATCATCAACAAATCAACAAACAACAAATGTTGGCAAGATGTGGAGAAAAGGTGGGAATGCAGACTGATGCAGCCACTGTGGATAACAGTATGGAGTTTCCGCAAATAATTTAAAATGGAACTCCCATTTGACCCAGTGACCCACTTCTAGGACTATATCCTAAAAAATCAGAAACACCAATCCTATCTAATAAAAGAATAATACGCAAATTGCCATCACTCCAACACACAAGATGGCCACCCCCATGTGGACACAAGATGGCCAACACAAGATGGCTAGCAGGGGAGGGCAGTTGTGGGCAATCAGGCCTGCAGGGGAGGGCAGTTGGGAGGGACCAGGCCAGCAGGGGAGGGCAGTTGGGGGCGATCAGGCCTGCAGGGGAGGGCAGTTGGGAGGGACCAGGCCAGCAGGGGAGGGCAGTTGGGGGTGACCAGACCTACAGGGGAGGGCAGTTAGGGGGGGACCCAGGCTAGCAGGGGAGGGCAGTTAGGGGCAACCAGGCCAGCAGGGGAGGGCAGTTAGGGGCAATTGGGCCGGCAAGGGAGCAGTTAGGCGTCAATCAGGCTGGCAGGGGAGTGTTTAGGGGGTGATCAGGCTGGCAAGCAGAAGCTGTTAGGGGCAATCAGGCAGGCAAGCGGTTAGGAGCCAGCAGTCCTAGATTGTGAAAGGGATGTCTGACTGCCTGTTTAATGGGCAATGTGGGATTGGGCCTAAACAGGCAGTCGGACATCCCTTGAGGGGTCCCAGATTGGAGAGGGTGCAGGCTGGGCTGAGGGACACACACACACTCCTCCCCCCCTCCGTGTACAAATTTCGTGCACCGGGCCTCTAGTCAGAATATATGCACGCTATGTTCATACCAGCACAATTTACAATCCTATATAATAAAAGGCTAATATGCAAATTGACCAAACTACGGAACGACCAGTTGCTGTGATGCACACTGACCACAAGAAGGCAGATGCTCAATGCAGGACCTGCCCCCTGGTGGTCAGTGCGCTCCCATAGGGGAGCGCTGCTCAGCCAGGCTCATGGCTGACAAGCACAGTGGCAGTGGCGGGAGCCTCTCCTGCCTCCATAGCAGTGCTAAGGTTGTCCAACTGACGGCCCAGGGGGAGTGGGCCTAAGCCATCAGTCAAACATCCCCCAAGGGCTCCTGGACTGTGAGAGGGTGCAGGCCAGGCTGAGGGACCCACCCCTCCTCCGTGCATGAATTTTGTGCACCAGGCCTCTAGTAGGTAAGATTTGAAAACAGCCCAGGTGCCCATCAACAAATGAGTGGATAAAAAAATTGTGGTACATTTACACAATAGAATACTACAGGGCTGTAAAAAAGAAAGAACTTTTACCATTTGCAACAGTATGGATGGACCGGGAATATTATGCTAAGCAAAATAAGCCAGTCAGAGAAAGATAAGTATCATATTATCTCACTCATACTAGTATGTGGAATCTAGTGAACAAAATAAACTGAAGAACAAAATAGATCCAGAGACTTAGAAGCATGAAACAGACTGTCAAACCTCAGAGGGAAAGCGGGGAAGGGTGAGTAGGTAGGAAGAGATCAACCAAAGAACTTTTATGCATATATGCATTATCCATGGACACAGTCAATAGGGTGGTGAAGACGTGGGGCGGGCTAGAGGTGGTCAATGGGAGGAAAAAGACATATGTAATATTTTCAATAACAAAGAGTAAAAAAAAGGAAAACGTTTTCATTTACAATAACATCAAAAATAACATACTGGGGCCCTAACTGGTTTGGCTCGGTGGATATAGCATTGGCCTGCAGACTGAAAGGTCCCGGGTTCAATTCTGGTCAAGAGCATGTACCTTGGTTGTGGGCACATCCACAGTAGGAGGTGTGCAGGAGGTGGTTGATCGATGTTTCTCTCTCATCGATGTTTCTAGCTCTCTATCCCTCTCCCTTCCTCTCTGTAAAAAATCAATAAAGTATATATTTTTTAAAATAACATACTGAGGAACAAATTTAACAAAAAATGCAAAATGTATACTACAAAATTTGCAAAACATTGTTGAAATAATTTTTAAAAGACCTAAATTAGAAAGATATCCCATGTTTCTGGATCAGAAGAATTAATATTAAATGGCAATACTCCCCAAATTTATATACACATTCAATGCAATTATATCAAAATCCTAGCTGGTTTCTTTGTACAACTGATAAGTTAATCCTAAAATTCATAGGAAAATGCAGTAGACCCAGAATAGACACAATAATCTTCAAAAAGAATAAAGATGACTCATACTTCCCTATTTCAAAACAGTACAAAGCTACACTAATCAATACCATGTGCTACTGGCTAAGGATAGACACACTAGTATAGATCAATGGAATAGAATTAGAATTTACACACACACACACACACACACACACAAACACCTCACTTTTATGGATAATTGATTTTCAACCAGGGTGGCAAATATATTCAGTGAATAATGAGTAGTTTTTTTAGCAACTGATTCAGGGACAACTGGATACACACTCACAAAAGAATTTGTACCTTTATCTCACACCATAGACAAATATAAATAAAAAGTTATAGCTAACACTATAAAAATCTTAGAAGAAAATATTGGGATAAGTTCTTTATGATTTTGAATTAAGCAACAGATTCTGACATATTATGCTAAAAGCACAACAAAAAATAAAATTTAAATCAACTGTACTTCATCAAAACTTAAAACTTTTGCATCAAAGGACACTAACAATAAAATGAAAAGACAATACACAGAATCAAAGATAATATTTTCAAATTATATACCTGATAAGGGATGTGTATCCAGAATATATATAAAAAAACCTCTTCGAATTCAAAAATTAAAAGGCAAGTAACTCAATTAAAATGAACAAAGATCGCAATAGACATTTATCCAAAGCAATGACCAAAAGGCAAATGAAAAGATACTTAACATCATTAGTCATTTGCAAAATGCAAAACAAAAATATAATGAGATACTAATTAACACATACTAGGATGGCTATAAATGTTGGCAAAATGTGGAAAAATTGGAACCCTCATACTTTGTTGGTGGGAATGGAAAATGTTGTAGCCACTAAGGAAAACAGTTTGGCAGTTCCTCAAAATGTTAAACATACATTTACCCTATGACTCAGCTATTCCATATATATATATATATATATATATATATATATATATATATATATGTGCCTAATATGCAAATTGTTCCTGTGGGAGTTCAACTGGGAGACCTATTGCTCTCTATAACGTGCGCTGACCATCGGGGTGGTGTGGAACGAAGGGAGGCCCTGGCTGTCAACTGGAAGGCCCCCATCAGCCCTGATCACGGGCCAGGCCTAGGGACACTACCCATGCATGAATTTCATGCAATGGGCCTCTAGTGAATATATATCAAGATAATTGAAAACATGTTCACACAAATTGTATGCAAATATTCACAGGAGCATTCTTTTTTTTAAATATATTTTTATTGATGTCAGAGAGGATGGGAGAGGGAGAGAGAGACAGAAACATCAATGATGAGAGAGAATCTTGGATTGGCTGCCTCCTGCATGCCCCACACCAGGGATGGAGCCCGCAAACCCAGGCATGTGCCCTGATCGGGAAAAGAACTGTGACCTGGTTCAGAGATCAATGCTCAACCACTGAACCATGCTGGCCAGGCTCACAGCAGCATTATTCTTAACAGTCAAAATGTGGAAACAACCTAAATGTCCATCAATTTAGTAAAGGATAAACAAAATGTGGTATATCTATACAATGGAATATTATTCAATAATAAAATAGAGTGAAGTTCTGATACTTGTCATAACTTGGATGAACCTTGATACTATTATGTTAAGTGAAAGAGGCAGACATAAAAGACCATGTATTATATAAGTCCATTTACATGCAATGCCCAAATAGGAAAATTCATATAGTCAGGTAGCATATTAATGTTTACTAGGGTTTGGAGAAATGGGGGACTAGGGAATGACTGCTAATGGGTAAGGAGTTTTATTTATGGCGATAAAAATGCCTTGGTGTTAGATTTCAGAATTCTGATGATTGCAATATCTTGTGAATATACTAGAAAATTACTGAATTGTGGATGTTTCACCTTAAAATGATGAACACTAAAGTATATACATTATAAACCAATTTAAAAATGATTGGAAAATTGTATTTTAAAATTTACATTTGTTATTTTCTTGAACATCTTTATCAATATATATTAAGCTCCCTTGTTCTTTTGAAGATCTCTGTTTTTCTGTTTTGGATTCTAGTGGGAATGAATGCTAGTGACAGACGTTTTGGTTTTCACTGGGTCTTTCTTCCTCCTTGCACATAGTGCTCGTTCTGGTACATGTGTCCCAGCATAGATTTAGTGGCATAGGTTTAGTGGTGGCATTGCATGGTCAGCGTGTCTGTACTGTGGTACTAATGGAGATCACCTGATCTTCTCCCACTCCAGGTGCCTTGAGGACAATGAGTGGAACTACATCAAAGCTGCTCAGGTCTTCGCTACATTCAAGGTGAGGTCTGGGCATCAAGTGGGTTAAAGATAGATGTTTCTGGGCCTTTGGGGAGGCCAAGAACATGAAGGCTGGTGCCCTGGAATAAAACTCAGGGAGCTGGCTCTTCTGACACCTTGACTCCTCCTCTCCAGGCCCAGGGCAAGATCCCAGAAGAGGCCTTCAAACAAACCTCTTAAAAAGAGCTCTTTCTTGGATGTCATCTTTGTCTTCATCCACATCATTTATCTTTTCTCCTGCCTAAGGCCATACATACCCTTGACTGGGCCTGGAGGCCTGGCTGACCAAGAAGCCAAAGTTACCTAACCACCTGAAGTGTCATTTGTTCTGTTTATTCTTCATATTCATGATCACTGTGGTTGTGCTGTTGTTTTATTCTTTTTCATAATAAAGAGTGATGTTACACATTCTATGTTATGTGTCTTGGATCTCTCTTCCTGTGCCCAACCATGAGCAATGGGTCCAGGACTGAAAGGCCCTTCGCTCTCCATCCCCAGCTCCCCCATTCACTCCGGCAATCTCTAGCAGATGCATCAATCTTGACTACATGGGCAGTTTGTCAATAGATTCTAATAAGAATGGACACACAGTGCTTCCAGAAATTGGCCTTTGGAGACAGTGTGACTCAGTCATGTGCTTTACCTAGTGGCCCACAGAAGCAGGCATGGGACCTGGCACAAAGGCATTTTGCAAGGAATGCCTACTGCAACATGTATGAACCATTACGCTAAATGAAGGAAATAAGTTACAAAGGACCATATAATGTATGACTCCACTTATATGAAACATTCAAAGTATGAAAATCCATAGATATAAAGTAAATTAGTGTGTGCCAGGGTCAGGAGCAAAATGCAAATGGAACATGACATCTTAATGGATATAGGATCTTTTAGGGTGATGAAAATGTTCTGGAACTATATCGTGATGATGGTTGTACAAAATTTGATTGTACTAAATACCACTGAATTGTTCACTTTAAAATGGTTAAAAATGTAAGTTTATGTTATGTGATTTTTTCCCCACAATTAAAAACACACACACTAAAATATGGATGAACCCTGGAAGTACTTTGCTAAGTGAAAAAAGCCATTTATATGAAATATCTAGAATAGGTAAACCACAGTGACAGAAAGCAGGTATGTGGTTGCCAGGGCCTGGGTGGAAGGAGAATGAGCACAAGTGCTTAATAATATGGGGTTTGTAAATAATTTGTGAAACTAGATAATAATGATGGTTATACAACATTGCGAGCATACATAATGCTACTGCATTGTACAATTTAAAATTATTCAAGTGGTAAATTTTATGCTGTCTATATTTTGTCATAATCTTTAAAAATCTACAGTGGAGTTCTTTTAAAAATGGCATTGAATTTTTCATGAATATAATATACTTACTATAGAAATGTTGAAAATACTGAAGACTATAAAAACCAAAGGGGGAAAACCCTCACAATCCAAATCATGAGCACAATCTTCACTGCTGATTTTTGCTTTTCTTTATACATACTCTATACCCATATAACATCATCTGGATAACATTGTTTTACGGAATATTTTTTCACTTGGCATCATTTCTTTGGAATTTTCCCTATATCACTAAAGTCTTCTAAAACATTTTTAAAGCAATTTGCAAAATACTACAGATAAACGAACAGAAAAATAGTTGACCTCCATGGCAGCTCCCTCCCACTTTCCTCCCCTCTGTGGCCCCCTGAACAGTGAAAGAACTTGGGAAGGCCACCCAGAACCTCCAGAGTCTGGCCTTAAATTGCCTTTCCTCTCTCAGCCTGCTTTCCTGACACGTCCTCTACCCACCTGACTTTAGGTGCAGAACCTGTGGTGGGTCAGGCCTAGAAGGGGCTCACAGTGGGATAATGGGATACTTTAGCATTTAATCTGTTCTCATTTTAGTAGTTGCTTACCTCTGTTCTACTTCATCCTCCATTGTAGGTGATAAGCAAACTATGAGATTGGGGGGGGGGCGGTATGAGCACAAAGATATTTGAGTATTAAGACTCTTCCATGAGTACAGAATTGTTTTTCCTCATGCCCACGCTCGAGTTCCCACATACTTAAGTGTGAAAAATATCGTGGGCATCAGGAGAGGAGACAGAACATAAGAATGGGACATGTACACACAAGGGTCGTTTGGTATTCATATGCTTCTCTCTTCCATTTTGTTCCATTATATCCTTATCCCACCTTTACCTTGACTCTTTCCCTGTAGGAAATTTGGTAAGCAACAAGGGCGAGAGACTTTAGAGAGAAACAAGACTACGATGTTTGATATTGATCAACAATCAGACCAGAGCAGCTTTCCAGACGCCCCGCCCCATTTCCTGTAGAAAATTGAGTGCCTGGGAGGGCTTCTCTCAAAGAGGGGACGTACAGTTTTGAAATAGGTTAGAATTTATCCTCCTCTCAGTCTGGAGCCTCTCTCCAACCTTACCTCCTCAACCTGCCCTTTTCCGTGGGCCGGGGGACCTGGTGATGTGAGCCTGTAAATACGGCGCTTTGGTGACATGAATGTGTAAATACGACACTTCGGTATCCATCCGCCTAGTCAGGCGGAGCTGGTTCACTGACGTCATCGCCTGAAACCCGCGAACACTACAGGGCGGGGGAATGTAGGCTTGCTGGAGGGAGTTCCTAAAAGAGGGGAACTAATACCTAGAGACCCTTTGACATAAGCCTGCTTCTTTCCATCCAGCGCTGCTTTCTCTATATCCAGATTCCCGCCTCTGCACATTCCAATGCCGGAAACAGCCGTGGTAGGCGGGATGGAAGTCAGTGACAGAGAGAGAAGTGGCGTTCTGCACAGCTTGGTATCAATCCGCTTTCATTTGGCCGGATCACCTTAAACTACACTAGCTCCTCCCGCAGTCGATTTGGGTATTGGAGACGAGACAAGGCAGAGCCTGTGGAGGGAAAGGTAGTTAATTTAGTCACTAGGAGCGGGTCTCTGAGGAGCCCTGGGGACGAGAAGGAAAGGGAAATGCCCAAAAGTGACTATTGCTTGGCAATTACGGCCCTTAATCTGATAAAGCAGGCATCTCGTCCCAGGCGCGGGACCAATCCCCAAACACAGTCGCCGCCATTGTCTCGTGTCCTTGTGTCCATCTGACTGTCCTTCCCTCTTTCTGTAGGGCACGGCACCCCTTGAGGCAAGGAAATGAGAAAACTGCCCCTGATCCAAGCAGAGCAGGTCAGTGAGAAGGCGGGTATGGTTTGGGAATGTGGATATGAGTATCAGATGAATGTGGAATACGTGACCTGGTCATGAGGCATGGGCGGTGAGAGTGATAGAGGGACGGAGGTAGTTTGAGCGCCACACGACGATAAAGTTAAAATGATATGTCTCTTGTTAGTGTGATTTTTCAGACCCCCACCCCACCTCCGACCGTGTTTGGGAAGGGAAAGGAATATAATAGCAGTTTCTAGTGGAGAAGTGGCGGATTATATAATAGAAGGAAGGGCTGCAGCTATTGGTAAGAAGACTTGCCTGGAGAGCCCAGGAAGGAAGAGAGGGTAAATGCAGGTTGAAGTGCTTGATAATCAAGGTCCTGAATTAGAAAAGGGTCTCATGTCCTGGTTACTAGTCTGACCAAGTCTCTCTCACCGTCGTTTCATGTGGTCTCTGGATGCATATCAATGCATTTTATATGTGTACGTCTGTTTCTAAGTGTGTGGTACTCCATGCTTCTGTAATCTGTAGGGGGCAGAGGACCTCGAAGGGACGGGATAAGAAAAAGAAAATTAACCTAATTTTTGTTGAGTGGGCAGTGCTTTGAAGGTGGTAGATAGCTAAGACTAGAGCAGGTAGGGGTCTAGGGGAAACTCCAGATCTCCTATTTGCCAGCTTTCCGAATAGTCCTTTATATTCTCATTGTGTTGAAGCAATTGATAGGTTTTAGGGAGAGTATGAAAACATAAGAACTTAGATGAAATTTGAAAATAATACTTTTCATTGATTTCCCAGCGAACTTCCAAGGCTGAGCATTCCATCCCTATTGACACCACCGCTATCATGCAGGGATGTTTGGGTTGTCAGATTTGGGGAATGAAGCAGAGAAGATTGGAGATTTGGGAGAAGGGGAGGTGGAAAATTTTGGTGAAAAAGTATCTGTATCAAGAAGGCATTGGTGTCCTAGATGCTGCTCTCTACCAAGGATTCAGTCTCCATTGTGTCCTGTGTCTCCATTTGTTTATCTCTGCATTTGTAAATCTCTGTGTGTTCTCTAAATCTGTAGAACTCTCAGTTGTGAAGGTTTATAAATGGTAACCCAACTTGAAGCTAGGAAATGATGAAGAGAAAAGTGCCCTGTCTGTTAAGATTGGTGTGATGGTAGAGGGACTAGAGAATTATATCCCTTCTGTTTTACCAGTTTACTAACCCCTGTTGGATCTACTGCTGATTTAGTTGGGAATCTTCATAAGCATTGGGGTTACAGAAGGGTAACATCTGCTTTTCTAACTCCCATCTGATTTTTCTATCTGTATGTTTCACCCTAGCCCAGTGGTCAGCAAACTGCGGCTGGGCAAACTACGGCTCGCGAGCCACATGCGGCTCTTTGGCCCCTTAAGTGTGGCTCTTCCACAAAATACCGACTTCTGTGCATGGGCCACGGAATTTCAATCACACTGTACGTGCACACCCGCACTTGGTATTCTGTGGAAGAGCCACACTCAAGGGGCCAAAGAGCCCCATCTGGCTCGCGAGCCGCAGTTTGCCAACCATGGCCCTAGCCCAATTCTAAACAAGGAAAATGGTAGGGTAGTCACTGAAGAGGAAAATGATAGGTAGCAGGAAGGAGAGGAGTAGTCCTAAAGCAAGACAATGGGGGAAGGGACCAGAAGGAGGGAAACACTTGAAAAAGTACAAATATAGGGAAAGTACAAGGTCTGGCTACCAAGAGATCAGTTTCCATAACCTGCTATTTGATTATCTGTCCATAGATCTTTTGTAGGGCTTATCATCATTGGAATCAAGGACAGGAGGAGAAATTACTCCAGATCAGTGCAGATTGGTATGGATGTGGATGGAGACATCCTCAGTAGTCATGTAGGATGAGGTAGTGGAGATCTGCTTGGGTCCATCAGGGGTAAAGAGCCAATCTAGGGATTTCTCTGTCTCATTCCCATCCAGCTTTCCCACTCTCCATACTCCTGTTTTGTGTCTGGAAAGAAGATTAGTAGCACCTGCAGTTGAAGAGTGTGAATTTAAGGGGAAGATTGCTAATTATCTATCTCTCCCTTTAACACTGAGTTTCCATACTCTCCTGTCAAAATGAGAAAAACATTGGAAAATACTCAAAGCCCCATTTCCTTCCTCCACTCCTAGGTCCAACTTCAGTGGCAGATCTGGTGGCCTTGGAGGGGCTGAAGACCACCACCCTCCACAGGGTTGCGCTCAGGCACACAGCCATTCTTCTGAGTGAGCTTTCTCTGCACATTGTTTATATCACTGGCAGAGCCTGTAGTTGAAAAGGGGGCTGAGTGACTACTGGACGTTTTATGAAAACACCAACCTGGGATGGACCTTTGGTTAAGGCTGTGACAGGGGTGGGGGTATATAAATTGGCCTTGACTTTAGTTTGGATCATGACTGGCTCTGAGGCCAAGGCAAGGACAGAGGAGAGGCCTGGGCTGGCCGGAAAACTATGATCAGTGGTCCTGCCGACACTATAGCCAAGGCTAAAATCCAGGCCAAGGCAGTGGCTGAGGCAAAACGGAAAAGAGGACCAGTATCCCAGGCCAAGGCTGGGGATGGAGCAGTGGCCAGGACAGAGAAAGTGACCTATGGCCATGGCTATGGCAAAGGAAGTGAGCAAGATGGAAGCAAAGATTCAGACTAGAGTCATGGCTGAAACTAAGGCAAAATCCCTGGCAGAACCTGGTATAGTGCCCCAAAACAATTCAAAAGCCATGCCTACATCCAGGTTCAGTGCTGTGCACAAGTATGAAGTCAAGGCTGATGCTGGAAGTGAAGCCAATATCAGGTCCTTTTCCAAGGTGGATAATAAGGCCAATATTGGATCCAGGCCCCTGAGAAGGAAAGAGGCCAGCACCAAGTTCAGGGCTGGGGACAGAGCTGGTATAATCGAGTCCAATGATGAGGATGAAGAAAATGTCTGCTCCTGGTTCTGGACTGGAGAAGAACCTAGTTTAGGATCCTGGTTCTGGCCTGAAGAAGAGAACCCTTATCAAGTTTATAAACCTCCACCACCTAAGATCGAGGAAAAGCCCAAGTCCACACCCAAACCTGAACTTACTATAAAGCAAAAAGCAGCAGCATGGTCAAGGGCCAGGTATAGTGTCCTAGTCCCAATAGATGGAGGGGAACCATCCTTGCCTCCAGAAGGGAATTGGACTCTGGTTGCGACCTTGATTGAAACTCCTCTGGGTATTCGGCCTCTGACCAAGATCCCACTCTTTGATGATGGGCCTTACTTCCAGACCTTAGCTGAGATCAAAGAACAGATTAGGTATAGGGAAAAGTATGGGCCTCATCCAAAAAACTGCCGCTGCAAATCACGTGTCTTCAGTTTAGAGCCTAAAGAGTTTGATAAACTTGTTGCCCTACTTAAGTTAACTAGGGATCCTTTCATTCATGGAATAGCAAGGATGATAATGGGCATCAGTCCTGCTTATCCATTTACCCAAGATATAGTTCATGATGTAGGAATTACTGTTATGATTGAAAACCTGGTCAATAATCCCAATGTTAAAGAACACCGTAGAGCTTTAAATAAAGTGGATGACAACTCTGAATCTTCTGAAGAAGCAAAAACAGGAGAGTCATATGTAAATGAAGTTTGTAAGGACATAATCTCTTATCCTTTGAACTCCCCTGTGCAACTTGCTGAACTAAAATTATTGGAGCACTTGAGTGTGAAATTTGAGAATCACCATATGATTGCAAATTATATTCCAGATCTCCTCACCTTGTTAAACAATGGAAATGTCAAAACCAAATTTTATGTTTTAAAAGTGTTTTCGCGCTTGTCTAAAAATCAAGCCAATACAAGAGAACTGATCAGTGCCAAAGTACTGTCATCATTGGTTGCACCCTTTAACAAGAATGAGTCAAAGGCCAATATTCTTAATATTATTGAAATTTTTGAGAATATAAATTTCCAATTCAAAAAGAAGGTGAAATTATTTACCAAGGAAGAGTTCACTAAATCTGAACTTATTTCCATATTCCAGGAAGCAAAACAGTTTGGTCAGAAACTCCAAGACTTAGCAGAGCACAGTGATCCTGAGGTGAGAGATAAAGTTATACGATTAATACTCAAACTCTGAATAGCTAAATGTTCTCACAAAGCCTTGAATAGTTTTTGGTGTAATATGAAACCAATGCATATTATAAGTTCAGTATTTATGTTATCTGTGTTGTCTGAAGGAGGCAATTTTATGGATACCAAATGATGTTGAGAACTTAAATATTTGTTAATTTTTATTGTGCTATATAAATTGAGATATTTTCATTATTTGTATAACGTGACCTGATAATGAAACTGTTCATCCCAAGTAAGTTATACTTCTGTGCTTTATATTGACATAAGTGTATTCATTTGAGACTTCATTTACATAATAAAGTTGCATGCTGAAACTGGTGAAAAAATTGTCCTAGTTCTTAAGTTGAAGTATAGTCAGGGATAAAGCACAACCAGTACACTGTTTGTGTCTGTAGAGGGATACCAACAAAACAAGTTCACATTGACAGACTTTAGTTCCTTGTTCAAAGAGTAGAATCACTCTGTACACAAGAAGACATGACTGTGCTACTGGCTGGCATCTGGCCTAATCTGGGGAAAGGGGTGAAGACACAGACATAGGAGAAAGGGAACACAGATGGTTTCATCCCAGTCTGAGTCCCAGAACTTGTGTTCAGCCTTTCACATAGGATATCTCATCAGGATACCTTTAACTTTTTAACCTCCAAAATGATTCCCAGTTCTCACACTCATTCAGCAAAGCCATGGAAGTGTGGTTGTGATACGACAACTCCACCCTCAACATCCAGGTAGCCCATCTAGAGGTACCAGATTTACGGCTTCATCTGAGATCTCTCCCCCTGTAGTCCTGAGCCTCAGAGGAGGATCTTTCTGGGCACCAACTACAGAAACAGCTTCATGGATAGTTTCATTGTCCTGCCTTGGTGACTAGTCTCATCCTTGCTTTTTTTTTTTTTTTTTTTTCTGGCCAATCCTCTGGACTTATTTGTGCCTATCCTTGGTGGCAACCCTGTTTTTTTGTTTTGTTTTTTGGTTAATCCTCACCCCAGGATATTTTGCTCATTGATTTTTAGAGAGAGTGGAAGAGATGGGGAGAGACAGAGAGAGAAACATCTATGTGAGAGAGACACATCTATTGGTTGCCTCCCACACACACCTGGACCGAGGCCGGGGATCAAACCTGCAACCAAGGTATATGCCCTTGACTGGAATCTAACCTGAGACCCTTCAGTCTACAGGCTGATGCTCTAACCACTGAGCAACCAGCCAGGGCACAGCCCCTGTTTTCACTGATCCCTTTTGGTCAGAGCTCAGTTCTAAGAGACAGTCATAGGATACCAAAGTCTTTTAGGAGTATGTTGCCAGAAAGAAATTAATTCCCCTATCTCACTATCCTATTTGTTCAGGTGTCCAATTTACAGAATTCACAATTTAGTACAGCCACGTTGTCTATACTATCTCAGCTCCTCCTGTTTAAACTTAACTAAAGTTAGATTCTGGCTTGGGGATTGTGGCATAGAATGCCAAAGCATAGATTGGGTTGTGGGGTCACCTGTGTCTCTTCTAACCTCTGCTTCCTTTGCTGTTATTACCCACTTTACTGCCCAGAATTGAGAGATAGATATATTAGGATCAGTGTACAAATATTGGTCTTTCTATTGAACTTCTCTCTCTCTTAACATTTTATGTATTGGGCAGAAGGCCTAAACTGAAAAATCTTAACAAGGTGTTATGTACCCCTAGTTTTAGCAGCTATCCCTGGTTTAAGTTCTATTAAGGTAAAATCTGAACTACTACATACATCCAGGAGTTAAAATGAAAGACAACTGGTCATACTTGGGCATTAAGCTTACCTGAAAAAAAAAGCAGGTAAGCTTTTTGGAATGTGCAATTGCAACTTATATGATTTTTAAAGTTATTTATAACTTGCTTTTTAATCCACAGAACTCCCATAGCCTGGAATTCCAGCTCTGGGTACTGCTTTCAGAGTTGGGAACCTGCACTATACAATTGGACCAGACCCTTTGGAATACTCTGTGTCTCAAACACCCTATGGAGCACACACTTAATCAGTTGATGACTATAGATTTTTCCATCAGCTAAAGAGAAGGGTGAGTGTGGGTTATGTCAGTATTTGTATCAAAGCAAGTAACTGGTGGTCTCTTTTTGGGTGGGAATCAGGGGAGACAGAATCATTTGCCAAATTGTTCTTAGGGTGTCCTTGAGATCCAAACTTAATCTCTGTTTCATCTTTCCTGGTAAAATAATTCAGGCAAGCCCATGTAGTATCAGGGCTAATCAAGATGTTAATTATATTAAAGTGTTGCAACCAGGAGTAAAAATTAGTGTGGATTTCTCATCTTGCAAAAGGAACAAAATAGAGGAACAACAACAACAAAAACACACCTCTGGAAATGCAGAAGGAGCTATTAATTACAACATGGGGGAAGGGAAGATAAGGGTGTCCGAGAAGACTTCAAAAAGGACCTGGACTCTGCAAGGAATCTTCCTCCAGCACAGCTGGGCTATTAGCACCACTGGCCCTCTACTATGCCCTCAATTTTAAAAGAGGAACTTTCAGTGGACATTTATCTATAAAATATCACCAAGTTCCCTAGTAAGGCTTTCAAAACTCTGTATTCTTCAGTACTTTTCCACTTTCCCCATTATATCCCACTAAGTGATCTACTAGTATATTCAAGTCACACTGGACTATTTGTTGACTATTTCATGTACTTTTCCTACTTTTGTGCATTCCTTCATGCTGTTCACTCATGTTGCAATGCCCTTATAACCCTTTTCTGCCTATGGGGAAACTAATTCATTATTTTAAGCTCCGTTACAATGCCAGGTCCTTTTTGAAGTCTTCTCCGACAGCCTTATTTTTCCTTCCTCCACGTTGAAATTAATAGCTCCTTCTGCATTTCCAGAGGTGTGTTTTTTATTTGATTGTCTTGTTCCTCTATTTTAGCATTTGTGTCTTTATACCATGTCTTGGATTCTTAATTTTAAGTTTGAACTTGTGTTTAGGGACAGTTAGTATAGAGGGGGAAGCTTGGGTTTGAGAGTGTCTGACTCCAAAGACTGATTTTTTAAATTATGTACAGTAATAATAATTAACATTTATACATTTATTGAAGTGCCTACTATGTGCCAGATACTGTTCTATGTGCTTTACTTGTATTAACTCATTTAATTCCTAAAACAGTCCAATGGAGAAGGTACTGCTGAGATACTGACTGGTTAAATAACTTGACCAAGCTCATTGAGTTGGCTAGTAGTAGAGCTAAGATTCAAACCTTTTGCATTCTGAATCTGGAGCTAGCATATGTGACCACTTTTTAACTCTGTATCCCCACATAGCTCCTAGTAAAGTACATTGCCCATCCCAAATTTAATTTGTATATTGATACGCCTGACCCTTATCTTTTCCCTTTGTGTAGACCACTTCTGCCTTACCTTCATTTCCTATCTAAGCATTTATGGTTCATCACTTTTCAACATGTTGTTAAATTTTCCTTTTTATTGTGATAAAATATATAACATGAAAATGGGCATTTTAATGACTTTAAGTGTACAATTGACACCATCACTACAATCTATTTCCAAAACGTTTTCATCACCTGATAGAGAAGCTGTGCAACCATTAAGTAATAATTTCTCATTCCCCTCTCCCTCTAGCCCAGGAGTGGGCAAACGTTTTGACTCGAGGGCCACAATGGGTTCTTAAACTGGACCGGAGGGCCGGAACAAAAGCATGGATAGAGTGTTTGTGTGAACTAATATAAATTCAAAGTAAACATCATTACATAAAAGGGTACGGTCTTTTTTTGTTGTTGTTTTATTCATTTCAAACGGGCCGAATCCGGCCCGCGGGCCGTAGTTTGCCCACGGCTGCTCTAGCCCCTGGTAATTACCAGTCTACTTTTAAGAGAAATCATGCAGTATTTGTCCTTTTGTGTCTGGCTTATATCACTTAGCATGCCATTTTCAAAGTTTATCCATGTTGTAGCATGTATCAGAACTTTATTCCTTTTTAAGTTTTTTTAAATTGTTATTTATTGATTTTAGAGAGAGAGGAAGGGAGGGAGGAAGGGAGAGAGAGAGAGAGAGAGAGAGAGAGAGAGAGAGAGAGAGAGAGAGAGTAATATTCCTATGTGTGTTCACATTTTGTTTACCATTCATCTATTGATGGACACTTGAATTGTTTCCACTTTATGAATAACACTGCAGTGAACATTGGTGTACTGTTCAAGTTCCTGCTTTCAATTCTTTTGAATATACCTAGAAGTAGAATTGCTGTGCTGTATGGTAATTCTGTGTTTAGCTTTTGGAAGAATTGCCAAACTGTTTTTCACAGCAATGGCACCATTTTACATTCCCACTTAAGGGTTTGTTTAATAGTCTATTCTTTTCCCATTGAATGGACTTGGCACCCTTGTCAAAATCAATTGGTCCTAGACATATTGGTTTATTTCTGGACTCTCAATTCCATTCCATTCATTTCTGTATCAATCTTTATGCCAGTAGCACAGGGTTTTGATTACTATAGCTTTGTAGTAACTTTAGAAATCGGGAAGTGTAAGTGCTCCAAAGTTTCCTCTTTTTTAATATTGTTTTTGTTAATCTGTCCCTTTCCATTCTATATGATTTTAGGATCAGCTTTTCCATTGATAAAAAAAAAAGCTATTTGGATTTTGACAGGGATTGCATTCAAGCTATAGATTGCTTTGGGCGTATTGTCATCTCAATAACATTAAGTCTTCCAATCTATGAACACAGGATTCTTTCCAATTTATACAAATATTTAATTTATTTTAGCCCTAGCTGGTGTGGCTTGGTGGATAGAGCGTTGGCCTGCGGACTAAAGGGTCCCAGGTTCAATTCCGGTCAAGGACACATGCTTGGGTTGTGGGCTTGACCTCCCAGTGGGGGGCGTGCAGGAGGCAGCCGATCAATGATTCTCTCTCATCATTGATGTTTCTATCTCTCTCCCTCTCCCTTCCTTTCTGAAATCAATAAAAATATATAAAAAATATTTAATTTATTTTAGCAATATTTTATCTGTCAATGGACATTTTGGTTGTTTCCACCTTTTGGCTATTGTGAATAATTCTGCTAAGAACACTGGTTGTACAAATATCTGTTTGAGTCCCTGCTTTCAGTTATTTTGGGTATATAACTAGAGTAGAATTATTAAAAATAGAATTACCATATGTTTAATTTTTTGAGGAATTTCCATACTGTTTTCCAAAGCAGCTGCACTTTACATTTCCACCAGCAGTGCACATAGGTTTCAGTTTATCCTCATCCTTGCCAACGTTTGTTATTTTCTGTGTTTGACCAGTTTGAATGTGTGTGAAGTGGTATCTTGTGGTTTTGCTTTGTATTTCCCTAATATCTAGTGATGTTGAATAGATTTCCACTAGAGGCCTGATGCACGAAATTCATGCAAGGGGCTTGGCCCTCACAGCCCCAGCTGCCTCGGCCCTCACAGCCCCGGCTTCATCTGGATCCAGAAGGTCATCCACACAGTTGTTCAGCTGTTCGGCCATTCGGTCGATTTGCATATTACATTTTTATTATTATAGATTTGATTACTGGCCATTTGTATGTTTTCTTTGAAGAAATGTCTATTCATGACCTTTGCCCCTAAACTTAAACCTTTAAAAACAGGTTTGTTTGGTCTTTTGTTGTTGAGTTTTAGGAGTTCTTCATGTATTATTGATATTAACCCCATATCATATGATTTGCAAGTATTTATTCCCATTCGATGGGACTGCCTTTTCACTTTCCTGAAATGGTCTTTTAATACACAAAAGTTTTTAATTTTGATGAAGTCCAATTTATCTATTTTTCTTATGTTTTTTATGTCATATCTAATAAATAATTGCCAAACCCAATGCCACGAAGTTCTTCCCTATGTTCTAACAGTCTTAAAGTTTTAGCTCTTAAGTTTGTCTTGGATCCATTTTGAGTTAATTTTTTGTATATGATGTAAGGTAAAGGTCCAAATTCATTATTTTGCATGTGGATATCCCGTTTTCCCAGCACCATTTCTTTAAAGGAATGCTTGTTTTCCATTGAATGGTCTTGGTACCCTTGTCAAAAATCATTTGGCCGTGTATGCAGGGGGTTATTTCTGGGCTATCGATTCTGTTTCACTGGTTTATTGTCTATCTTTTTGTCAGTACAGTAAAACCTCAATATAATGGACTAATTCAGGCGAAGGGAGTCCATTAAAGCCGAAAGTCCATTATATAATAAAGTAGGTTTTCCAAATGGGTATGTTAAAAAATCTACAAATTAGTTAGTTGACCTGTTTTTACTTATGTAGACACATTTGTGTAATGAAAATTAAGTATTAATTTCACAGAAAAGTTTTCTGTATGTATTACTGTAATTTCAAATTTATACAGAAGAAGTCTAGTAAATGTGTACATTCACCAGTCACCTCGAGTAAACAAATGCATGCAGCTGGGGCGTGGCTGAGCACACAAGGGAACATTGGCCAGCATGCTTTAAAACTGCTGTACAAAGTCACTCCAGGTGACAACAGAAACAATTACCAAGCGCGATGCTTTGTGATCACATGCTAATCATTCACCGAACATTGTTTATGATTCGTGACTCTTGGATTTAAATATGTAGACTATAGTTGTAGATATGTAATATTTATTTATGTTGGTGAAATTACAGCAGTGTTTTTCAAACTTATGACCTGTTAGCTAAAATTTGTTAAAAATAACGGGAAAAAAAGCTGTTAATTTAACTGTAAGCAAATCTTAGTTCAAAGCATTTTAAAATGAAGGTGTGTTAATTTTCACATATGACATACGGACTGGAAATTTTGTCTGATAAATACGAAATCCATTAAATTGAGGTCCACAAAATTGAGGGTTTACTGTACCATACTGCTTAGATTACCAGAGTTGTTGTAACAAGCTTTGTGTGATATTGTGATTTCTAAGAAATATGCATATATTTGGTCATTCTAATAACCAAAATATACTTCTCATATATAGTTTGTATTTGTCCACAGTTCTTGACTGACAGTTCCCAAAACAGTTGAAACTTCCTGAGTGGTAAGAGTAATGGGGGCTTATTTTGTCATTATATTTGGTCTCGTCTTTAGTTCCTGAAATTTACTTCAGAGCCACTAAAGTAAAATGGGTGTCTTGTTATTTATAGCAAGCCCCTTTTCACCATGACTGGGTCTATATTAATGAGGTGACTTTTGGAAAGCACCTAAAGATGATAGCTGATTGGCTGAGGAACCAAGTATGTGATTACAGGGTTGAAACTTTCAGTCCAACCACCCCACTATTATCTCTTAGGAAAGGAGAAGGGCTGGAGGTTGAATCAATTACCAATGGCCAATGATTTAATCAATCACATAATAAAACCTCCATAAGAAAACCAAAAGATAGGGTTTGGAAAGCTTCTGGGTTTGTGAACACAAGAAGATTCTGGGATAGTAGAGCACTGGGAGACAGCATGGAAGCACTACACCCTTTTCCCATACCTTGCCATAGCTCTTTCATCTGGATTTTCCTGAGTTATATCCTTTAATAATAAACCAGTAATCTGGTAAATAAACTGTTTCTCTGAGTTCTGTGAGCCACTAGCAAATGAATCAGACCTAAGGAGGTGGTCACTGGAACTTCCTATCTGGGAGAAAGCTGCATCCCCAGCTCTCGCTCTGATGCCAGACAATTCAGTTTCTCCCTTTACATCTCTGGTGCCCTTCAAACTGCTGCCCCAGTGCTGGAGCTCAGAGAAGTGAATCCAAATAAGTGCATGGGCCTTTTAACAGGAACTGTCTGGGACTACAGCATCCTTTTGTCTTCCTCAGCCTCAATCCCTACTGATTTATAGTCAGAAGTTATGGAGACTTCTCTTTCTGGCACTGGAACCCTGGGCTGGGGGTCTGGTGTGGTGCTGAAACCCCTCATTCCTCAGGAAGGACCTCTGCATGTGAGAGGTCTACATGTGAGTGTGGACTAGCTCATTCTGTGTCTCTGCCCCTTTTGTGAGTCTCAATATGGCTTCTTTATTTCCCTAGTTTTAGTACCTCCCTTCAGCCAGATTTTAGGTGGTTCTGAATGATGGTTGTTGTGTAGTTTAGTTGTAATTTTGATGTGGTTGTGGGAGGAGGCAAGTACTACATCTACCTACACTGCCATCTTGATCAGAAGTCTATTCTTATATTTCAATATTATGTTGGCTACTTTTGTTTTTCTGCCTTTTTTATAAGCGTTTGAATAATTTTTCAATATCCACAAAGTAATTTGCTTAGATTTGAAATCCAAGCAAAGTTGAGAAGAACTGATGTCTTTACAATACTGAGTCTACTTATCTATAAACATAGAGTGCCTCTCTCCATTTATTTTGATCTTTGATTTCTTTCAGTGGTTTTGTAGGTCTTGTACATATTTTGCTAATTTATACCTAAGTATTTTATTTTTGGATATAGATGTAAATGTTATCGCACTTTTAATTTCAAATTTCAATTTTATTCCTGGTATGTAGAGAAGAAATTGATTTTTGTATGTTAAACTTGTATCCTGAAACCTTGTTATATTTGCTAATTAGTTTCATGAGGGTTTTGGTTGAATCTTTGAGATTTGTACATACACAATCTTATCATCTGAGAACAAAAATAGCTTTATTTCTTCTTTTCTAATCTGTGTACCTTTTATTTTCTTATCTTATTCCTTTAGTTGGGATTTCCAGTATGATGTTGATTAGGAGAGGTGAAAAGGGGTCACCCTTACCTAGTTCTTGATATTAGTGTGAAAGCACCTACTTTCTCACCATGAAGTGTGATGTTGGCTGAAATTTTTTTTTAGCTTCTCTTTATTAAGTTGAAGAAGGTACACCATTCTAATTTGCTGAGAGTTCTTTTTTTTAATCATGAAGAGGTGTTATATTTTGTCAAATGCTTTTACTGCATGTATTGATGTGATCGTGTGATTTTTTTTCTTCACCATGTTGATGTGATTCGTTACATTAATAGATTTTCAAATGCTGAAATGAGCCATATATACCTGGGATAAATCTCACTTAGTTATGATATATATATATATATATATATATATATATATATATATATATAATATTTTAGAGTTAACTCATTAATATTTGTTCAGGCTTTTTACATCTTGCTTTATGATATATATTTATCTGATTTTGGTATTAGGAAGTATTATCTCTGCTTTCATTTGTAGAGAGTTGGTATAATTGCTTACTGAAATATTTGATAGAATTCATCAGTGAAAATACCTGAGCCTTGCACTATTTTGAAAGTTTATCAATTATTGATTCAATTTCTCTAATAGATATAGATCTATTTAAGTTATCTATTTCCTTTGTGTAAATTTTGGTACATAGTGTCCAGGAATAGCAGGAAAATAATAAAGCTAGTCCTTTTAAAATTGTTTATCAAATATGTGCATAGAGTTGTTTATAATATTTCTTTATTACCATTTTAATGTTAATAGATTCAATTGTGCTGGCACCTCTTTCATTTCTGATATTGATAATTTGTGTCTTTTCTCTTTTTTCTTGGTTAGTCAAGATAGAGGCTTACCCATTTTTCTAATCTTTCCAAAGAACCAACTTTATTTTAGTTGATTTCTCTATTGATTTTCTGCTTTCAATTTCACTGAATTCTGCTCTAATTTTTATTCTTTGGCTCAATTTAGATTTAATATGCTCTTTTTCTAGTTTTCTAAGGTGAAAGGTTAGCTTTTAAATATAAGATCTTTTTGTCTTTACTAATATATACATTCAAATGTATAAATATCCAACTAACTTTTGATTTTGTTATATCCCTGAAATTTTGAAAGTTGTATTTTTATCTTGATTCATTTTAAAATATTGCTTTAAATTTAGAGTTCTTTCACCCATATGTAATTAAGAAACGTGTTGTTTAATTTTCCAGTATTTTGAGAACTTTCAATTATTTTTCTATTATTGATTTCTAGTTTTATTCCATTGTAGTCTGAGAACATATATTGCACAATTTCTATTCTTTTAAATTTGTTAAGATCCAGAATGTGGTCCATCTTGATGTGTTCTATGTGAGTTTGAGAATTTATATCCTGCTGTTGTTGGATGATATAGTCTATAGATGTCAATTAGATCTAGTTGATTGACTGTGCTGTTCAGTTCAATTGTGTCCTTATTGATTTTCTGCCTTATGGATCTGTCAGTTACTTTTAGAGGAGTGTGAAGTTTAAATATCATAGTGGATTCATCTATTTATGTATGCAATTCTATCAGTTTCTGCCTCACAGATTTTATTTATTTATTTCTTTTTTTAAAAAAATATATTTTTATTGATTTTTTACAGAGAGGAAGGGAGAGGGATAGAGAGTCAGAAACATCGATGAGAGAGAGAGATCGATCAGCCGCCTCCTGCGCACACCCCACTGGGGATGTGCCCGCAACCAAGGTACATGCCCTTGACCAGAATCGAACCTGGGACCCTTCAGTCCACAGGCCAATGCTCTATCCACTGAGCCAAACCAGTTAGGGCCAGATTTTATTTCTTATATATGGGTTTGTTTGTTTTGGCTTAAACAATAGATATTTATTTCTCATAATTCTGGAAAATGGAAAGTCCACAATCAAGATAAATATAAATAAATAATCATAATAATAAAAGGCCAGAGGTGTCACAACCAAAACGACCAAATGACTGGTCACCATGAAGTGCATGGAGCACCTCTCGTTCCCTCCCCCGCAGCCCACAGACTCTGATCACAGCAAGGCTGGAGGCCGGCAGGCGGGCAGGGCAGCAGGCTGGTGGGGCGCAGCAAGGAGAGCATGGTGAAGGGCGTGGGTGGGCGGGCCTGCAAGTGTGGCAGGGCAGCAAGGCGGGTGGGCGGGGCACGAACGCAGCAAGGCGCGCACCGGTGGGTGGTGCTGCATGATTTTGCACGCTGGGCCTCTAGTCGTACCTAATAATAGACAAACGTGTAAATTAACCGTCCCTCTGCTACGCTCACCAGCCAATCAGGAGAGTATGCAAATTAACCCAACAAAGATGGAGGTTAATTTTCATATGTAGGTGCAAAGCGGTGGAGTGAAGACTGAAGGCTCCGTCCAGAGCCACGAAGACTAAAGGCTCCAGACAGAGCGAAGGCCTGGGTCCCGGGTGCCAGAGGAAAACCAGTTCTGGCAGCCAGGGGAAGGGAAGGCCTATTGCACGAATCTCTTCGTGCAATGGGTCTCTAGTAATATAATAAAAACACAAAGTAAATAATTATAGAATGTCAGTAAACCATTTATTTTATTATTCAAAGCCCATTTGGAGCAAGTCTCTATAAAATACTCTATTCAGAACTTTCTCTCTTTCCAGATTCTTCCCATCCCTCTATTTGGAGGTTATTAACCTCTCTCATGGGATATTTGGCTCCCATTAGTGGTCTTATTTGCCATTAAAGAATTAATTTTCTTCTTATAGTAAATTCTGGCTTTCGGGTCCAATGTTTTTAGTCCTTATCTTGCCACAAGGAACCACTGTGTACTTTTAATAATAGAATCTAGCCCTAGCTGGTTTAACTCAGTAGATAGAGCGTCAGCCTGTGGATTGAAGGGTCCCTGGTTCAATTCCAGTCAAGGACACATGCCCAGGTTGCAGGCTCGAGCCCTAGGAGGGGGCGTGCAGGAGGCAGCCAATCAATGATTCTCTCTCATCATTGATGTTTCTATCTCTCTCTCCCTCTCCCTCCCTCTCTGTCAATAAAAATATTTTTTAAAAAAATAGAATCTATTTGAATTATTTATTTCCTTTGTGTGACTTTTTTTTTTTAAATATATTTTATTGATTTTTTACAGAGAGGAAGGGAGAGAGATAGAGAGTTAGAAACATCGATGAGAGAGAAACATCGATCAGCTGCCTCCTGCACATCCCCCACTGGGGAAGTGCCTGCAACCCAGGTACATGCCCTTGACTGGAATCGAACCCGGGACCCTTCAGTCCGCAGGCCGACGCTCTATCCGCTGAGCCAAACCGGCTTTGGCCTTTGTGTGACTTTTGATACATGGTGCCTAGGAATTGGTCCTTTTCAACTTGATTATAAAACTTAATGTGCATAGAGTTGTTTATAACATTTCTTTATTATCCTAATCTAAACTTGAAGAAGCCTGTATGATATAACTTTTAAACCTTCTGTGAGGTCAAAATATTTAAGTTATACTAATCTGACTTGATCCAATGATAGAACCTAAACTACTTAAGGAAGTGAGATGATAGCATGCACTTATATGCTTTCCATAAATAATAATTTTCTTATGCCTCATATATTTTTATACTCTTTTGTTAAGGCATACACACTAAGGCAAGTATATCAAACTCAAAGGCTAACATGGGCCAAATAAACAAGGTTTACATTTATGTGGGCTGCAAAAAAACAAAAGCTTCAATTTTCATAGAAACGTAGGTTTATTTCGATAGAGACATGCTGAATATGAAATAAATGAGTTACTGTTAACATAAAAACATTTTAATAAAAATTAATATCTTTTTCTTGAACATTAACTTATCAGACACTGAATAACTGCACAAATTAATAAGCGTAATGCAAATAAACCTATTTTTCTTGTTCTCTGAAAGCAAAATATTTCCTGTTGCACACACCAAACAAGTCAGTGCAAGACTAATGACATGGCAATCAGCTGCTAAAATATTTGCTGCTAGTATTAGTGGAGAGAAATGGTGCACCTGTGTGTAAGGCACATAAGGGAAATAAATGCAACACGATTATAGTAATCAGTCATTAGCAAACGTTGTAGTTTGTTATTAATAATCCTGTATAATAAAAGCCTCATATGCAAATCGACCAAACAGCGGAACTACTGGTCAGCTGGGGGCAGGGCCAGCAAATGGGTGGTACCAGGCCAACCAAGGCAGGTACCAGTGGGTAGAGCAGGGGTGGGCAAACTTTTTGACTCGAGGGCCACAATGGGTTCTTAAACTGGACCAGAGGGCTGGAACAAAAGCATGGATGGAGTGTTTGTGTGAACTAATATAAATTCAAAGTCAACATCATTACATAAAAGGGTACGGTCTTTTTTTTTTTTTAGTTTTATTCATTTCAAACGGGCCGGATCCGGCCCGCGGGTAGGGTAGAGGGAAGGGAAGGTGATCGGGGTGGTGGTGGAGGGGTGATTGGGGTGTGGGGCTGGCTGCTTGCTGGCTGGTGCTATCCCCCAATGAGCCCACGGGTCGCCTCTCAAAGAGGGAGGCCAGACTTCTGCTTAGGCCCACACCCCACATCGTCAGTCGGACATCCCCCGAGGGCTCCTGGACTGCAAGAGGGTGCAGACCGGGCTTAAGAACCCTCCCACCCTCACCCCCGAGTGCATGAATTTTCGTGCACTGGGCCTCTAGTTATATATAACAGGATATTGTAAAAATTAAGTCAGGAAATTTTTATTAAAATGTTTCTTATATACCATTATATTGGCTGGGCTGCAAAAATATTCACTGTGGGCCGCATGCAGCCCATGGTCCACGAGGTTGACATGCTTGCACTACGGGTTATTATGTCTTTGATTTGATCCACTTATCATTTGTAGTGTGATCTTTATTCCTGATAATTTACCTTCCTTTGAAGTATGCTTTGTATGAAAATAATAAAGCTTCTCCAACTTTCTTTTTGAGGTGCTAAAAGTATTATGTTATTAATTTCAAACTTAACTTGTTCATTACTAGTATATACTAAAGCAAGTGACTTTTGTTTATTAACCTTATCTTCTAAACTTGTTAGAATGTCTTATTAGTTCCAGGAGTTTTTTGTTTATTCTTTCAGACTTTCTACATACACAGTCATGTCATCTGTGAACAAAGATAGTGTTATTTCTTCTTCCAATCTATATTCCTTTTATTTCCTTTTCTGGTCTTAATGCATTTGGTATGAATTCCCATATAATGTAAAGGAGTGGTGTGAGGGAACATACTTGACTTTTTCCTGATCTTAATGGTAAAGCTTCTAGTTTCAACCATTAAGTGTGATATCAGCTATAGAGTTTTTGTAGATATTCTTTATCAGGTCAAGGAAGTCCCACTCTCCCTGATTTGCTGAACCAACTTTATTCTTTTACATGTGAATATTTAGTTGTCTTAGCATTGCTTGTAAACAGGATTTTCTATAAATGGTGATTGAATTCCAGTCAGTGCGATATGAGTGAAAATTATATGGGCATTTCTTGACTGAGGATTTTAAGAGGCAGGTGGACTACCTCTACTCTTTTTTTTCCCCTACTTTGCTGGCTGGACACAGGCTGTGATGATGTCCCATGGTACTGATGCAATAAGTAAGTGATGACCCAGCCAGTGTTGCTCAGTGGTTTAGTGTTGACCCATGAACCAGGAGGTCATAGTTAGATTCCTGATCAGGGCACATGCCCAGGTTGCAGGCTCAATCCTCAGTAGGGGGTGTGCAGGATGCAGCCGATCAATGATTCTCTCTCATCATTGATGTTTTTATCCCTTTCTCCCTTTCCCTTCCTCTCTCTAAAGTCAATTAAAAAACAAATGTTTAGAAATAAATAAGTAAAATAAGTAAGTGATGGTTAGGTAATCTGAAACATAACAAAAGGTACTGTATACTTCTCATTTTCTTTCTATTTTGAAAGTAATTTGACATTCAATTAAATGTCAGTATTTGCTGGCATTGTGGAAATTCAGGATTTCCTCTCCCAGCAAATCTAATAACCTCACCTCATCAACCCCTTTAGATCTAGCATTCCTCAAGGAGTATTTTCCATGTCCTGAATATCAGTGGCTTTCACATGATTTTTTCAAGTGTTGTTGCCACACTAAGTTTTACTGTCAAACACTTAAGTCCCTCCAACTGCTCCTTCTAATTTTCCCAACCACTTCCCATACCTAGAGTCCTCATCATGTCAGAGCTGAGTAGTCTAGAGAATAGAGAGAAGGATGTTTTCCTCTCTTTAGGTTGCACTTTATAAATGAGATTTGCACCCCAAAGTATAAAAGAGTTTATTTTAAAACAGTGCTTTCTGGGATAACTTATGAACCTGCCTTTGTTATGACAAACATACAGTTGAGGGCATATGTTAGAACAGAAAAAAATAGGAGCCCTATTCCACAGGCTGCCATTAGAATAGCTGTATTCCCCTAATGACCAGGTAGTGTTCCTGGGCTGAGGTCATTGTGCCTGGCTCTGTTTTCCCTCAGGATAAATTCTCTTAAAGCAGAACCCACACCAAATGTGAACTGAAAATATTCTTGGGTCAAGTCTACTCACCAGTTCTCCAGATATGCCTTGTCTCAAGTAGTAAAGTTAGGTTGAGATCTTTCCCAGAAGGCTCTTCAGCCTCTATTGAAAGTAGACATCTGTTGAGTCAATTTTATCACAAGAACTCAACCTGGTCTGCTTGGTCCCAATTGCAAGTGACTTGAATTCCTATGCAAGGCTCTTGAAAATCAGGGAGAGAAGAATAGATACATTCTAAGAATGAACAGGGTTTGGCTCAGACTTGGACAAAAGGGAGATCCCAGAAGAAAAGTTTGTCTGTGGCACATGAAGGAGAGAACAGAGGCAAATTAAATTAAGTGGGCATAAACCCAGGTCCATGCTCACAATGTTTGAGAGAGAACGGAGATCATTTGAGCTGCACAGGCAAGGGATATTCTAGTGTGAAAGTTCACTTGCATGGATGTGGGATGTGGGGGTGGGGGTGTGGGCAGAGTTGTAGTTATGATGAAGCATCACAGCTGCTTCGCTAACCTGGGCTTAATGCTTGGGAGAATGTTTGATTCTGAAATTGTTCCATAGCTCTTCGGTATCCTGGGGTTAATTCTTGGGAGAATGTCTGGTTCTGAAGTTGTTCCATAGCTCTTGAGCCTATTGATGGTAGCTCCCTCAGTTAGTAATGTGGGGGGCAGGCGAGGGGGGTGACACAACAAACCTGGGACTCTGCTTTTATTAGGTCTGAGGGTGAGGAGCCTAAGGTTTCTAGAGGTTCACTCTTTATTGGCTTATTTAAAGTATAAGAGCAGGGCCCTGACCAGGTGGCTAAGTCAGTTGGAGCATAGTCCCGTACACCAGAAGGCTGTGGGTTCAATTCAAGATTAGGCCACATACATAGGTTTCAGGTTTATCCCCAGTCGGGACACATATGGGAGGCAGCAGATTGATGTTTTTCTCTCACATTGATGTCTCTTTTTCTCTCTCTCTTTTCCCTTCCTCTCTCTAAAATCAATAAAATCGTATTCTTGGATGAAGATTAAATAAATAGAGCATAAAAACTTTATTTTTATACTTTATTTAAATAGGTTGTGGAATGGATAAAGTGGAGTCATTCAAGGACTCAGTTATCTACATTACCCAGGGTTTTCTGAGAACTTCATAGTGAGGGTGGCCTCATTCATTATCCAGTTGTTTTCCTAGTAGCTGTGTCATACAGCTGGCAATGTCTTTGTGCAAGATGGATGTCTTTTGAAATAGATACCTGGGCAATCAAAAGCTTAATGTCAGGTACTTAGACTAAAGAAATTTAAGTATCAGAGGCTAGTCAGGTTTACACAACTGCTAGTAGAGATAACGGGGAGTGGAACAATGTATATTGCAGTCAGACTGGAATCCATTTTTAGGAAGAACTAAATATTATATTAATTAGCAGTCAGACAGCCATAAATCAGTAGCATCCTATTTCAATCTTTACTTTGCTCTCTGGATTTTAAAGATGACATTTCACCTATCTGGTATCTTATATAATAAAAGCCTAATATGCTAAGTGTCTGGTCGACTGGTCGGCCGTTCAATCAAAGCATAATATGCTAATGATATGCTAAGGCCACTCAACCACTCACTATGACATGTACTGACCGCCAAGGGGCAGTCGACCGGTTAACCAGGCGCTATGACGTGCACTGACCACCAGGGGGCAGATGCTCTGACTAGTAGGTTAGCTTGCTGCTGGGGCTGGCCGATCAGGACTGACCGAGATGGGCCCTTGGAGCCCTCCTGTGGTCCCTTCCCAGCTGGCCAACCTCCCGAATCCCTCCCAGCCCCAATCATACACCAGTGGGTTCCCTCGGCCTGGCCTGCACCCTCTCACAATCCAGGACCCCTCGGGGGATGTCGGAGAGCCAGTTTCGGCCTGATCCCACAAGCCAGGATGAGAGACCCCACTGGTGCACAAATTCATGTACCAGGCCTCTAGTATACACATAAAGAGCTTAAAATAGGACTTTCCTCAGTTCAATAAATGTTAATTGGCATATTGTGCCTGTGTTAGCATAGGCAGCTAGGAGTTAACAAAAGAAAACGGAGCTAGATTGGCTGGGCCTAGCTGAGTCTGGAAGTTATACTTATGAGACATAGGTCTGGAAGTTACAGCTTCAGACTCCCCAGAGGATCGCTGAATCCTGCCAAGGGGATTACAGCTCTCTGTACCTCCCTTCCCACCTGTAGGGAGGACAGACCAACTTTCCAATCTCCCAAGGGGACCACTTGTCCATTCCCTCATGACACAGGGGTAGGTCCTTCTACTGAGGCATGTGCAGTAGAAACCAAGATGATGCAGGGATGGGCCTTCTACTTTGAGACATGTGCAGTAAGAGCCAAGATGTTCACCATAAAGGGGCAGAGTCTAGCCTGGAAAACGTGGGAATAAAGACAGGAGGACCCAACACAAGCCTGTGAAGAGCCAGGCAAGAAATTGGTTAGTTTAAAAGAAAAGCCTTTCCAAGAGCATACAATGGAGTCAAGACAGTGTCTTCAATAAATGGTGTTGGGAAAATTGAACAGATACATCCAAAAAAATGAAACTAGACCACCAACTTACACCATACACAAGGATAAACTCAAAGAGGATAAAGGACTTAAATGTAGGACAGGAAACCATAAAAATCTTAGAAGAAACCATAGGCAGCAATATTGCAGACATCTTTCATAGCAATGTGTTTACAGATACATCTAGGACAAAGGAAACTCAGGAGAAAATAAACAAACAGGACTACATTACAATAAAAAATTTCTACACAGCAAAAGAAACCATCAATAAAATGAAAAGGGAGCCCGCTGCATGGGAGAAAATATTTGGCAATGATATATCTCATAAGGAATTAATTTCCAAAATATATAGGGAACTCATATAATTAAACAAAAGGTAGACAAACAATCCAATTCTAAAAATGGGCAAAGGACCTAAATAGACACTTCTCCAAAGTGGACATACAGAAGGCCAAAGACATATGAAAAAATTCTCAGACACTGATCATCCGAGAGATGTACATCAAAATGACAATGAGGTACTATCTCACACCTGTTGGAATGGCTGTCATCAACAAATCAACAAATGACAAGTGTTGGTAAAGATGTGGAGAAAAGGGAACCCTAATTACTGTGGTGGGAATGCAGACTGATGCAGCCACTGTGGAAAACAGTATGGAGTTTCCTCAAAAAATTAAAAAATTAACTCCCATTTGACCCAGTAATCCCACTTCTAGGAATATATCCCAAGAAATCAGAAACACCAATCAGAAAGAATATATGCACCCCCATGTTCATAGCAGCACAATTTACAGTAGGTAAGATTTGGAAACAGCCCAAGTGCCCATCATCAGATGAGTGGATAAAAAAACAAACAAACAAAAAACACCTGTGATACATTTACACAATGGAATACTATGCAACTCTATAAAAGAAAGAACTCTTACCACTTGCAAACAGCATGGAAGGACCTGGAGAGTATTATGCTAACCAAAATAAACCAGTCAGAGAAAGATAAGAACCACATGATCTCACTCATATGTGAAGTCTAATGAACAAAATAAACTAATGAATAAAATAGAACCAGAGACATAGAAGCATGGGACAAACTGAGGAATTTCAGAGAGAAGGTGGGGGTGGGAGGGAAGTGATGAACCAGGGAACTTATATGCATATATGCATAACCCATGGACACAGACAATAGAGTGGTGAAGGCCTGGAGGGGCGGGTAAGGGGTGGAAGGGGGAAAAAAACACAAACAAAGAGGACATCTGTAATACTTTCAACAATAAAGATAATTTTTTTTAAAAAATGAAAAGAGCCCTGACCGGTTTGGCTCAGTGGATAGAGCGTCGGCCTGCGGACTGAAGGATCCCAGGTTCGATTCCAGTCAAGGGCATGTACCTTAGTTGCGGGCACATCCCCAGTGGGGGGTGTGCAGGAGGCAGCTGATCGATGTTTCTAACTCTCTATCCCTCTCCCTTCCTCTCTGTGAAAAATCAATAAAATATATTTTAAAAAATAAAATAAAATAAAATAAATAAAAAGAAAAGCCCTCTCCTAAGCCTGAGGTAATATAATCAAAGCCTAACAAAGGCCCCTCTTGGTAGCACATGTTTGCCACTTCCGTCGCCTATTTGGGTGAGTTCTCTCTCCATAGTAGCTGCAAGGCTCCCAGCACAGGTTTGGTGCAGTAGCACAGCACCAGCTGGAGCACAGCAGGGAGCAGAGACTAAGCTAGCTGCATGGAGATAGAGACTGAGCTGGACTAAGCTTTGGCATGGTCTTACATGAACTATGAAAGCCTTGCATGCCCTGCTGATACCGGGTAATGGCATAACATCTCTGGATTCTGGCCCTTTTTCTGGGCTTGGTGAAGACAATGCTTGGCTTCTTACACAGCTGGACGGAGCTAAGTCACCTGATAGTAGATGAGACATTGGGCACTTAGGGACAGTCCTTTGTGTTTGCTCCAGCTCCAATAAATCTTACCGCTACACCTCATCCTTCCATGCGTGGGTCCCCAAAATGCTTTTCTCTTGATTCCCTGGAAGAGCCTTATTTTCCACCAGCAACACCTATTCCAGTGATGGCGAACCTTTTGAGCTTGGCATGTCAGCATTTTGAAAAACCCTAACTTAACTCTGGTGCCGTGTCACATATAGAAATTTTTTTATATTTGCAACCATAATAAAACAAAGACTTATATTTTTGATACTTATTTTATATATTTAAATGCCATTTAACAAAGAAAAATCAACCAAAAAAATGAGTTCATGTGTCACCTCTGACACACGTGTCATAGGTTCGCCATCACTGAGTCCTATTCTATCAACGAATTGAGAACAAGTTACACAAAAAAATATTTCAGTCTCACAGTAAAGTCAACCTTTTGCAGATCCACTCCCCTGTCAATAAATATCTTGGAATCAATATTCCAGCACCTTGAGAATTACCAGATACCTTATGCTGGCATGATTGTAAACTTTTTATTAGGAAATTAAATAATATAGAAACCACAAGTGAATGTAAGCTCCATAAGAACTGGAAATTCTTTTTTTGTTGTTGTTGTTTACACTGCATCCCTAGTGCCTAGAACAAAGTCTGTACTCAATATATACTTGTTGAATGAATGAAAGACACAAGTAGCTTTAAGAAAGAGAAGGAGCAGTTTAGAGTCAAAGAGATTCACACACACCCACAGATCCAAGCAGTAGTCATGTCACTGGAAAAGACCAGGACCAAGGCGGTCTGCCCTGCACAGTTTGGAATGTGTGGGTTCTTCACTTTGTGCAGGAAGGATTTCACAAGACAAGTCCAGGTGATTTTGAGAGTACATTTATTAAAGCTGGGGACAGTGAGACAAAGGAAGGGCTCCAAATAGAAGAGGCAAGATCACAGCAACAGGAGTAAGCCTAGGTAGAACTGATTTTTGGCTCACTGAAAAGTTAGGCAAAAGGAGAGCCCTTTGAGACAGGTTCAGGGGGTTAGCCCAGGAAAAGCTACCACTGCCTGCTGCTCCCCTGGTTACTCTTAGAGCAGCGGTTCTCAACCTGTGGGTCGCGACCCCTTTGGGGGTCGAACGACCCTTTCACAGGGGTCGCCTAAGACCATCGGAAAACACATATATAATTACATATTGTTTTTGTGATTAATCACTATACTTTAATTATGTTCAATTTGTAACAATGAAAATATATCCTGCATATCAGATACTTACATTATGATTCATAACAGTAGCAAAATTACAGTTATGAAGTAGCAACGAAAATAATTTTATGGTTGGGGGTCACCACAACATGAGGAACTGTATTAAAGGGTCGTGGCATTAGGAAGGTTGAGAACCACTGCTCTAGAGAGAGCATACACTGGGTCCTTTGTCTTAATGGCTTTTATCTGTTTTCTAAAGGGGGGAATTTTAAGGGAGGTTTCAGGGGAGGATCTCAAGAGAATAGTCTTCAGCTTTCCAAGTGTGTCCTTTAATATGCTGATTTGTCAAAATGAGTCTATAGAGGGGTCAGGGTCATTCTCTGGTCAGTTTCACCTTCAAAGAATGTCACTGAAGAGGGACCAGGACCTAGGTGGGTCTGCCCCTGCACCTTCTGTAATGTGTAAACCACTTGCTAAGTGTCCTTGGTTAGGGAAGATAAGACCTGGTGATTTAGTATCTGGCTGTAAATTGCTTGGCCAATTAACTATGTCTCAGTTTCCCTATTCCACTTGCCAAGGAATTTTCCTTGCTTCTTACTAACCTGCTTCACTCAGATTCCCTTTTTCAAGCCTGGTATTCACCCAACAGAGTATACTGTGGAACAAAGAAACAAAAATCCACAATTCAGCTAACGCCATTTAAACTGTATAGTAAAAGTGGCTGTCCTCTGATAATTGGCATCCATTATCTCCAGATTCTGGGGCTGCCTGCATTCCTTGACCCCTGGCTTCCTTTCATCTTTAAAACTAGTAATGGCCTGTCAGCATGTCCAATCTTTGTCATGCCACTTCACTGTAACACTGATTCTTCTACCTGGCTCTTCCACATTTAAAGTACCTTTGAGATTACATTGGCCAGGATAATGCAGCATATCCATAATCTTTAAATTCAGCTGATTAGCAATCTTAATTCTCCTTTGCCATTTAACATCACACTTTTATAGGTTTGGGAGAATTAGACATGGACATGCTTGAGGGACCTTCATACAACCTACTGCAGTGAGGGGTGCCATTTAATTCGGTTTTCAAAAGGGGATCAGTGCCAGCAGGTTTGTGTTCAACCAGAGTGTGCTTAACCATGATTGCACTGTTTGGATGTGGCACAAAAAGGAGGGGCTCAAGACTAGAGGAAAGATGTAGGGGTGAAGGAATGGCCAGGTTTCTGCCTTGGGAATTGGGTGCATGCATGCGAGAGCCTTATCCAAAGAATAACTGGGCAAACTAGACAGGTGTATATGGGAAGTGGCTGAGATCCAAGCTGGTTCTAATCCCTGACACATTTCCACAATGCCAAAGATTATGATAGCTTGGATGTGACTGCAAGAGAAGACTTGACAGACAGAACCAGAGGAAGAGGAACCAGGCCCTGCCCTACCTGTTGCTTGATACTTGGCTATGGGGCTACAGGCAGGGAAGATTGCATGGCCAGCGTGGGTCCTGGCAGGGAAGGGAACTCTTGGGCAACTGTGGGGACCGCAAAATGGCAACACGTATAATCATTTCGAATGAGAGAAAAAGCAGTGTGACAGAAAGAATGACTCTGGGCGCAGAGCACTGGACTGTTTGCCAGGGTTAGAGGTCTAGATCTGCTCTCCTATAGAAGAGGAACAAGTGGTGAGGCCTCCATGTCAGCCCCCTCCCACCTTCCTCCCCTCTCCTGGACTGTGAACAATAAAAGAAACATTTGGGGCCACCCCAGGATGTCTGGGGTGGTCTGGCCTTGGCTCTCCTCCCCCCACCCCTCCTCACAGCCCGCAGTCCGCACAGCCCCTCCTCTCCCATCGCATCTGGAAGGATGGCTGGTGGGATGGAGGAGGGGGCGGTGGGCAGACAGAGCTGTCTGGGGACGCACAGACCAAGGGCGCTTTGTATCCTTCCGCTGTTGCGTCCAGCGCAGCACCGATGGACCTCCCTCCCCATCCGCCCCCCAGGCCCCCGCCCGCCCGCCGACCCCCTGATTGTAGCGCCAGGAACGGCCCTGCAGTGGGGGTGGTCGCCAGGCAGGGGCCGCGCTGGTGCCCGGAGGCGGGCTGGCGCTAAGCCGCCCCTCGGGCTGGGTCTGGTCTGGCCCGGACCCCGGCCGGCCCCGCCCCCTCGGGTCGGAACTACGGTGGGCCTGGGGGGCGTCGAGCCCATTCGTGCTGTATCCCTCCGCCCCCTTCCCGACACCCTCGCTGCCAGCGCTTCTGTCGCAGCCTGCGCAGCCCCTGCCGGTTTGGTGCAGCGGCGCGGGGGCGGGACGCCTCTTTGCAGTTCCGCGCTCACGGGAGGCGGTGGGATCTGCGTGAGCAGCTCTGAGAGGCGGGGAGGACGACCACCGGGCCCCGAGCCTGGAAAGGCAAGTGGGGGGCGCGGGGCGGCCCCACTCCCACCCGCTTACAGCCCGCGCCGCGACCCTGGCATCCTGGCGAGGAGGAGGCGAGCCGGGCTGTCGGAGCCGGTCCCCGAGAGCGGAGCGCAGCGCCGGGGACCCCGGCGAGGAGGCGGCGCGGGCCGGCCCAAGGCGCAGGGGCCGGAGGGGCTCCCGGGCGTCTGCGGAGGCGAAGCACGCGCGCTGCTCCCCAGCCGGCTCTCCCGGCGCCCGCGCCCCGCCTTCGAGGTGTCTGTGCTGGGAGAGGGCTGAGGGGAGGTGCTGGGGAGAAATGGCGGAGCGGGAGCGGGAGCGGGAGCGGGGCCGGGGGTGGGGGCGCCGGGGCGATGGCGATGGCGATGGCTACTCAGGGCCGTGATTGTGGAAAGGGGCCTGTTGGGCCCTGCGTTCTGGGTGCTCTCCCTTCCCACAGGCGCCTCGTTGATGCCAAAGCCTCATGTTTGCGTGGTAGGTCCGGCGGTTTCAGGCTGCAGGGTGCATCTCTAGAGGAGCGGCTTGAGAAAGTTGGAGCAGGAAAATAGCCTGGATCTGGAGGTGTGTGGGGATGGGGATTGGTGGACAGCATTGACTGTATGCAGAATTGGGGGGTTCCCTGTGTACCAGCTTCTAGGTACTTCTCTTAACCTCCTCCCTTTATTTCAACCAAAAGTGGGCAGAAAAAGATGGGCTCAGAGGTGAGGGTGAGACAGATTCATAATTACAAGTGCCACTGCACAACCTGTTTTCTAGAATATGCGGGAGCCCTTCCCCCAATTTATGCTGCGCAAGGCAAAGGGATGTGGTGCACCTAGTGGTGAATCCTCAGAATTGGAGAAGGGAGCAATGGGAAGACTGTGACGTCAAGAAAATATGTCGTTATCTGGAATCCTGAAACAGAGAGACTGGATAAAAACGAGAGTATTCGACCAGGAAGACCCTAAATATTGAAAGACAAATAACCTGTGGACTTCCATCATTGGTGTTGGACTCCCATCAAGTGCTCAGTTGCTACCATGGTCTCCTGACTGTCTTATCTTTTTGTCTGTCTGTCCATAGGCTTGCTTTAAGGCTGGTCACTTTCTGCAAGGAAGGAAATAGAGGAAGAGATTGGCTCAGTTCTCTGCAGGTTGGTGCAAAGAGGGACATTGCAAGGGACAGTTACCGAGTAAGATTATGGCAGGTCTTTGTGATCCACCTCTCCTGCCCTGCCAGATTTGCACACTGTTACAGCCTCCCCTGTGCATTTCCTGCAGGAGATATTAGAAATATCTGGGTATGTGTTGGGTGTGAATGAGAGAAGACCTGGGGTCAAGAACCAGGAGACAGGAAACATTAGAAAAATTTGACCCTTAAACAGAAAGGGAGGTGTTTGCATTAGGCGTCAGGGTGTCTGCCTGTCAACTAAGCACTCAGAGTTCATTTTCTCTTGTATGTTTACTTGTCCATAGGACAGCCTGCTATCTGCTCTACAGCTGAATACCACTGGAACAGAGCAAGGGAGGGGATATTGCACCACATCAGAGCAGGTTAGTATGGGAGTGGAATAGTTGAGACTAACACAGGTCCAAAAGTGATTAGCATCTAGTCTGGGGGCTCCTTAGCTCCATTACCAACATACTTTCCCCACCAACCTCACACCTATTTTGTGGCAGGCCAAGTATGTGGCAGCTCTGGGGGAATGAGGGTGACAGATTTTCTAGTAGCCAAACAGCTCCACCAAGTATTCAAGGTTCAGTGTCTGTGTGTGAGTCTCCACTTGGAGTGACACAATTGGACGAGACTCAAAGCCCCATGCTGATCTCTCTCCTTAGATTCACCTCTAGTGGCAGCTCTGGTGGTGTTGGAATTGCTGCTGACCACCACCCTCAACGGCTCCGCCCCCACCTGGGAACCATCTGTTCTCCCCCAGCTTGGTTGTGCCTCTTCTGCACCCTGTCTATAATATTGGTTGTGGCTCGTCTTGGGAAGGAGGCTTATTGACTGCTGGACTGGTGATTGACTCTAACTCTTATTTCTAACTGTATCGTCTGAATCACCGAAGGATCAGAGTGTGAAGATAGAGACTGTGACACATCTGTGGTAGAGGCTCAGACTGTGCTACTGATATTTTAACTGTGTCTTTTCTGTAACGGGTACTATGACTGGGGCTGAGGTTGAACCTAGTGCCCAGGCCAAGCCTGAAAAGAAGGCTGGAGAAGAGGTTGGGGGTGGGACTGAGAGAGAGAATGATGTCCAGATGGTGGTCAGACCCAAGGTTAGGACCCAGACCCAGGCAATGCCTGGGGCAAGGCCCAAAACTGAGTCAAAGGCTATGAATGGGGCAAGACCCAAAACTGAGTCAAAGGCTATGAATGGGGCAAGGCCCAAAACTGAGTCCCAAGCAATGTCTGGGGCAAGACGCAAAACTGAACCACAGGCAGTGGTTGGGGCAAGGCCCAAAACTGAGGCCAGGGCAGTAGGCGGGGCACGTCCTAAAACTGAGGCCAAGGCAATCCCTGGGGCAAGGCCCAAGGATGAAGCCCAGGCTTGGGCTCAGGCTGAATTTGGAGCTGAAGCAATGTCCCAAACAGAGGGCATGCCCCAAACCAATGCAGCAGCTTGGCCACTGGTCAGTACTGAGTCTGGATCAGTTGCTAAACCCATAGCCCTATCTGTAGATAGGGAACTGGTAAATGTGGACCCTGAGACCTTTTCTGGCTCCCAGGGTCAGTCAGGAATTCAACCCTGGTTTGGATCAGGGGAGGAAACTAATATGGGGTCTTGGTGCTATCCCAGGCCCAGGGCCAGAGAGGAAGCGTCTAATGAATCTGGATTCTGGTCAGCAGATGAGACCTCTACGATGTCTTCTCTCTGGGCTGGAGAAGAGGCCACTATCAGATCATGGCCCAGGGAAGAGGCCAGTACCAGGTCCAGGCACAGGGCTAAACATCAGCCTAACCCCAGGTCTAGGCCCAGATCCAAGCAAGAACCCTATGTTGATTCCTGGTCTGGGTCTGAGGAGGAGTCTGGCAACCCATTCTGCTTGTGGCCTGGAGAAAATGCCAATAACTTGTTCAGACCCAGAGTCAGGGATGAGGCAAATGCTAAGTCCAAACCCAGGACAAAGAAAGAGGACTTTTTTGAATCTGAGTCTGAAGATGAGTACTATAATGAGTCTTGGTTTTTGCCTGAAGAGATCATTAATAGGTTCAGGCCCAGAGATAAGGAGGAGCCTAATACTGTCTTGAAGCCCAGGGCCCAGAAAGATAATAACAGTGATAGGGTCAAGCATGAGCCCAAGTTTGAGGAGGATGTCATCATTGGGTCCTGGTTCTGGGCAGAGAAAGAGGCTGGTGTGGAGGCTGGGGCTTCAGCCATCTGTGAGTCCATGCCAGGGGCTGAGGAGGGGGCCATTGGTGGATCCTTGTTCTGGACAGAGGAAAAGTCCAGTTTGGGGGCTGTGGCCAGAGAAGAGACCAGGCAGGAGTCTGAAGAAGAGGCCATATTTGGGTCCTGGTTCTGGGATAGGGATGAGGCTTGCTTTGACCTAAATCCTAATCCTGTGTACAGGGCTAGTTCCAGGTTCAGAGATTTAGCTGAAGAGGGAATTAATACAGCATCCAGGCCTCGAACCTGGGAAGAGGTCACTGTTGAATACAAATCTGGCCCTTACAGGATTGGCTTCCCATCCCCAAGCTCCTTTAGAATTCCCGAAGATGCATCCTCTGCATTCGCTGAACTGTTTGTGGGAAAGCCCAATGCGGAAGGGGAAGATGAGGAATCTTCCCCTCAGGCCGATCAGCTCACATTGGAGTGTGAACCCTCCTACCGGTCAGTCCGGGAAATTAGAGAGCATCTTAGGACCAGGGAGAGTGCGGAGCCTGAGAGTTGGTCTTGCAGCTGCATACAATGTGAACTTAAAATTGGTTCTGGAGAGTTTGAGGAACTCCTCCTGTTAATGGAAAAGGTTCGAGATCCTTTTATTCAGGAAATATATAAAATTGCAATGGGTACGAGAAGTGCTTCTCAGTTTACCCGAGATTTCATTCGGGATTCAGGTGTTGTCTCACTTATTGAAACATTGCTTGATTATCCCACCTCCCGAGTTAGGACAAGATTTTTGGAAAATATGATTCTCATGGCTCCACCTTATCCACATCTAAACATGATTGAAACATTCATATGTCAAGTGTGTGAGGAAACCTTTGCACAAGGCTTGGATTCCCCTGAGCAACTTCTTGGATTAAGGCTGCTTAGACACCTCACTATGACTAATGACTATCACACACTGGTTGCCAATTTTATGTCTGAGTTTCTTTCTCTGTTAGTCACAGGAGATGCAACAACAAAGTTTTATGTTCTGAAAATGCTGTTGAACATGTCTGAAAATCCTGTGGTGGCAAAAACTCTATTCAGTACCAAAGCTCTGTCGGTATTTGTGGGTCTCTTTACCTTACAAGAGTCACATGATAATATTCAAATTGTTATTAAAATGTTTCAGAATATCAATACTATTATGAGAAATGGAAAAGCAGCCTTAATTGATGATGATTTCAGTCCTGTGCCGTTTATGTCTGCATTCCACGAATTTGAGAAGCTAGCTAAGGCACTACAAACCCAAATAGACAATCAAAACGATCCTGATGGAGGACAACCAAACTAATAAGATTAACCATCTGTCTCATCAGCCTTGTGTTCCCAAAGAGCCCCGAGTAGTGCTTTGGTTTTCACCGTCTGGTTTTGTGTTGTAATTTATATTTTTAATGCTGATGTTAACTTTGTCCAGTTCTTGGCTTGAGCTGGATCATTTTCTGGATGCCAAATGAATATTAGAGCTGAAAACATATTTGTTGATATTTGTCTTGCTGTCCAGATTGCAGTATTTTTCAGTATTGAGCTTCCAATGAACTGAGTTGCCTATGTAAGCTACCCTGTTGTTTGTTGTTTAAACATATGGTTCTCTATTTGAGTCTGTGTTTTCAATAAAGTTCTGTGTGAAAATTGGCAGAAGTGATGCTTCTTCACTTTAAAACCCGGGTGCAGATACATTGTGCACACTTACAAACATACATAGAAGTATGACAAGCATATCCTCACTGGAAAATTCCACTTCTGGAGTTTAGGAAAGAGATTACTGTGTGGGCTGTGGTACTTGAGGAATGTTTCAGAGAAGAGAAACCCCCTTAAATTGGTCACTGAAGCATAGGATAAGAAGTGACCAGTGGTAGTATATAATTTAAAAATCAGTTTTAGTAATGTAGATATATCCTGTCTGCCTGGAATAGGTAAGACAAGTTTATTGAGGGATGATACACTTGGAGTGAGGTCAGTTTGGAAAGCTAAGGCAGCCAAATCTACATATTTTATAACTCAAATTACAGGTGTAGTTTCAGTGCCATGGAAAGAATGAATGGGGGCCGGTGGGTGTGGCTCAGTGGTTGAGCGTCAGCCCATGAACCAGGAGGTCACAGTTCAATTCTCGGTCAGGGCACATGCCTGGATTGTAGGCTCGATTCTCAATGTGGGGCATGCAGGAGGTAGCCGATCAATGATTCTGATCATTGATGTTTCTATCTCTCACCCTCTCCCTTCTCTGAAATCAATAAAAATATATGAACAACAAGAATGAATGGGTAAGATAGCAAATGAACTGGAGTCAGGAGTAAGATTTTCTTTGTGATACTAGTCCAAGGAAAGTATTAACACGTTAAGCGCCCAAACTGTTTTTGTCTTCCGGACAGAAAGTAGTGTCAGTCACTGGTGACTGACTGGACACTTAACGTGTTAAGGAAATACCATGCATCTTTCAAAAATGATCTATTGCCATGAAATGACACTGATGCTTTTACGTCTGGTGAAATAGAGAATACCATCATCTATGGCAGCGGTCGCCAACCTTTCAGACCTCATGGACCACTAAATTCATAATTTTAAATCCTGCAGACCACTAATAAGATTTTTTTAAAAAGATAAATACATTTATAAAATGATCAGAGAATTTCCATTTTATTAATATGAAATGCACCTATCTATATATATAAAGCCCTAATATGCAAATAGACCAAACGGCAGAACAACCGTTGGCTATGACGTGTGCTGACCACCGGGGGGGCGCACGGGACATGGCAGGCATTGGCTGTGGCAGGATGGTGGAGCAGGTGAGTGGGGGCATTAGACCAATATGGGGCACTGGTCGCTGTCATCAGGGCAAGCCTCTGGTGGTCACTGAAAATTTTTTTGCTCCCATACACCGCGATCCCACCAGGCACTCGCACCTGCTGCCTGCGCTGGCCCCACTAGCACCCAGCACTGTCAGCAGGTGTGAGCAGCAGCTGCTGGCCCTGATCACCCCTTAGAGCTTCTCCACCTCCCCCCGCTCCTGAGGGACAATTGGGGCTGGCAGCTACCACTCACACCCGCTGCTGCGCTGGAGCCACCTCTCGCACCCACTGCTGGCGCCGGCCCCACTCACACAGCTGGCGCCTGAACCCCCGCTCGCACCCACTGACGGCACTGACCCCACTTGCATCCACTGCTGGCTGTCAGCAGGTGTGAGTGGGGCCGGCATCGTCAGTGTTTGGGAATGGCAGCGGTGGGACTGGGAAGAGGGGACCAGAGAGCCACAACAGGGGTTGGGGGCTGGTAGGGGTTTGGAGGACGGGCCAAGACCCGCCCCTGTGTCCACCACAGCCTCGCAGCCCACAGTTCCTTTCAAGGTGCACAAATTCGTGCACTGGGCCCTAGTTTAATATAACAACATTATAAATACTTATTTAATTGTATCAAAATCTTCAAAGGTTGTTTACTTGTAACAAATTTATTAAAGTAAGTTTAATTTTTATGAAATAATTGAAGCTTCTTTAAGTATTAAACATTTTTAGAGTGTGATATTTGCTCCTGTTTGCTTGAAATAAGTTTATGGATTTTTTTTTAATATATTTTATTGATTTTTCACAGAGAGGAAGGGAGAGAGATAGAGAGTTAGAAATATCGATGAGAGAGAAACATCGATTAGCTGCCTCCTGCACATCTCCTACTGGGGATGTGCCCGCAACCCAGGTACATGCCCTTGACCGGAATCAAACCCGGGACCTTTCAGTCCGCAGGCCAACGCTCTATCCACTGAGCCAAACCGGTTTCGGCAGTTTATGGATTTTTTACTCCAATGTTGTTACTGCAAGATGGAGAGCCATATTTATTTCAAGCCAAGACCAGTACCAAGTTTTAATTGCTGTGACAGATGAAAATGTTTTTTCGCACAAATATGTTGTCGAAAATTGAATCAAAATTTTCATTGCCTTTTCACTCAGCAATGGGTATTCACTTTTAATGGAGATCCAAAAATGAGGACTTGATAAGGATGACTGGGATTTAGTGTTGAGACTGTCGTCGGATGATGGATCAATGAGGCTTTCTTTTTCATTCATGCTTAAATTGCTGTCTTCAATGTTTGCTGCAAATAGATCTATTATCCATATATTGCTATGCCTGGGATCTTCTTTCTTTGGGTAATAATGACCAAAAGGTTCTGTGAGTGATTATAAGTGCTGTTGAACAATGGTTACCACCTGCCGGTTGACATCCTTCTCTCTCATATATTCATCGAAGTTTGAAAACATTTGCAGATTTTCTTCAGCCAACCGCATTTGCCACAGTAATATTTTCTTTTGAAAAGTGTCCATTTTACCTCGTAGTGTGAACACGTCCTTAAGTTGTCCTTGCAAGGATATGTTTAATTCATTTAATAGCAAAAAAATATCTGCTTGGCTACCCACTCATCGTCGGAGAAGAGTTCTTGTAATTTCGGATTATTTTGCCGCTGGAAAAATATTTTGACTTCTCCGCACAGGGCAAACAGTTGGGTTAGTATCTTGCCCCTCAACATCTATCTCACCTCAGTGTGAAGAAGAAGGTGAGTATACTGGGAACCCATTTCTTTGCAAAGTGCCTCAAATATTTGAGAATTGAGAGCTTTGTGTCAAATTTCATTATAATTTTAATAACATCTGATAATACTTAGTGTAGTTCTGGGGACATTTTTTTTTTCACTGCAAGTTGCTCACGATGTATAATGCAGTGTGTAAACAAAATGTCTGGGTGACCAACGTTTTTCACCTTTGCAACAGTTCCTGAAAGATATCCAGTCATGTTTGCGGCACTGTCAGTACATATCCCAATACATTTTTTCCATTCAATTCTGTGTTCTAGGAAATAACTCTTAAGTGCTTCAAAAATCTCAGAGCTAGTTGTTCCACCCGGCCAGTTGAGCAAACAAAGTAGTTCTTCCTGTAACTCTCCTTCACACTCAACCCTCACAAAACAAAGGAGAAGTGCCTTGTTACTTAAGTCCGTTGATTTGTCAAGTTGAATTGAATAAAATGGTGAATTTTTCACCATTTTTATAACTTGATTTTCTTTTTTTTATTGGTTAAAGGTGTTTTTTAAATTCTTTATTGTTGAAAGTATTACATATGTCCCCCTATACCCCCATTGTCCTCTCCCAGCCTTCCCCTGCCCCCCAACCCCAGCCTTCATCACCCCCCCCCCCACATTGTCTGTGTCCATTGGTTATGCTTATATGCATACAAGTTCTATGGTGGATAACTTGATTTTCAATATCTTCAGCCATGTCTTTAATTCTGAGTTTGACAGTGTTAGCGGACATAGGAATTGCTTTTAGTTTCTGGGCAGCCTGCTTTCCCAAAACCTCTTCACAGGCTTGGAACATGCAAAGCTTAATTAATTCTTCTCCAATCATATACGGCTTTTTATTTTTCGTGATCTGAAGTGCTATCAGATAAGAAGCCTTTGATAAGGATTTATCTCCAGTCATTTTTGTTAGAGCAAGTACTTGCTTTTGCACATTTTCATGCATTCTTTGAAAATATTCAAGTGGTTTTTTAGCTAAATCTGGGTGTTTTGATTGCAAGTGTCTTTTGAGTTTCGAAGGTTTCATGGCATCATTGGATAAACTCTCAGAACACACAACACAAAGCGGCCATGGATCCAGCTCACTACCAGGTTCTTGAACAAATCCAAATTTCAAGTAGTTCGAATCATATTTTCTTAATACTTTCAGTGTTTTCTTCTCTCCACCTCTAGCTCAAATGTTCTTCCAAATGGTGCCTGATGAGGACTGTGGAGACTCTGATTCATTGATCAGCTCACGGTTAAGTGAAGTACACATATTACTATTGTTACTCAATGCAGGAGCTGCCATGACGCTCACTGGCCATTATCATTAGTTACATTATCTTTTGTATTACTAAAGAAATGCAAAATATTCCTTTGCTTTTTTTTTTCACTCATTATGGGTTTATTTCATTCGAATCTAAAACCAAACAAGTAATGATAGTTATTAAAGTCAAACTATTTGTGCCATTATATATAACAGTTAAAGGAAATACACAGTTACATACAGTACACAAATAAAATAAAACAATTGGATGAGAATCGGTAATCACGGAGCGGGTGACTGCTATAATGGCCAAAACAATACTGAAGCCACTTGTACCTCTCGTTTCCCCCTCTCTAGATACTAGAAAGGGGAATTCATGAAATGTACTAGACTCTAGTACAATTTAGTGCAATGTAAAGGCGAAAATTGTCATTCAGTCAGAATATAAGAATTTCTTAGAATATTTTTTGTTTTATTATTATTTATTAGGATTAATAAAACATAAAAATGCAAATAATGTCCAATTTTTCTATGGACCACCAAAATTTTCTCACAGACCACCAGTTGGCGACTGCTGATCTATGGAATACTAGATCTCATTTTATTTTTTTAAATATATTTTTATTGATTTTAAAGAGAAGGAAAAGGGAGAGAGAGAAATCTCAATGATGAGAGAGAATTATTGATCGGCTGCCTCCTACATGCCCCCTACTGGGGATCTAGCCTGCAACCCAGGCATGTGCCCTTGACCAGGAATCAAACCTGGGACCCTTCAGTCCCCAGGCTGAAGCTCTATCCACTGAGCCAAACCAGCTAGGGCTAGATCTCATTTTAAAAACTTGTGTGTGAATAAACAACTTTGCAATTTCAATATGACTTTTTAAGAAACATCATATATTCCATAGTCAAATAAAATCTACCATAGTAAAAAATATTTTAAAGACAGACATGAGGGAGATAGAAAAATTAGTAGCACAGGGCTCTTTTTTCCGTTTAATATGCTTCTAATTCCTCAAGTTATAGGTAGACATGTTGGAACATATCTATATATAGCTAATAAGTGTCACTCCTATGGTCCAACAGGTCACTATGATGTGCACTGACCACCAGAGGACAGACGTTCAATGCAGGAGCCGCCATGATGCTCACTGGCCAGCACCATGGACCTGGCATGGACAAACTAACACTCAGCTTCCCCCAAGTGGGACACAGACCCCACCACCACCCTGGAACGACACCTCACCAAATTGTAGCCAATGCTGCCAAGACCCCATGGCGCAAATGTGACCCTGTTGCTGTGGGCTCCTGGTGATGATGTCACATAGCAACGCCTGGCTTCTTCTCCCTAGCAACTAGCCTCCTTGAAGTTTCTCCAGCCCAGGAACACAGGTGGAAAGATTTTACACTTTAATTTTAATTTTAATTTTAATTTTAATATATTTTATTGATTTTTTACAGAGAGGAAGGGAGAGGGATAGAGAGTTAGAAACATCCATGAGAGAGAAACATCAATCAGCTGCCTCCTGCACACTCCCTACTGGGGATGTGCCCGAAACCAAGGCACATGCCCTTGACCGGAATCGAACCTGGGACCCTTGAGTCCGCAGGCTGATGCTCTATCCACTGAGCCAAACCGGTTAGGGCCATTTTACACTTTAACCAAATGTCTGTGAAGTGTTTTCCCATGCCTCATCTCATTTGATCCTCACAGAAGTCCTGGAATAGGTAGATAGGAGACTCGGTGGAATCCTATTTTCTTTGCATTAGCCAGAAAATGGAGATTTAGAAACTTGACCCAACTGAAAAGAAGTAAGAAATGGTAGACCTTGAAAATGACTTCAGGTTTTCTCACTGTGCACAATATAGTCAAACACTGCTGCAGTTAAATATTTTACTCTTTGTTCTCCCTGTGTGATCTACAATAATAATCTGCTTCATGTTGATATTTACTGCTGTGTCGCTGACAATCTCAACACTGCTGAAAGAGAAGTTAGGGTGCTTCACTGGGCTGGAAAAAGTTTAAGTAAATCAGAAAGAAGGTCTAATTAAGAAAGTTTAGTCTATGTATATAAAAGGCTAAGTTGACTCGTGCATGCGCGATACATATAAAGCTCTTGCTGGTGCCATTCATATGCTTGTGTTTCGATCTGTCATTGTTGATCATGAATTTGGTTGATACTTCTATTATAGAGAAAGGGTGAATAGCGATATTAAAATATTTCTTCTAATTATTTTCCTTTCACTGTGCATGAATTCATGCAATGGGCCACTAGTAGTTATATAAATAAACAAACTATTTCTGTTAGAAGGAATGTTTAGAGATAAAATCACTTAGAAAAGTTTGAAAGAAAAGTGGATTCCCATGAGACTTAGAAAAACTAGCTTTTAAAATGAAATGCTTTAAAGAAAAATAAATGATCAAGTTTGCTAAGTTTATATTAGTCTCTTGGCTGTACAAAGATGGCACCATTTTTACATGACTATTACATTCAAAAGATAACATTTCCTTTTGGAGTAACAATTGTGAATGTACCTAATGCCACTGAATTGTTCAATTAAAAATGATAGATTTTTTTTAATGAGTGAGGGGGTAGAGGGACATTGAGGGAATAAGGACACATATGTAATACCTTAATCAATAAAGAAAAAAATTTTAAAAATAAGCAACAAAAAATGATAGGTTTTATTTTATGTGTATTTTCTACAACAATAACTAAGAAGATTATACCATACTTTTGTTACAGAGAACCAGAATAAATCAAGCAATGCTCAGAGAGTTTGGAGTCACACTTTATTCACCTCAGTGGGCTTAGAGAAAATGAATTCAAATTCTAAGCAGAGCTACAAGCAGAACTTCCCTTTTTATTAAAGAGCCAGCCCTATGTGTGCTTAATGGTTATCTCACTGGTGGCCTTGAAAACTACACAGTTCTATCCAATTAAAAAATACACCTGGCATGGCATTGAGAGTATGGGCATATCTAGTCTCTGGCCTACAAGGTCAGACAGCTAAGTTTATCTTCCTCATTATTCAAGCAGGCTAAAGCAGGCTAGAAAGCAAAGTTATTTTTTTAGAATAAGAGGCCATCTAAAGAATAGCAGAGAATTCCAAACAGTAGTTTTACAAAATAGGGGTTAGCCTTCTCACTTTCAGATAGAAATCACAGAAGTCAGGAATAGAAATGGTTTGGAGACGGAATCCAGACTTGTGAGAAATACATTTTATTATTTTTAGACATTGTGGAAATGTTATTTTTGTCCTGTCTTGGAATGCTGTTAATTTTTGAAAAGGTTAAATTATGACTCAAATTAAAAATGATCATGAAATATTTTTCAGCACAATGAACTGCTAAGATTATGAAAACTGTTGAAGGAGGTAAGTGTATTCAATATAATAAAAACAAAATGTAGTATGTTAAATTTCATACATACATAGACAATAAATGCTAGGATATCATTGCTGGGTTAAATACAAAACTGGTTAATATCATAAGGGCAATAAATTTTAGACATTGAGGTTATCTGTTCCACTAAACAGAAATCATTTCCATGTCAGACAAAATATCTACAAGTTAGAATCAGCCTCATAGAATTTAAAACTTGTTCAATCAATAGAAAGTGAAGCTCAGCCCTGCACTGAAATGATGTCCAGTAACCGATGTTTTCTTTACACAAGTTTTGTATAATTTTTCTGACAGTGCAACGTGCTCCCCCCTTCTAATATGCAAGAGTTATGGGAGCAATTTTCAAACTTCATCTCACGGCACACATAAACTAATCACTAAAAGTTTGCGGCACACCAAAAAAAACTATTTTTTGCCAGTTTGACAAAAAACAACAAACCGGTATAATTGTGATTCATTCACACAGGACAGCTATTGTTGTGTTGGCTGATGTAATTTTTTTATTTGACAGTCAGGGAAAGAGGTCAGTGCCCCTCACTAAAAAGTCAGCTATTGCATGTTTTAAAGGTTCTTGCAGCACACTGGTTGAAAATCACTGGTTTATGGAAATAGGGCAAAATGGCAGTTTTGCCTTCCTTCACAAACCATAAGTGTTAAAAAGGATCATCCTGATGGTGGAAATTGGAGTTTGAATGTTTCTTTTGCTTTGCAATACTTTTTAAGACAGATCTTGTGTGTGTTTTCACATGTCACCCTGAATTTTAGAAATAATAAGCTAAATCACTTTGTCTCTAAACTCTTCATCCAGTGTTCCTTGCTATCCCTGGGCTCCCAGAGAACAAGAACTAGGCCTCGGGCTTGAAGCTTTGGCTCCAAATCCAGCCTTCCTCTAGCTATCTTTACCGTCCTCAGGAGCTTCAGGTTCCATAGCCAGCAGCTCAATCCCAGAGGCAGAAGCTTGTGCTCTCCTGTACTGCAGGGGGCCGCAGCAGACAGGGACTGCGTGGTCACATGGGCTGACGGTGGATCATGTGACCGCTCTCGCCTTTGGGCGGGCCTAGAGGTGTATCCTATCTCCTACGGAAAAGAGTCAGGAAGCTTATACATCTGAGGGTTGACAGACTGCTGCAGGGGGTCTGGTAGGATGGGCGGTTGTCTCTCCGTGCCGCACTAGCCTGAAACCTAGTCGCGGAAGACCAGAATTACAGTATTTGCTGCTAGAGGAAACAGCCCCGCGGGCAATTGCGAGCGTCTTTGCTGGGTCTGTGTTTTGTCCAGGAGCGCAAGAGGCAGGAAGTCAGCCCGTGGGAGGCACAAGTGGAGAGAATCGGTGGTCGCTTGCAGAGGAGATAGGAACGCCGAAGGTGGGTGCGAGACCGGGAAATGGCCTCTGCAGGAGGTGGTGGTGGTGAGACTAGATCAGTGGATCCCAGCGTGGGGCACATGCCCCACAGGGGGGCAATTTGATTTTTAAGGGTGGCAATTCGAGAATGAGTTAACAGTGATTTTTTTTTTGGCATTTCTTATGGTTCTAGGGGCCTCATATACAGTATATAAATATGTATTGTGCCATATTTATGCATTTCAGTTCTCTATTATATTTTTGAAACTTTATTTGCTATTTTTATATCACTTCATATTATTATTTTTTAAACAATTTCATAGTGATTTCTTCCTCAGTACTTCAACTATCCTTTCGTTCTTTTTCTTTTTCATGGATGCCATGTTCTTTGGAAGCTTGTTTAGACCAAGTTAATGGCCTTTTAGGCTTCCCCCATGAGAATAAGAGTTCACTTTTTGTATAATAAGAATTATATGTCACGGGGGTAGGGTGGCATCAGGATTTTAGAAATGCTTAGGTGGGGCATGGCCAAAAAAATGTTGGGAACCACTGGACTACATCCTGGTAGAGAAAGTGCCTGAGACCCTCCTGCCTTCTGAACACCTGTTTCCTTACCCCCAGGCTCCCTTCCCAGTGTTGATTCTGTGTTTCTATGTGTGGGTGAGGGAGGTGGACACATGGAGGGAGTTAGCTCAGGGGAGCCTAGAATTTGGAAACCGTGAAGTGACATTTCGTGAACATGCAACTCATATAAACCAGTAGTCCTGGCTCTGGAAAAGCAGGTGTGAGGATAGGAACCCTGAGCTACACCGCTGTCCTCAATCTTATTTGCCACTCTATTTTTTGTCTTTTCTAGAGGATGGGGATTGCTAAGACCAGCTCAAAATTGAGAGAGGGTGGAAGAGAAGAAGGGAGTGGGGAATATATCTGCCTTATGCTCCAAGGCTCCAGCTCCCTGAAGGAATGAATCCCAATGTGAACAACTCTAGAGAAGGGGGTTTGGAGACAGATTCAGGAGGAGGGAACCTAGATGCTGAGACCATTGGCAGAGAATTTCTCTTTGGGATACTGCCAAGCTTTAAACTCCCAAGATAATATCTGGATCTCAGCCCTGGGCAGCATCTCCCTCCCATCTGGGAATACAAAAGTGGCTATTCCATTTGAGGTTCCCTTTCTTTTTAGTCCTGGGCTTCAGAGTAGGATCTTTCTGGGAAACAGTTGCAGAAACTGCTTTGTGGATGGTCCCGTAGGTTCCCCTCTACAGATGCTTTGCTCTCTTCCATGTGTTTGCTCTCTGCCCAGTTTTTAGGACTTGTTCCTTTGGTCTCATTCTAGGTAGCAGCCCTTGATAAGTTCTTGTCTTCTTTCTAACAGAATATTACCAAATCTGAGGGGGTCATGGGGACCCCTGGTGCCCCTAGGCTACACACCAAGGCAGTTTAGGAACGTGTCACTAGGAAATAATTAATTTCCCTAAGGCTACTCATATCCTTATTTTTATTCTCAGTATAGAGTTGAAACTGTGCTGTAATACTACTTCAGGCACCCATGTTTACATTTAAAAGCTAGGATTGAGCAGTGGACTTGTGGGGTAAAATTACAGAGATTGAGGCCTAGGATTGACTCCTCCTCTCTTATCCCTGCCTCCTTTGTTATTCTCTTTCCTCCACTCTCCAGCAATATAGTAAGGTAAGTATTGGGGCCAATTTTCAGATTACGGTCTTTCGGCTTAAGCTCTGTTGTCTCTGGTCTGTGTGTGTGTGGTTATAGAGTTTGACAAAAGAGACTACCTCAAACATAGTGTGGTATGGAAAGAATATATCTAAACGTTGTCCCTGGTTGCTAGCACAGACCCTCAAAAAGCCTTAGGGAATTCTTGAATGATAGGAGTGTCTTTGTTTTGCCAATGAACTGACTTATGGTGGGCCCTTAGATAGCTTTAGGATGTGGGCTGGTCACCTATTAGGAGCAACCACATGATTAGAGTTAGAACCTTAGACCACAGAGGGAAGGAGGGCTGGATTTGGGGCTCAATCGGGTGGCCATTGATTTAATCATGCATATATAAAGAATCCCCAATGAAAACTCAGGGTTTTGTGGAGCTTCCTGGTTGGTAAACACAGTTGATATCCAGGGAGGGTGATTTGCCCTGAACCTATGGGAAAAGGGCATGGAAGCTATGTGTCGAAGATCCTTCCAGACCTTGTCCTGTGTGTAGCCTTTATAATAAAACTATAATGTGAAATATGGTACTTTTAGTAATTTCTGTTTTTCTAGTAAATTATCAAACCTGAGAGGGTCATGGGAACTCCTGAATCAGAAGCATGGGTTATTGTCCCCAAGCTTGTAACTGGCATCTTACCTGAAATGGGGGCAGTATTAAGGACTGCCTTAAATCTGTGGAGTCTAATGCTAACTCCAGGTAGTTGGTGCCAAAGAATTGATGTCATTCTTTTAGCAGCCACTGCTGGATTAGCATCTGTAAACCTACCTCTGATCCTATGCATCATACATAAATCAGTTAAAATGAAGGAGGCAGAGCCCAGCAGTATATTATGGCGGGGGGGGGGGCAGCATATGTTTTTGTGACACATGCCTGCACTTAGATGATTTTTAAAGTTCTGTATAAATTTTTTCTTATCAGAACTCTCGCAGCCTAGAATTCCTGTTGGGGTCATGCGCTTAAATTTTTGGGAGCTTCACATTGTGGTCTTGCTGGATACCTCTTAGTCCCACTTTCATGGGAAGCAGATACTTAAGCAATTCACACCTGTGGAATTTTTTAGTCTCAGCACAAGGGCAGGGTCAGTAGTGTGTGTGTGTGTGTGTGTGTGTCCAAGAATGAAGATGATTATATTCTGATCACTCCCTTTTTTCTGGGGTATAGTTAAAGTAAAAAGCTCACCACTCACATGACCCTTTTGTTTCTGCTCCCTTCCTGGATAACTATTACTTGGATCTCATGTAATAAGATAATAAGGGTCCGTTCAAATGTCATTTGAGCCCTGGCCGATGTTGTGCATTGGAGTGTTGTCCTGTATACCGAAAGGTCACAGGTTCGATTCTGGTCAGGGCACATACCCAGGTTCTGGGTTCAGTCCCTGGTTGTGGCACTTATGTGAGGCAACTGATCGATGTTTTTCTCTCATTTTGCTGTCTCTCTCTCTTTCTCCTTCATTCTTTGTCTCTCTGTAGAATCAATGAAAAACATATCCCTGGGTGAGGATTTAAAAAAAAATGTCAGTTGACCCACCTGGAGACAAAATTAGAGTGGATTTTCCATCTTTCCAATCATAAATGAAAGAAAGGTATTTTCTTATAGCACAGCTGGACTCAGCACCCACTGACACTCTCTGTCCCCAATTTCAAAAGCGCAACCTTCAATGGGATCTCATTTATAAAATACTACCAGGTTCTCTATGCAGGGTTTCAAGGCCCTCACCTTTCCATACAATTCCACCTTTCCATCTCCATCTCCCAACACTTTCTTCCAAGTCAGAGTCAGGACTAGAATAAGGTAAGGACACAGTTTGAGGAGGCACTCACTCTCAGGTGCCTTCTCCTAATCCAAACCCTGCTCCACTTTGCCTGCACTCAAGCCACATTGGGCTGTTATTTCCCAACCCAATTGTACTCTGTGCTTTACTACTTCTGTGCCTTTCCCCACTGTTCACTCAATCATCACTACTCTCACAATCCTTTCTCTGCCTAGGGAAACATTCACCCTTTCTGAAGTCTTTCTGATACCCTCACCTTTACTGTTTGCCCCTTGGTAGGAAGTAACTCCTCTGCACAGGTTTTTATTTGCATTTGTTTCTTTATGCTATGTACTGGAGTCTTTTTTAATGAATAAGACGGAATTCGGATAGAAGTAACATAGAGGAAGAAACTTGGACTCTGTAAGTGTGAATCAAACCCATCTGTCTGACTGCAACACCTGAGCCTTTTGTTACTTATAATAGTAATGTTGATATATTGAGTGCTTGGTTTGTACCAGATACTATTCTAAGGGTTCTAACTGTATTAACTTATTTAATCCTCAAAACAACCGTATGGAGTACATGCTGCTGCTGCTGTCCCCATTTTACATATGAGGAAGCTGAGGCACAGATTGGTTAAGTAACTTGGCTGAGCTCACTGAGCTGTTTAACAGAAGAGCTGAGATTCAAACCTTTGTAGTTTGAATCTGGAGTTGGTGTGCATTACCACTATGCTGTGTCTATATCCCTCTAGTGCTGATTATCACTAAAAGCTGCCATCATCACTGTCACTATCTTCATCATCAGATTTTCCTTATGTTACCCGAAAGGGGTTCTGGCCCTTAGAGGGTCTGACTAGGGCAGACCCACTGTGTGGGTTCTTGACCTCATGCAGGAAAAAATTCACAACACAAGTCTAGGTGAATTTTAGAGGACATTTATTAATCTGGGGACAGGGAAAATAATAAAGGGCTGGGAAATGAGCCTAGGCTGGTCTGCTTTGGCTTACTAATAAGTCAGAGAAAAGGGGGGCTTGAGGTCAGGTTCAGGGGGTTCGCCTTGGAATGAACTGCCGTTGTCCATCGCTGCCCTGGATGCAAGTCTCATGGGGACCCTTAGAGTTTAGGAAATGTGTGCCTGTGGGAGAAGAAGGGAGGGAATAAGAGGGGAAAGGGAATGGCACGGGCTGCTCCCCGGGGTGAGGGGGAGTGCTGGGTCCTTTGGGGGCTTTTATCTCTTTCTTGAAGGCAGGAATCTTAGGGGAGGTCTCAGCAGAATACTCATCAGTTTTCTAGGTGTGCTCCTTCAGGGTTATGGTCTCCACTGATTGGTCAGTGTCAGGGCAGGGTCCTTAGTCATTGCAGCTGGTCCTGGTGTCACCTTACCTGGTTTTGCTGCTTTTCTGGGCCTGGAGTTCAAATACAACTGAGCCCTAGATGTTATCTCTAGGGAGATGACCTTCTGTATCTGCTATAAATTGCTCTGCCACTTTGTTCAGTTTCCCTATTCCACTTGTTCTGATTTACTAGCCTGTCTCACAGCTTATAGCAAAGTACTCTATTCATCATAAAGAAACTTAAACCTGTGTATAGTTAGACCTCCTGTCCCCTACCCCCTTCTTCCTGTGTATCAGCCTATTCCAGCTTTCCCTTCCTTCCCAACATAATGGTCAATTGTAGTCCATCATTTTTACTATGCTTCTACCTTATCATATATTGTAGTGCCTGGTTCCACTGTCCTAGCAAAATCCAAGCTCTTGATAAATCCCAAATATCCACCTGTTTTTATACCTGTGTTGCTTAGTGCAGTATGCCTGGGGGAAGTTAACCAAACCTTTCTGACTATTGACACTATGAATTTACCTTTCTCAAACTCAGTACAGCCCTCTGAATTGAACACAGATAACTCTGATATCTTTACATTATGGACATTTCATAAGGATGCACTTTCACACAATGACTCCAAATTGAAACCAGGCTTACCTATGAGCTCAAGTATTTAATGTATCTTTGAATCCCCCTAGATAAGTAAGGGTTTAGGTTTTCTGCCCAAGGCTTTCCTTTTATATCTAGAATAAAAGCCAGTCGCAGTTGTCATACCTCTAGCAATTATTAGGCAAGGCATTCAGAATCTACACTTTTCCTTTCACATGGAAACATGAGTTCTGCCACTGGTTTTAAGAGGTAGGTGCTCACTGACGACAAAAGTCAGGAACTATTATTCACTGAAGAGTTGTTCAATGCCTGAGCATACATATCATTTAAGATTGTTCCATTTTCATATAACAAATAACTGAACTAAAACTAAATAAGAAAATTTATGATTCAGATATTGGATGTACTGAAGCCTCGATGGGTGTTTGATTCAGCTAAGGACTCGGGTTTTTTTCCATCTTCTTCTACCATTCACAGTATCAGCTTCCATCTGAAGGCTGGAAGCTTGATGGCTGCAATGATTCTAGGAGTCAAGCAACTTTCTAAGAAAAGAAGACAATTTTTTCCTGATTGCCTTTTTTTATGAGTGAGGACACTTTATTTCATCCTTCTGCAGTCTTCTCCTAATGTCTCATTGAGCAGAGTTGGGGTTAAATCATCACCCTTCCTAAACCAGAGAGCACCAAGGGAATGGATTACCCCTACACAATGCAGATTCAACCCTGGAACTGCGATCAGCCTCCCTGAGACACATGACTACAAGGAGAAGGGTGGCATACTTATGCAAAAATGACATTCTTTTAGTAAGGAGTTGGTTATGGTAGGCAAAACAGTGTATTACAAAGCATTGAGGTTATAGTAATAAAGAGCACAGGGCAATGTCTTAGCAATTAAGACCACTAAAAGCTACCACGGTGTTATCATCTACTCTTCCCTACTTACCCCAGCTTACCCCATAATATGACTAGATGACATTTTAAAAAGGAACTAGACAGACCTGATATATGCAGGTATTTCAGAATATCAGATGGTTTCTCATTTTTCAGATCTGAAGTTCAGCTGAAAAGAATAGGACAAAAGCTGTTCACTGGCCTTTAGCTACAGGGTTAAAATCCATAGGCCAGCTTTCCAATGTCAGTTGTCATGTAGATAGTTTGGAAGTCATTGCTTTTGTACTGAAAACCAGAAAAATAAAAAAGCTGAACAAACAGAATCAATGACTTATCTTAGACCCATAAGAAAACATGTCACAGGGCAAATGACCACCCCGAATTCTGGAGAAAAGACAAATCTGGGGAGTCATAACCTATCTGTCCTTACATAGAGCACAAACAGCTAGAGACATAAACAGGGCAGAAGACTTAAAGAGTAAATTTGACAAATTGCTGGAGACTGAGTGTGGAATAGTATGAGAGTGAGAAACCCAACCGGCAGTCTTAGAGGTTTCATGGTCTTTAAATCCAGGAACTCTAGCAGGTTCTTACAGTGAAGATCCCAGAAAGATCTTATGGCTCCAGCAGTGGGAGAGGAAGTGTGCTCCTGTGAAATAACCCAGAGCCTTCTCCATGACAAAGACCTACTCTGCAGTGGAAATACTTTCCCAGAGTGTTATCTCTGTTAAAGGAAAGGCATTCCTCTTTTAAAAAAATATATATATATTTTATTGATTTTTTTACAGAGAGGAAGGGAGAGGGATAGTTAGAAACATCCATGAGAGAGAAAGATGGATCAGCTGCCTCCTGCACATCCCCCATTAGGGATGTGCCCACAATCGAGGTACATGCCCTTAACTGGAATCGAACACGGGACCCCTGAGTTCGCAGGCCAATGCGCTATCCACTGAGCCAAACCAGTCAGGGCGAAAGGTACTCCTCTTAACCACCCACTCTAGTCTTCCATTTTCATGTAAAAGGGAGAAAGAAGCTAGGAAATATTTGTGAAGGACACAGCCTAGGGACCTAGGCCCACAAAGGACTAGAATTTAATTGTAAGATTATAGAACATTTCACACATTTTTACCATGTCACAAGTGTCCAGTATAATAGGAGTGGAGTACAGCTAAAGGAGCTATAATGTGCATAGATTCTGCAAGGAGTAATTAGGAAAGCCCAAAGATAAGAAAGACAAAAATAAGGACACTAGAGGAATCTGAACACCGGCACCTACAGCTACAGCAAACATTACGCACAGCTCAACTGCTAACCAGCCTAACATAAAACTTCTTGCTAAGGGTCTATTCACCCAATTTCAGACTGTGTAATTAAAAATACGTATGGCTCTCCTCCCCCCCTCACAGCCCGCAGTCCGCACAGCCCCTCCTCTCCCATCGCGTCTGGAAGGATGGCTGGTGGGATGGAGGAGGGGGCGGTGGGCAGACAGAGCTGTCTGGGGACGCACAGACCAAGGGCGCTTTGTATCCTTCCGCTGTTGCGTCCAGCGCAGCACCGATGGACCTCCCTCCCCATCCGCCCCCCAGGCCCCCGCCCGCCCGCCGACCCCCTGATTGTAGCGCCAGGAACGGCCCTGCAGTGGGGGTGGTCGCCAGGCAGGGGCCGCGCTGGTGCCCGGAGGCGGGCTGGCGCTAAGCCGCCCCTCGGGCTGGGTCTGGTCTGGCCCGGACCCCGGCCGGCCCCGCCCCCTCGGGTCGGAACTACGGTGGGCCTGGGGGCGTCGAGCCCATTCGTGCTGTATCCCTCCGCCCCCTTCCCGACACCCTCGCTGCCAGCGCTTCTGTCGCAGCCTGCGCAGCCCCTGCCGGTTTGGTGCAGCGGCGCGGGGGCGGGACGCCTCTTTGCAGTTCCGCGCTCACGGGAGGCGGTGGGATCTGCGTGAGCAGCTCTGAGAGGCGGGGAGGACGACCACCGAGGGCCCCGAGCCTGGAAAGGCAAGTAGGGGGCGCGGGGCGGCCCCACTCCCACCCGCTTACAGCCCGCGCCGCGACCCTGGCATCCTGGCGAGGAGGAGGCGAGCCGGGCTGTCGGAGCCGGTCCCCGAGAGCGGAGCGCAGCGCCGGGGACCCCGGCGAGGAGGCGGCGCGGGCCGGCCCAAGGCGCAGGGGCCGGAGGGGTTCCCGGGCGTCTGCGGAGGCGAAGCACGCGCGCTGCTCCCCAGCCGGCTCTCCCGGCGCCCGCGCCCCGCCTTCGAGGTGTCTGTGCTGGGAGAGGGCTGAGGGGAGGTGCTGGGGAGAAATGGCGGAGCGGGAGCGGGAGCGGGAGCGGGGCCGGGGGTGGGGGCGCCGGGGCGATGGCGATGGCGATGGCTACTCAGGGCCGTGATTGTGGAAAGGGGCCTGTTGGGCCCTGCGTTCTGGGTGCTCTCCCTTCCCACAGGCGCCTCGTTGATGCCAAAGCCTCATGTTTGCGTGGTAGGTCCGGCGGTTTAAGCAAAAGTAAAACTCAGTGGTTAAATTAAGACACCAACTACAGCCTCTTAATACAGCAGTTTTATTTCCTTCTATGTTTAGATATTGCACCAAATTAAATTCAAGCAAATGACAGGCTGAGGAGTCCATCGATTTTCATGGGAAGGGTCCATATAAACAAATAGTGTGCTGTTATTCCCCTTTCTTACTTGGCAACTGTTTACTCAACATCCCAGCCTACTTTAATATATTGAGGTAATGGCGGTTCAGAATAGAGGGGACAGTTTTCTGTAGAGACCGTTTCTAATGCATGAAGTCAGTCTGCTTATTTCAAACTAAATTCCATCTCCATATACCCTTCACAGCCTCTCTCATTTTGGTGCAGAGGCAGTCTCACAAAAGCTTCTGTGGATTTCACGAGAGTGGATACCTGAGGAACATGGATGTTGAGAGGCATTTATTTACTTATTTCCTGATTCTTGAAAAGGAGGTGTTAGGACCTGAATTCTGGGCTTATGTCCATCAACCTGATATTTTTCTATTATTGTCAGTATTTTCCTGGTGTTTTGCTGAAAACCCCTCCCTCTTTCTGTATGGCGTGACTCATCTCTAGCTAGAAGACTGTTCTTTGGTGGGAAAGATAGCATCTCCTGAGGTCCCCTGCTGTGGGCTGGCTGGTATAGGAGGTGAATGAGATAGGATCTATGTATGCCTGGAGAAGGAAGGGCTGGGATATGCAAAGATCCTATTGAAAGAATAGTTCCATTATCTTTACTGCCTTCTTTCTAAATACATTTGTCTATTTTCACTACCCACTCTTGCACCTCATTTTTATTCAGGGAAAAGAGGTGTGGCCTCTGCTGGGGAAATGACTGACTTCAGAGTTGGGAGATGTATGTAATTAGACAAACTGCAAGTCTTAGGGGAATGAATGGGCAATCATTTGGCAAGAGCAGACAGATGGGAAACATATAACATGACCTTGAATGTACAAAAGTGTATGTTTTTTTTTTTTTTAAATATATTTTATTGATTTTTTACAGAGAAGAAGGTAGAGAGATAGTTAGAAACATCGATGAGAGAGAAACATCGATCAGCTGCCTCCTGCACATCCCCTACTGGGGATATGCCCGCAACCCAGGTACATGCCCTTGACCGGAATCGAACCTGGGACCTCTCAGTCCGCAGGCCGACGCTCTATCCACTGAGCCAAACCCGTTTCGGCAAAAGTGTATGTTATAACAGTTGTCATGGTTGTTGGGCCATCTCAGTCTCTTCTGTTTTCTCTCCTCTGTCTGTTTGTCTCTGTAGGTTTATTCCTTTATCAGTTCCTGTAGAAATCTGTAGGTAGCTGTTGACTTTCAAGAAGACCAAAACTGTTCATTTGGACCCAAGGTGAGTGTGAGCATGAGCACCCCTACTAATTGGGGTGGGAATTGGGTGTTGAGAAGTGGGTGAGACAGATGGAGCCATTGTCTTCTAGCATTCTAGACAACTGTGCCCTCACATTCCTGTTTAGGAAAGGGGGGGTGAGAAAGGGTTGTGCTTATAGGATAATTGACAGACATCCAGGAAATGGGGAAAGAAACCATGAGGAGGACAAAGCCAGAAACATACAGTTGACCCTTGAACAACATGGGTTTGAACTGCGTGAGTCTACTTATAGGATTTTTTTCCAATTTGTCACAGTTGAGTTTATCCACACAGTTCTACTGAACTGCAATTAAAACCTACATTGTTCACGGTGCAGCTCTGTGGTTGGGAATCTATGTTTGTGGAGAATCGACTTTAGTTATCCATAGATTTTCAACTTCAGCGCCCCAACCCTTGCATTGTTCAAGGGCCAATTGTATAACCAAAGCTCCAGATCTGGAAAGATACCTAAGTATTGGGTCTAGAAACCAAAGTGCATGTCTTTCTACTGAAACTCTGAATTCCAGTCCATCCTGTGTTTTTGTCCATAGGTTTGCCTGTGATTTCAGCTGTAGGGCTTATCAACACTGGAAGCAATCAAGAAAGGAAGACCAGTGCAGGTTGGTGTGAGGCCTACCTAGATCTGTATGGTATAGTGGTATATACCAAAGGGGCTGGATGCTTTGTAGCCTCTCACTTTCAGCAAACTTTCCCATCATCCCTGATCCTGTTTAATGCAGATAAGAGTGTGGTAGTGCCTGAGCAGGATGTTGGACATTAGTGGGAGTGTGGAAGGGATAAAATGAGGTAACTCCCACTTCTTCTACCAAACAGTCCATCTCTACTCTCTCATGTCCTGTTTGGCTGTCTGCATAGATGAGCACAGTTGGAAGAGGCTTAAAGCCCATTTCCTTCTTCCACCTTAGGTCCATCTCCAGCGGTGACTGTGGTGGCCTTGGAGTGGTGGAAGAGTATCACTTTCAGCAAGTCTGCACTCAGGAACCATCGTCTTCCCTCAGTCTGAGTGCCTCTGCCCTCTGTCTGTATCATTGACAGAAGTTTTGTGTTCAGAAAGGGGACTGTGTGACTGTTGAACTGACAGTTGACTCTAACTCTTGCTACAAAGTTGGTCTCTGACCCCGTGAAAGTGTCAACATATTGACCCGGGACTTGTTGAGAGCCAAGGCCAAGACTCTATAGGGCTATTGATACAACTGGGCTTTAACCATGGGTGGGAAAAGAAATAAGGGCAAAACTGCAAAAAGGGCTAGTGTAGAAGCTAAAACAAAGAGGGAAGCTACTGGCGTAGGCAGACCTGTAGCCAAGACCCAGGCCAAAGCAATAGCCAAGCCAGAGGTTAAGGCAAATGCAGTGGCACAGGTGAAGGCAGTGTCTAAGAAGAAGATTGTTACTGAGAAGAAAGGAGCCCCAGCAAATTGCAGTCCCAAAGTTGAAGATGAGGCCACTCAAGTGTCTCAGTGTCGTTCTGTGAAAAAGGCCGAGGATAAGACCAAGTCCATGTGTAAAGATAAGGCTGGTATTGATACCTGTGCTGGGGAAGAGACCAGTGTTGGTTCCAGGTTCCAGAATGGAGAAGAGACTGATAATAGTTCCAGTGCCAAGGATGAAGGTAAAGCTGATACTGGTCCCCCATCCTGTGCTGAGAAGTTGGAGCCTGTGGCCAGCGCTAGCTGTAAAGCTAGGCCAGGCACTGAAGAGGAGGAGGAAGAGAATGTTATTGGGAACTGGTTTTGGGATGGAGATGAAACTAGTTTTGACCCTGATCCTAAACCTGTGAGCAGAATACTTAGGCCCCAGCCTGTGGATGAAATTAATGAAAAAGATAGGCCTAAAGACTGGTCTGAGGTAACTATCTGGCCCAATGCCCCTGCTGTAACTCCAGCAGTGTTAGGATTTAGATCTCAAGTCACATCTGAGACAAAGCCTCCTTCATATATTGTCCTGGGCTCAGCTGAGGAAAATGCTCATGCTTTGCCTGAGGAAACAGAGAGTCTTTCTAAGAGCATATTCTCATGCTCAGAGTCTATCCCGGAGCACCCATTTGGTTCTGAGCCTTGCATTCAGACTATAGAACAGATTAGACGCCAAATCAAGATCAGGGAGATGAATGGGATTAAGCCATTTGCTTGTCCTTGCAAAATGGAATGTTATATGACTTCTGAGGAATTTGAAAAACTTATTACCTTACTTGAGTCAACTACTGATCCTCTCATTCATAAAGTAGCTCAAATTGCAATGGGGATCATTAAGGTTCATCCATTTGCCCAAGAGTTCATTAATGAGGTAGGTGTAGTGACACTTATTGAGAGCTTGCTTAGTTTTCCTTCCTCTGAAAGGAGAAAAAATGCTGTATTTACTCTGAATGAACCTGGTGGGCTTGAAAGACACCGCAAGGTTGAATTACATGTTAAACATATGTGTAAGGAAACCATGTGTTTTCCCTTGAACTCACCCGGACAGCAATCTGGCTTAAAAATACTGGGGCAACTGACTACTGATGTTAACCGTCACCATATTGTTGCCAGTTATCTTTCAGACTTTTATTATTTGCTTTCCCAGGGAAATCGTAAAACCAGAAATCTTGTTTTGAAGGTACTTTTGAATATGTCTGAAAACCCAGTTGCAGCCAGAGACATGATCAGTACAAGGGCATTAGCAGCGTTAAAACTAATTTTTAACCAGAGAGAAGCAAAAGCCAGTCTCGTTAGTGCTGTGGCCATATTTATTAACATAAAGGAGCATATCAGAAAGGGTTCAATTGTAGTTGTCGATCACTCGAGTTACAGCACACTCATGGACCTTTTCCGTGAAGTTAAAATGATTATTGAAACAATGTAAAATGAGCCAGAAATAGAACACAGAACAATCTCCAAATTCTGATGAGATAACTCCTACTTCTACCAAACAGTCCATCTCTACTCTCTCATGTCCTGTTTGGCTGTCTGCATAGATGAGCACAGTTGGAAGAGGCTTAAAACCCATTTCCTTCTTCCACCTTAGGTCCATCTCCAGTGGTGACTGTGGTGGCCTTGGAGTGGTGGAAGAGTTTCTTCCTCTGTTCTCAAAGAGCCTTGCATAATATTTTGTTTGTTATAGTGTGCACATTATAAATGATGTCTTTAACACTATTATTTGTGGTAGTCTCTAGGTTTGAGCTAGATCATTTTGAGGTTATCAAATATTATTACATTGTGAGCTGAAAATGTTGATTTTTATCTTGTGTAGATGGGGTACTTTTCAACATTTTACTTAAGAAATTAGTGAACCAGTTCATCCTAAATAAGCTAACTTGTTTATTAGTATCTGCTTAGATCCATTTGTGGCTTCAAATGGCAAAAAAAAAAAATAGCCTTAACTTATAATCTAGTTGCAGAAATAAGGCATATACACACAAAAAGATAACTAACAGATCATGAATGCATTCGCACACTCATACCCATTGTGAAATGTACACTCTCAACATAAAGAAGATAGGTGTTTCTATAAGATGTTTAATATAAGAATTAAGTTTCCTCCTATTCTGCCTGCATCATATAGCATATTCTACAACCTAGAAATGGCCCTGAATCCTAGATAAAATGTAAGATTCACTTTTAAATGTCGCCACTACGTTTATAACTCATTGTTAGGCTACTTCATTTATGTCAGAGTCATCTCACAGAAGAGAAAGGAGGTAGGTGTAGGGAGGAAACATTTGCTGAGTACCTGCTCTTATGTCAGGCAATGTGTTGGCACTATACAGGTTTTTCCCCCCTCTTCTGGCAATGGTCCTGTGAGCTTAGGTACTGGTAGTTATTTTTTATATAACTCATTGTGGATCACTTCCAATGAGAATTGGGGAGGTTAAATACTTTTTTCCTACATTCCCATAGAGGCAGGTGGCATATAGCTGTTCTGTCTATTTGAAAAAACCATTTACTATGCGACCTTACAGTCCTCTCACTTTTTTAAGTGGTGGCCTTGAAGGCTCAGAGACTGGTTTTAATGATTCAGTTTGCTGTAGATAATGCCCCTGCCAGTCTTGCAATTCTTCACTTCCTCCAAATACACATGTCCATTAGGCATTTGGGGTCAGGAGAAAAGTCTGGGATGAGTGTATGGATACGAACTGGCAGCGCTTGGAAAGCAGTAAGTACCCAAAGCTATTGAATAACATGTAAATTTGAGTCATTAGCAAGTAAAATTTGCTATATCCTTACCTTTTTCAACCTGATTATATTTTTTTGTCAGAACTGGTCTCATTCTGTACATTGTTTCATATATTACATTTTAAAAAAGATAAATCCTTTCTTCCTCCTTGCAAAATCATAATTTTTTATAATTTTTTTCTATTTCATATATATCATGAAATGTCAAAAGGTTCCATCTTTTACTAGTAGTCTAGTCTACATTATGCATTTGTACCAGCCTAAAACTGTACAGGATAGACTTAATTGGACAAATTTAGACCCAGAACTGCAGCTTTATCAACACAGAACAGGAAAGCTAGGAGAGAAGCTGCTACCTCAACTGACATATCAGTAATTCCTGGAAGTCTTCATGGTTCAGAAAGCATCCCCAGGACTTTTGGACTATGGCTATGTTCTCTACAGTTCATGGTAGGAACTACAACCCCTGGTCTAAGTTGAAGAGAATGTCCCAGTGTGCAAAAATAGGGGGTTATATGCTTTGAAATTTTTCAACAGTTAAGAAACTAACACAAGATCATACTGTAAATGAATGTTTATAACTTGGTTTCCCCCACTATCTGTATATTGTGAATATCTTTGCATGTCAATAAATGTGTTACTGCAGCATATTTTTGAATCACTCAATTTGCGTGTGTGTTAATAGTTGGTGCATAGTGCCTAATCTTTTATTACATGTCCTCTTAAACAATATGCACAAATTCTCTTGCAAAAATAAGGCTGTAGTGTTCTGCAACTTGCCTTTTCATCTTTCCAGCTATTTTTTCAATTATAGTATTAAACATATCTGCCACATGCTTTTTATAGCTTTATTGAGATATAATTGACATACATTAACCCATACATATTCAAAGTATACAATTCGATAAGTTTTGACATATGTATACACACGTGAGACAATCACCATAATCAAGATAGTGAACAAATTTACTACTACCCTGAAAAGTTCCTTCATGTCCCTCTGTAGTCCCCTCCCTCCTACCACTCAATGTCTCTTGCCCTCAGACAACCACTTATCTGCTTTATGACAATATAGAATCATTCTCATTTTCTGTAATTTGATATAAATGGAAACCACACATGTATTCTTTTGGGGATGTTTAGCTTCTTTCACTTACTATAATTATTTGAGATCCATCCATGTTATATGTATCAATAGTAATTGTTCTTTATTGTCAAGTAGTATTCCGCAATATGATTATATCACTTTGCTTATCCATTTACCTGTTGATGAAAATTTGGATTGTTTCCATATTTGGGCTATTAGAAATAAAGCTGCTATCAGCATTCATGTACAACTGTTGCTTTTCTCTTGGATAAATACCTAGGAGTGGGATACCTGGATCATGTGGTATTTGGAAGGGCCAAATAAGTATATGTTTAACTTACATTTTCTGAAATGTAACATTTTGCATTCTTGCTGCAGTATATGAGAGTTCTGGTTTTCCTCCACATCCTTGCTAACACTTCGTGTGGTCAGTCTTTTTAATATTAACCATATCTCATTCTAATTTGCATTTAGCTAATGACTAATGATGTTGGACATATTTTCGTATGCATTCTGTTTCAGTGATCCACTTGTGTATCTTGGTTATGATGCCAAACTCTCTTGATTACTATAGCTTTATAATGTCTTGAATCAAACAGTGTGAGTCCTCTAACTTCATTATTTTGCAAGGTTATTTTTGGTTATTCTTACTCATGTTTTTCCATATGAATTTTAGAATCAGCTTGTAAATTTCTACCAAACCTCCAGTTGGGATTTTGGTTGAGATAGCTTTGAACAATAGATCAATTTGGGAATAACTGACATTTTAACAATATTGAATCTTCTGACCTATTAAGAGAATATGCAGGGGGCAAAGTAGGTTTACAGTTGGTTGTATGGAATATACTAGTAATAAAATAAACCTATATAATAAAAGGCAAATATGCAAATCGACCGAATGGTGGAACGACCGGTCGCTATGACGTGCATTGACCACCAGGGGCAGACATTCAACACAGGAGCTGCCCCCTGGTGGTCGGTGCACTCCCACAGGGGGAGCACTGCTCAGCCAGAAGCCATGAGCCGGGCTCACAGCTGGAGAGTGCAGCAGTGGTGGCAGGAGCCTCTCCCACCTCTGCAGCAGTGCTAAGGATGTCCGACTGATGGGGAGCAAGCCTAAGCCATTAGACATCCCCCGAGGGATCCCAGACTGCCAGAGCGTGCAGGCCAGGCTGAGGGACCCCCCCTGAGTGCACTAATTTCATGCACTGGGCCTCTATTTAATAAATAATAATACAAGAATAAACTCTTTTTTGTGTACTCACAGCTATAAACCTACTTTTTCCCACCCCTGAATATCTCATTTAGATCATCTTTAATTTCTCTCAGCAGCATTTTGTAATTTTTATGCAACATTTTGTAACTTTTTGGCACGTTCTTTCATATTCTTTAGCATATTTGTATATTCTTTCTCCTGTGAAAATTGATGATTCTTTGTTTATATCTTTACTAGAGGCCCGGTGCATGAATTCTTGCATGGGTGGGGTCACTTGGCCCGGCCAGTGATTGGGGCCAGCCAACCGAGGGGAAGGATCACAGGAGGTTGGCTGTGGGAGCACACTGACCACCAGGGAGCAGCTCCTGTGTTGAGCATCTCCCCCCTGGTGGTCAGTGCGCATCATAGTGATTGGCTGACCAGTCATTTGGTTGACCAGTTGTAAAGGTCGCTTAGGCATATACATATATATATATATATATGTATATGTATATGTATATGTATATGTATATGTATATGTATATGTATGTATATGTATGTGTATACACACATATGTACACATATACATATATATATGCTTGTTTGAATATTTCTGTATGATAAATTCCTTGAAGTGAAACTGCCTTGTCAAAAATCATGAATGGCAATGCCCTCCTGCCAAAAACTACCAGGAACATGCTTATATTTTAAAAAGTTGAGTTGCACAGAGGTAGAGTACATACCATGGGAAATCATGGGGTGCTTCAGTAAGAGGATTTAGAATTGACTTATAGTATTGGGACTTGTGTTAGGTGATTTGGGTGGGTTTAAGGAAGCGAGGCTTTGCTGTAGGTTGAAAGCTGTCAGGAAGCATGAGTAATTATGTGATTTGGTATCTAAATCAGTCTTACTCTACAAATGGGAACGACTAGGCCAAAACTAAAATGATAGGTAAAGAAGTAGCAATCACACATATTAGCAAGAATAGGGGGATATTCGGTCATTTTTGTGATTGAGACAATGTTTATCTGTGTCCATACATGATTACAGAGTGGTCTTGTTTTTGTCTTGATACATCACAGTCACAGAGTGGCCTTATTTGATGTTAATGTTCAGTGAAATTGTTTATATTCAACATGAGAATACCAAGGCCTAGCTGTGAGTTCTAGGCCAATTCCTGAATGTCAGGAGCTGCTTTTTTCCCCCTTTTCAAGGACATTTAAAAATTTTGATATATATTGGCTAATTGACTTTCAAAACATATTCTCTCAAGCCATAGAACATGAATGGCTATTTCTTCATACACTTGCCATCACTCAGTATTAATATTTTCAATTTTTGCTACTCTCAGAGGCAAAATATGTTTTTTTCTTTAAGTCCTACTTATTCTTTATTTTTTATAATAATAATTTTTATTTCTTAAAGTATTACAAAGAGTATTACATATGTCTCCTTTTTCCCCCCCTTGACTTTCCCCCGGCCTCCCCTACCCCCCAGTGTTTTGTGTCCATTGGCTAATCTTATATGCATGCATATAAGTCCTTCGGTTGATCTCTTAACCGCCCCCCCAAACCCTCCTCACTGTAGTTTGACAGTCTGTTCAATGCTGCTCTGCCTCTGCATCTATTTTTGTTCATCAGTTTATATTGGTCTTTTTTTTTTTTATTAAATCTTTATTGTTCAGATTATTACATTTGTTCCTCTTTTTTTTCCCCCCATAACTCCCCTCCTCCCAGCTCCCGCCCCACCCTCCGCCCTCACTCCCTACCCACTGTCCTCTTCCATAGGTGCACGATTTTTGTCCAGTCTCTTCCCGCATCTCCCACACCCCTTTCCCCCCCAAGAATAGTCAGTCCATTCCCTTTCTATGTCCCTGATTCTATTATGATCACCAGATTATTTATTCACTTGATTCTTAGATTCACTTGTTGATAGATGCATATTTGTTGTTCATAATTTGTATCTTTACCTTTTTTTTTTCTTCTTCCTCTTCTTAAAGGATACCTTTCAGCATTTCATATAATACTGGTTTGGTGGTGATGAACTCCTTTAGCTTTTCCTTATCTGTGAAGCTCTTTATCTGACCTTCCGTTCTGAATGATAGCTTTGCTGGATAAAGTAATCTTGGTTGTAGGTTCTTGGTATTCATCACTTTGAATATTTCTTGCCATTCCCTTCTGGCCTGCAAAGTTTCTGTTGAGAAATCAGCTGACAGTCGTATGGGTATTCCCTTGTAGGTAACTGGGTTTCTTTCTCTTGCTGCTTTTAAGATTCTCTCTTTGTCTTTTGCTCTTGGCATTTTAATTATGATGTGTCTTGGTGTGGTCCTCTTTGGATTCCTTTTGTTTGGGGTTCTCTGCGCTTCCTGGACCTGTAGGTCTATTTCTTTCACCAGGTGGGGGAAGTTTTCTGTCATTATTTCTTTAAATAGGTTTTCAATATCTTGCTCTCTCTCATCCTCTGGCACCCCTATAATTCTGATGTTGGTGCGCTTGAAGCTGTCCCAGAGGCTCCTTACACTATCTTCATATTTTCGGATTCTTTTTTCATTTTGCTTTTCCAGTTGGGTGTTTTTTGCTTCTTCGCATTTCGAATCTTTGACTTGATTCTTGCGCTCCTCTGGTCTGCTGTTGGGTGTCTGTATAATATTCTTTATTTCAGTCAGTGTATGCTTAATTTCTAGTTGGTTCTTTATCACAACATCGAGGGTCTCATTAGATTTCTTGAGGATCTCACTACATTTATCGGCGGTCTCACCAGTCTTTTCGAGGGCCTTACTAAGTTTATCGGCAGCTTCTAGACAGTTCTTAAGAGACCTTAAAAGTGTGGTTCTGAACTCAATATCCTCCATTGACAGTTTTGTCCTGTTTCTTTGTCTCCGAATTTTTTATGCTTTCTTGGTGCACCCCCTAGTGGTCTTTGTCCGCAGTCTTGTTGCCTTTAAGCCTTGATTGATGTCGGCAATACCGGGGTGATTTGACCTCCAGGCTAACTGGCTATGAGAGTCTGCTGTGTCTGTAGTGGGAGGGCTTCTGTGCTGGATCTCTAGGGCGGTGCTAATCTAGCGTTTGCCTGAGGCTATCCGGCAAATGGTTCTGTGCAGGGCTTGGGCGGGGCGGGTCCCCGGGGATCTACAGGGCGGGCGGAACAAGCAGTTATGGCGACTCTCAGTTCCTTCCCCAGGGGCTCTGCCTCTCAGAGCCCCAGCAATGGCTGCAAACCTCGGAGAGAAAGCTGCCTTCGAGTTCCGACCGAAGCCAGACAGTCCCGTTTCTCCCGTTTGAGTCTCGGTCCCCAGAGACTCGCCCGGATCTGGAGCTCAGAGTCTGAAACTCCCTCCCGATTTAAAACAACAACCGCGCCCTCCGCCGCCAGCCCGCTCCGCGCGCACACTCCGCACCTGAGTATTTCACTTCAGCACTGCGCCTCCTCTGAGTCTGGGTATGATATTCTCTTTCCTCCTAGTTGTAGAATTTCCACTCAGCCAGCCTTCCCGTGGTTCTGGGTGATGTCCGTCCTGTCCTTTAGTTATATCTCTGAAGTGGTTGTTTGAGGCAGCGATCTCCGGCGTTAACCTATGCCGCCATCTTGGTTTCTCTCCCTGACTCTATATTGGTCTTTATTATCCATTTCAGCCTCACCGGGGCCGTCTCGACCTCACCGGGGCCGTTTCGGCCCAAAATATGTTTTTTATAACATTTTAAAAGTTACATAATATTTTGTGTTATGGATGTGACAATTAAATCATACAGCTACATTTTGTTGTGTTAGTTCTAGGGATGTGAGGATGGACCCCATCATCTAATGGGAAAAGGAGAGTGGTGTATATACATGTGTATACCACTTTGTCTGTTTTACTTATGCCCCCTCATTGCTACTCTTCCCATGTGATCTCCAGATTCAGGCCCTTCCAAATACCACCAACTGACAAACAGAACAGTTATACCATTTTACATTTTGTGAACTAAATTAAAAACAGAAGAATGAAGAGTTTAGCTGTGCTGATATTGTGATATGGACACACAGGCAATGGCCACAGTCAGTGGACTAGCAAGCTTGAGACAGAATGGGGGTTATTAACGAGACAAGCACAAGCTTTGCAGTGAGCAGACTTGCTTTCCAGTTAGAGCCTTGTAAAGATTATGTAATTCTTCAGATTAGAGATTGGTCATTATTGTATAAAATAAGCTTCAGATTAGAGATAGGTCATTATTGTATAAAATAAGCTTCGGAACAACATCAGAATTAATAATGAGCTGATAAAATTCTTCAGTAAACCAACATGCAGATTTTGCTTTTAGAAATTATAGGACTCTCTCAACTTGTCTCTGGACACCTATTCCCTGCAGGACAGTGTTATATACCCTGTTGTCAAATTTTCTGAAAGAAACGGGCTCCCTCTCTCCTAGAGATGCCATGTCCTTCTCAATAGTCATTGCCAAGGTTTCCCTGAACCCCAGAAACATGCAAAATGGTGTGTGTGTGTGTGTGTGTGTGTGTGTGTGTGTGTGTATAGACTCTTGCCACTCCACCCCCCACAGTGCAGTGAGGTACTCTGTGCAAAGTTCTAAAATGTGTCAGGAATGAACAAAGGACCTAGTATGTTACTAATGGTTTGGGGGAAAGTAATTCGGAAAGCAGTAATGTGTTTACAGATGCTTTGCTTTGAATCAACAAAGTGCTATTTCCTCTCCTCAATGATGGAATGATATTTTTATGTGAAAATGGAAAACGGATATTGCATTGGAGAGAGTATCCTCCACTAGGCACATGCTGTATTGTGTGATTTTCATGTGTAGTCAGGCTATTGTGGTTTAAAAATATGAAGCACTACTCTTATCAGAACCATCTTGATTCTGTATACTACAATATGATGTGATTGATTGCACTCGTTAAAAACACATCAAAATATAAGTGCACATGAATCTTATCCTTTAAAATGGCCCCCATGGAAACAACATTGGAACTGCTTTCAGAACCAGTTTCTGAGCCGCACCAGGATCATTATTTTATAGCCATGGCTATACACTGAATATTTCTGTTCTCTAGATTAGTGTTTTCAATTTTTATCATGTCATGACACACATAGAAAATGGTATTTGTACTGTGATAAACGCCCATATGCTCTCCATTAAAGGCATCAGCCCCAGTGACTGCATCTGCCTTATTGCTGCTGCAACCACTGAGCCTGAAGGAAGTAGTATCTGTAGCATATCTGTAAGCCATTTCCAGTATACCGGTGGGATACTTTACCCCAGGGCACTGGTTTTCAATCTGTGTTTCTTCAAGTTCTAGGATTACCTGAAAATGCTTCAGAAGGCCCTGAAGAGGTTCCGGGGGAGGGAGAGTGGGTTGGATCTGTGTGATCCATACCACCTTCAATCAAAGCAATATAATTTACTGAAGACTCTACATAATACTTTCAAATATATAGTCTATATAATACTTTCCACTTTGTTTCAGAAAATAGTGCTATTTTATTTTGTTTGGAAGAGTGGGCAGGTATCCTTTCTCAGAACTTCTGGAATTGCTCCTTGGTGCCAGTGGCCTTGGTGACCTTGAGCACATTGAAGCACATGGTCTTGCTCAGGGTCCAGCACTCACCCACCATGACAGTGTTGCTGATCTGGACATCTCTAAAGTAGGGGGACATGCCGTAACTGGTTTGGCTCAGTGGATAGAGCGTCGGCCTGCGGACTGAAGGGTCCTGGGTTTGATTCAGGTCAAGGTCATGTACCTTGGTTGCAGTTGCATCCCCAGTGGGGGGCGTGCAGGAGGCAGCTGATCGATGTTTCTCTCTCTCACCGATGTTTCTAACTCTCTATCCCTCTCCCTTCCTCTCTGTAAAAAATCAATAAAATATATTTTTAAAAAATAAAAATAACTGGGGGGGGGGCAGGTGCATTGAAACGTCCTTGTGGCACTTCTTGAATTAAATTAGTTAAACAATTTATAGTATTTCCAGAACATTATTTCTATAACATGAGCTACTATGCATCAGTTAAAAATAATTAAAGAAATCTATATTAACTAAAGCATCATATTCTTTTTGAAACATAATAGTTTACATGCAAAAAGAAAAACTGGAATGACATATCAAAAATCTAACTGATTGTAGCTGGAGGGACTTGAGTGTTTTATTTTTCACTTACCTTATTTATACTTTTAATGAGGTAAACAAATACTTGTGTAACAAAAATTATAAAAATAATATCTGGCCCTAACCGGTTTGGCTCAGTGGATAGAGCATCGGCCTGCAGACCGAAGGGTCCCAGGTTTGATTCCGGTCAAGGGCATGTACCTTGGTTGCGGGCAAATCCCCAGTAGGGGGGTGTGCAGGAGGCAGCTGATGGATGTTTCTCTCTCATGAATGTTTCTAACTATGCTTCTCCCTTCCTCTCTGTAAAAAATCAATAAAGTATATTTTTTAGAAAAAGATCTGATAAAGAAGCATTTGATATGTAAACAGATAAGCATATATCCATAAAGAAAATTTTAATTAAATAGTACTTCTGTAGTCATCATTCACTTGCTCCACCACGGATCAGGCAAACTTCAAGATTTAAGTGAGCCAATTTAAACTTCACATGTGAATTTCTACCCAAATGTCCTTTATACATAAGCACAATAGAGGTTCTGTTTGCTTTTTTATTCATTTATTTATTTTTTGTTTTTATTCAATTTATTGGGGTGACATTGTTTAATAAAACCAACAATTTTCAAGTGTACAACTCTGTAACACATCCTGCACTCGCTACCCAAAGTCAAGTCTCTTTCTGTCACCTTTTATTCCCTATTTAGCCTAATCCACATCCCCCAACCCCAGGCGCTATACTAGCACTTTATGGCATCTCATTTCACCATTTTCATCCATAAGAAACTATTTCAGAGATAACGTAATTTGCCCAAGGTTACACAGCTGTAAGTGGCAGCCTAAATGCTACATCATTATTTTCATGACCCTGAAACATTTTGCGTCACATTGGTCATGTTATCTTTCACTGCCCTTTTGTCATTGGTGGGTGCTCAGTAGATATCTACTGGTTGTTGAGTGGACAAATATGGGAAAATTCATTATACAACACACCAGGAAGACAATCCAATTACAAGATGGGCAAAGGACCTGAATAGACACTTCTCCAAAGACATACAAATGAAAAAATGCTCAAAGTCACTAATGATCAGAGAAATGCACATTAAAACCACAATGAGATACCACCTCAGGCCTGTCGGAATGGCTATCATCAATAAATCAATAAACAACAAGTGCTGGCTAGGATGTGGAGAAGCCGGAACCCTTGTGCGCTGTTGGTGGGAATGCAGACTGGTGTAGCCACTCATCTATAGATGGTAAACTAATGTTTGACAAGGGAGCCAGGAATGCCCAAAGGAGGAAAGACAGTCTCTTTAATAAGTGGTGCTAGGAAAATTGGATGTCCACGTGCAAAATAATGAAACTATACCCCTATCTTACACCACTCACAAAAATTAACTCAAATGGATTAAAGGACTGAAGTGTAAGAACTGAAACCATAAAATCTAGTCCTAGAAGAAAACATAGGAGGAAAGCTTCTTGACAGGAGTCTTGGCAATTGTTTTTTGGATATAATATCTAAAACACAAGAAACAAAAAATAAACAAGTGGGACTACATCAAACTGAAACACTTCTGCACCACAAAAGAAATAATCAACAAAATGAAAAGACAACCTTGGAATGGGAGAACATATTTGCAAACCACTTATCTGATAAGGGGTTAATATTTAAAAACCCACAAATAATCCAAATAAAAACTTGGCAAAGGACCTGAATAGATATTTTCTCGAAGAAGATATTCAAATGGGCAACAGGTACATGAAAAAGGTGTTCAACGTCACTAATTATTAGGGAAGTGCTAACAAAATCACAATGAGATAGCACCTCACACTTGTTAAATAACTATCATAAAAAAGACAAGCGATAACACTAGCTTAGTTGGTTGGAACGTTTCCAGGTACACCAAGGTTGTGGGTTCAATCCCCAGTCAGGGCACATAGAAGAAGCAACCAATGAATGCATATGTGAGTGGAACAGCAAACTCTCTCTCTCTCTCTCTCTCTCTCTCTCTCTCTCTCTCTCTCTCTCTCTCTCTCTCTCTCTCTCTCTCTCTCTCTCTATCTCCTCTCTCTCTCTCTCTCTCTCTCTCTCTCTCTCTCTCTCTCTGTCCTCTCTCTCTCTCTCTCTCTCTCTCTCTCTCTCTCTCTCTCTCTCTCTCTCTCTCTCTCTCTCTCTCTCTCTCTCTCTCTCTCTCTCTCAATAAAAATCTTTTAAAAAGACAAGAGAACAAATGCTGGCAATTATGTGGAGAAAAGTGAACCCTGTTCACTGTTGGTAGGAATGTAAATTGGTACATCCACTATGAAAAAGTGTATGGGTATTCCTCAGCAATTCCATTTTTGGATATATATCCAAAGGAAGCAAAATCACTGTCCCAAAAAGATATGTGCACCCCCTGTTTATTTCAGCATTATTTACAATAGTCAAGACATGGAAACAACCTACGTGTTTATTGATGGGTGAATGAATAATGAAAATGTGAGAATATAAATATATGGTGTGATAATATTATATATGCAAGTATTTCACTTGACATAATGCCCTTAAAGTCCATCCATGTTGTCACAAATGGATGAACTTTAAGGGCATTGTGTCAAGTGAAATAAGTCAGACAGAGAAAGACAAATACTGTATAATCTCACTTATATGTGGAATCAAAAAACCTAAGCTCATAAACAGAAATGGGGGTGGAGTAGGGGAATTGGATGAAGGTGGTCAAATTGTACAAACCTCCAGTTATAAGTTCTGGGAATGTAATATACAACATGATGACTTCAGTTAACAATGCTATATTGTAGATTTGAAAGTTGCTAAGAGAGTAGATCTTAGAAGTTCTCACTACAAGGACAAAATGTATTATTATGTGAGATCATCGATGGAAACTTATTGTGGTGATCATTTTGCAGTATATACATATATCAAGTCATTACGTTGTATACCTTAAGCTTATACAATATTACATGTCAATTATATCTCAATAAAACTGGGGAAGAAAAGAATAATGATATATAGTAGTTTTATAATCCATTCTCCAAAAATAAATTATTTCTTGTATTCTTCTCTGCAAAAAATCATATATGTTCATTAAAGCAGTGCTTCTAAAAATTTATTTTACATACAAATCACCTGGGGATCTTATTAAAATGTAGATCCTGATTTAATAGATGAGCCTGAGACCCTGCATTTATAACAAGCTCCCAGATTATTACAATCCATGAAGCATACATTTTAAAACAGCTTTAGTTATTTGAAAACATAAAGTTTCATTTGTGCAAAATGAATAAGTTCTAGAGATGTGCTATGCAGAATTGTGTCTTAATTAACGATACTATATTGTACACTTAATCATTTAAGAGGATTGATCTTATGTCCTTACCACCATAAAAAACAGCTTTATTAAGGTATAATTTACTTAAACTGCACATAATTAAACTCTAAAATTTCATTGTTTTGACACATGTGGTGCATGAACTTAGCACCACAGTCAAGATAATGAACATATCCATCACCTCCAAGTTTCTTTCTGCCTCTTAGTAAATTTACCTCACATTCCTGCATGTGACAATTTCCTCACCCAGGCAACCCCTGATGTGCTTTCTATCAATACAAATCAGTTTTCATTTTCTATAATTTTATATAAATTAAATCATACAGTATATACTCTTTCTTTCATTCAGCATATTTTGAGATTCTTAAACTTTGTTACATGAATCAATAATACATTCTTTTTAAAAATTTTTATTGAATTTATTGGGGTGACTTTGGTTAATAAATTTATATAGGTTTCAGGTGTACAATTCTGTAATACATCATCTCTATATTGTATTGTGTGTTCACCACCCAAAGTTAAGTCTCCTTCCATTACCATTTAACCCCCCTTTACTTGGTTCTATATCCCCAGCCCCCCTTTCCCTCTAGGAATCACCATACTGCTGTCTGTGTCTATAAGGTGGTTTTTGTTTTTGTTTTTGTTTTGCTCAATTCCTTCACCTTTTTTCACCCAGCACCACACCAACCCCTTCCACTTTGACAGCTGTCAATCTGTTTTCTGTACCTATGAGTCTGTTTCTATTTTGTTTGTTTATTTTGTTCATTAGATTCCACATATAAGTGAAATCATATATACTTTTAAAATCATAGTAGAATACAAATAACAAAAGCTATCGTTTTACCTTTTTTTTTTTTAGTGTTTAGTTAGATGGCATTAAATACATTCACAATGTGGTGCAACCATAATCACCATCCATCTCTAAAACATTTTCATCTTCCCAAACTGAAACTCTATCCCTGTGAAACAATAACTTCCCATTCCCCTCCCCCTCCACGCATCCCCTGGCAACTACCATTCTACTTTGTCTATAATAGAGGCCCAGTGCATGAATACTAGTGCACCAGTGGGGTACCTTGGCCTGGCCTGTGAGATTGGGCTGAAACCGACTCTCCGACATCCCCCTGAGGGGTTCCTGATTGCAAGAGGGCACAAGTCAAGCCAAGGGACCCCACCAGTGCACGATCAGGGCAGGGAGGGACGCAGGAGGTTGGCCAGCCAGAGAGGGACCACAGGAGGGCTCCAGGGTGTGTCCGGCCCATCTCGCTCAGTCCCAATCAGCTGGACCCCAGCAGCAAGCTAACCTACCAGTTGGAGCGTCTGCCCCTGGTGGTCAGTGCACATCATAGCAAGCGGTTGAGTGGCCTTAGCATATTATTAGCATATTATGCTTTGATTGGTTGAATGGATGACCGGAGCACCAGACACTTAGCATATTAGGCTTTTATTATATAGGATAAGCCAGGGATTCTCTTGTACTTGAATACTTTGTAGGAAGTTGTTATAATTTTGCCTATAGATTGTGTATCGGTTTATGTGTGTGTGAGTGCATTTATGAGCATTTCATCAATCCCTTCTTGAAAGGATTTCCAAGGAAAATTTTCACATTATATGATATTCACACTAGTCTTGGAAAATAATTCCAGAATAATTATGGAATCACATAAATTAAGGTACTAAGATGGTACTGCTACAAATGGTTCCTTAAGGGAAAGCCTCAGACATTGGTGAATATTCATTCAGAACAACAGGTATTTATTCACTTTGAGAAGTGTTTCTCAAAGGTTTCCTGAAATACTTTCTCCTTCTACAGGGATTGCCTTTGGCAACGAAGCCACTTCCTTTGAGTACACATAGACAGGGCTCCTTCACAAGGCATTAGAGAAATATGCATTGCAGTCTCTGGTCTTTGTGATTACCCAATGCAACACTGCTGAGTAGATAAGTCTTTGAAATCTGGAGCTCATTAATAGGTTGTCCACTTGCCACCATATCTAAGCCACTTTCTCCAATCTCACCTATATAAGGAAAAAAGTTGATGTATTCTTCCTATCCTTTTTTTTCATATTTCTTAGTTGGTCTACAGCATATACATGGAGCAAGAGTGTATTGATGGGGGGAGCAATAAAGACACAAGCATTTTGAAGCATTAACGTAGGAATAGTTGGTGAGCCAGTGAGACAAACAAAAAAGGAGGAAAGGCACACCCCTGAGGGCAGAGCTGAACAGTGCTTCCAATGGGAAGATTAAGAGTTTCAGAGTGGGAGGGTCTGGGCTGTGCAACACCACTTTTCTCCTTCCAACCTCACCAGTCAGGTAAGCCATTCCTGCAAAAGAAAAACTGTGAGTGTGGAGAGGGCCTGGAATAGTCTTGGTCATGGGTAGACCTCCACATGAAAGAAAATATCAGAAATGGTGGATAAGAATTCTTCAGGATAAACCAATGTCTGGTTCATCTGACTAGGTTTCTGCTGAATAAATGACTAATATTTTAGACCTGACTCCCTGAAATAGCTGAGGTTTCTTTTTTAAAAAATATATTTTTAATTTATTTCAGAGAGGAAGGGAGAGGGAGAGATAGAAACATCAATAATGAGAATCATTGATCAGCTGCCTCCTGCACGCCACCTACTGGGGATTGAGCCTGCAACCCCGACATGTGCCCTTGACCTGAATGGAACCCAGGACGCACGCAGGTGGATGCTCTATCCACTGAGCCAAACCTGCTAGGGCAAGAGCTTTCTTAAATGATATTTTTTAGTTTTGTATCTAGGTCGTTTAGTCACATGATTATAGACACTTTTCTAGTTCTTTGCTACAAATCACCAACTGCTTAGCATAGTCTGTGATTTTACATGTTCCTCCTAGGCTAGCCCATCTCCAAGAACCCTAGGATATGCCCTGGGTCTCTGTGCTGATATACTCCCCTACTGTCTTTTTTTTTTTTAATTTAAATTTTTCCTACTGTTTCTTTAAAGCACACAATTCCTGACAACGGACGCGATTTGTTCCAAAACGTGGGCAGAGTTCCGCCAATCACCCTGGTCCCAGTCTAGGGCTTCTAATGAGTTGTCTTTCTCACTGGGTGGTCTGAAGAGCTAAGGTGTTCTGCTTTCAGCTAAGTGTGAGAGGGTGGAGGGGTATGGGAGGCATTTCCGGTATGAAAAACAAGGATTCGCGTCATGGTTAGAAACCTGATGTCAATATGGTGACCTTGAGACTTTTTGCTGTTGTTAATCCTCACCCGAGGATATTTTTTCCATTGATTTTGAGAGAGTGGAAGGGAGCAGCCTGTTATAACGTCTGGTTGTTAGTACCACTACCCACTTGTGTTAGTGTCAGTGTCAGAGAGAGGAGAGAGAGAAGAGAGAGAAACATCAATGTGAGAGAGACACATTGATTTGTTGCCTTCTGAACATGCCCTGACCAGGCCCAGCATAGACCCTGCAGTCCTTCAGTGCCTGGGCGATGCTCTAACCCAGCCGTAGGCAAACTACAGCCCGTTTGAAATGAATAAAACTATTGAAAAAAAAAGACCTTACCCTTTTATGTAATGATGTTTACTTTGAATTTATGTTAGTTCACACAAACATTCCATCCATGCTTTTGTTCCAGCCCTCCAGTCCAGTTTAAGAACCCATTGTGGGAAAACTAAGATGGTGGCATAGATAAACACCGGGAAATTGCTGCCTCCCACAACAATTGAAAAATCTTCTAGGAACACAAAACGGACATCATCCAGAACTACAGGAAGGCTGGCTGAGTGGAAATTCTACAACTAGAAGGAAAGAAAAGCACACTGAGAGCCAGAGGAGCTGCAGAAGTAAAGTGCAGAGGTATGGGGGCTCGCACGCGCAGAAAGGGGCTGGCACCTGAGGATGCGGCTGTCTTTTTGAACCCGGAGGGAGTCACAAGCTCCCGACGGCTCTGAACTCCGATTCCGGGAAGTCTCTGGGGACCCAGGACTCATACGGGGAGAAACTGGACTGTCTGGCAGCGGGCGAACTTGAGGGCGGCTTTCCCTCAGAGGTGCTTGCAGCCGTTACCGGACACTGAGACGCGCGACTCCTTAGGGCAGGGCTAAGGATCCGCCATAGCTGCTTGCTCCGTCCTTTGATTCCTTGAGACCCCGCCCCACCCAGGCTGCGGCAGAGGCTTTTGCAATATGAATGCCCCGGCCCTTTGCAACCCGATAATTACCTAACTGCAGCCGGGCCAGACAGACCCAGAACTTCCAAGAGAAGGCCCAAGGCCCCACAGCAGCTTGCATTGCTTCACAGCTGAGCCTCATCAGGGCACCTCCAAACTCCAAAAAAGGAAGGGGAATCTGCAGTTCTCTTCGTAGCTCCTGCTGTGTAACCGCAGGCAGAGGCTAAATTAGCACCTCCTTAGATCCAAGAGCCAGTGTGCCCAGTGGTCAGAGGGGGACCATCCAGATTACAACTCCTCAGATCCATAAGGGACACACTCAGGGTGCAGACTCAGTGAGCACCAAAACCCCACTGAAGCAAGTCTTGCCCCAGAAGGGTGTCTCCAGCACAGAAGTTCTCCCACTGCAGACACAGCTGATTCTCACTGCCAATTGGCCTGGAGGTCAATTCCTCCCAGTGATCCTACAACAACCAAGGAATAACTACAACAAGACTGTGCACAAAGCCCACAAGGGGGTGCACCAAGAGTGTCCACCTCAGGTAACTGGGGAGGCTGAGACACTGGGCCCTACAGGACACCTAGCACACAAAGCCACTCTATCAACACAAGGAAGCAGCCAAAATGCAGAGACAAAGAAACAGGTCACAAATGGCAGAAATGGAGGAAAGCAAACGACTGGATATAGAGTTCAAGGCCACGTTTATAAGGTTTTTCAAGAATTTTATGGAAACCGCCGATAAATTTAGTGAGTCCCTCAATAAGTATAGTGAGACCCTGGAGGACATGAAAAAGGACCAACTAGAAATTAAGCATACACTGACTGAAATAAAGAATAATTTACAGAGATCCAACAGCAGACAAGAGGATCCCAAGAATCAAGTCAAAGATTTGAAATACAAAGAAACAAAAAAATACCCAACCAAAAAAGAAAAAAAAAAAGAGATTCCAAAAATATGAAGATAGTGTAAGGAGCCTCTGGGACAACTTCAAGTGTACCAACATCAGAATTGTAGGGGTACCAGAAGAAGAGAGAGAGCAAGATATTGAAAACCTATTTGAAGAAATAATGACAGAAAACTTCCCCTACCTGGTGAAAGAAATAGACTTACAAGTCCAGGAAGCGCAGAGAACCCCAAACAAAAGGAATCCAAAGAGGACCACACCAAGACACATCATAATTAAAATGCCAAGAGCAAAAGACAAAGAGAGAATCTTAAAAGCAGCAAGAGAAAGACAGTCAGTTACCTACAAGGGAGTACCCATACGACTGTCAGCTGATTTCTCAACAGAAACCATGCAGGCCAGAAGAGAGTGGCAAGAAATATTCAAAGTGATGAATAGCAAGAACCTGCAACCAAGATTACTTTATCCAGCAAAGCTATCATTCAGAATAGAAGGTCAGATAAAGAGCTTCACGGATAAGAAAAAGCTAAAGGAGTTCATCACCACCAAACCAGCATTATATGAAATGCTGAAAGGTATTCTTTAAGAAGAGGAAGAAGAAAAAGGAACTCTTACCATTTGCCACAGCATGGATGGAACTGGAGAGCGGATGAATACCACATGATCTCACTCATTTGTGGGATATAATGAACAACATAAACTGATGAACAAGGACTGATCCAGAGACGGAGAGGCATTGATTGGACTGTCGGGCCTTGGAGGGAAGGTAGGGGAGGGTGGGGGTAAGGGGGAAAGATCAACCAAAGGACTTACATGCAAGCATATAGGCCTAACCAATGGACACAGACAACGGGGGGGTGAGGGCATGGGGGGGGGTAGAGGGTAATGTGGGGACAAGGACACATATGTAATATATTAATCAATAAAAAATATATTTAAAAAAAAAGAACCCATTGTGGCCCTCGAGTCAAAAAGTTTGCCCACCCCTGCACCACTGGGAACACCAACCAGAGTGAGACTTTGTAATAAAGACAGAGGTGACCTGGAGAAGAGAGCAGGCCTTGCCTTCAGGTATTTGTCTTCAGCTGAGGGTGTGGTCCCCATGGAGAGGGCCAAACTGTCCTAGGATGTGGGGAGACAAAGGCATGAGATTTAAGAGTTTCCTTTCTCGTTTTGGGACTTGGTGCCTCAGCATTTTAATAGAGAGATTGGTCCTTTGGTCTTGCCAGTACCAGTGAGTGTGATGTCCTGCCTCAGGGGTGTCCTGGAGCTACTATTCTTCTAAAGGCAGGGGTATAGCCCTCGCTGCTTTGGCTCTGTGGATAGTGTTGGCCTGCGCACTAAAGGGTCCAAGGTTCAATTCCAGTGCCAGGGTTGCAGGCTTGATCCCTAGCAGGGGGAGTGCAGGAGGCAGCCGATCAATGATTCTTTCTTATCATTGATATTTCTTATCTCTCTTTCTCCCTTCCTTTCTGAAATCAATAAAAATATATTTAAAAAATAATAAATAAATAAAGGCAGGGGCTCCTGAGGTAAGACTGGTAAGGACTCTCTCTGAGTCCCAGAGCCCCCTTTGTGAACCCGGGATAATAATGTTTAACCCACAGGGTGGCTGTGAACGTGCAGTGATGACACATGAGTAAGCCCTCGGCCCTGTGGTTATTGCGGGATCAGGATGCCTGTATGAATCCAGGCCACTCCTTACTCCTTTCCAACTTTGTTGTTAGGGAAGGAGAAAGGGCTCTGTGAGCAGCCCGTCATCACATCTGGTTGTTAGGACCACTACCCACTCGTGTTAGTGTCAGTGTCACTAGCCCAGTGCCTCGCCTGGTGGGGGCACTTAGTCACACCACGAAAGCATAGTGATGCTGGATCTGTCTCTCCCCACGCAGCCCCTCATGCCGGCGGCCCAGCTCCTGTCAGGTGTCTGACGCAGGCAGGTTCTGAAGATCTGTGTCCGGGTGGCTGCTGAGGCTTCTGCTCCAGGTTCCAGGACAGCGGTCCTCAGGAGACCCCGACACTTCACATCCGCAGTGGGACAGGACACCTGGCTCCGGTGAGTTCATGGACCTGATAAAAGCAGGTAGTGAGATCGCTCCTGTGGGGGGTCACACACCAGCCCCAAAGTAGAGAAGTTGCTTTGATCTCATCCTGGGGGAAGAGGCTGAGCAGGTGGAATTTTAGCCCATTAGCAGCTATGTGCTTATCAGTAGCCCTGAGGCCCATCTTAGAGAAGCCTTCTTTGTCTAAAGTGTCCAGCTTGTGGAAGGACCTAGATATGTATCATGGTTGGGCAATACATATACATATATATATATTTTTTAAATATATTTTATTGATTTTTTTACAGAGAGGAAGGGAGAGAGATAGAGAGTTAGAAACATCGACGAGAGAGAAACATCGATCAGCTGCCTCCTGCACATCTCCCACTGGGGATGTGCCCGCAACCCAGGTACATGCCCTTGAACCGGAATCGAACCTGGGACCCTTCAGTCCGCAGGCCGACGCTGTATCCACTGAGCCAAACCGGTTTCGGCACATATATTTTGATATATAAATAGTAATCAGTTATTCCCATCAGTACCATCAGATGGGTATTGAATATGTAGGAGTTTTCTTTCCAAGGTATTGTGAGATTATAATATGGATTCTTTCTAGGTAGCCAGGTTTTTATCCATTCTATAGTGAAATTGTGTAGAATCAAGAAATTTTACTGTGTTAGTCAAAAAGATTTATCACTTTCAAAAATAAGTTCTCCTAAAGTTTGTCCTGTGCTATAACATATAGCCATGTTCTGTAAAAAACAAAACAAAAACATGCCGAAACCGGTTTGGCTCAGTGGATAGAGCATTGGCCTGCGGACTGAAAGGTCCCAGGTTCGATTCCGGGCAATGGCATGTACCTGGGTTGCGGGCATATCCCCAGTAGGAGATGTGCAGGAGGCAGCTGATCGATGTTTCTCTCTCATCGATGTTTCTAACTCTCTATCTCTCTCCCTTCCTCTCTGTAAAAAAATCAATAAAAAATATTTAAAAAACAAAACAAAAACAAAAACATGTAATATTCTTAAATATTACTGATTATTTTGTCTGGTAGTAACATTTTCATGTCTGTACTTAAGATGGAAATATGCATCAACTTCTCCTAAATATTTAGATATATAATTTCAAATGATTATGTCTGTTTTTGACATATGTATTGTGTATCAATTTCATAAGATATAGTGTGACTCTGTTAATATATGACTTAGAAAAATACAATTTAAATGCTCTATTGAGGTATGATTGGTATCCAAATACACTGCACATATTTAAAGTATTTGCTTTACCAAGTTGTGAGATATGTATACATTGTAAAACCATTACAGTCAAGGTTATGAACATAGCCATCACCGCCAAAACCTTTTTCCTGCCCCTTTGTTGCAATCTTCTTATCTAACTAAATCCAGCCTCTCTGTCTCTCCCACCCTCCCTGTTTTCACACAACCACTGATCTGGCACAGTAGATGAATTTTCATTTCCCATAATTTCATATAAATGGAATAATACAGAATGTTTTCTTTGCCTGTCTGGCTTCTTATATTCAACCTATTTACTTTTAGATTTATCCATGTTGTTGCATGATTGAATATTTCCTTTTGATGGCTAAGTAGTATTGCATTAGATGGATATGCCATGCTTTGTTTTACCATCCAGCTTTGGATGGGTGGTTGAGTTGTTTTCAGTTTGAGGCTCTTAAGTAAAGGTGCTATAAACATTTTCATCATGTCGTTGCATGGACATATTCTTTCTTTCTCTCGGGTAAATACTAGGAGTGCAATAGCTGGGTCCTAAAGTAGATGTAAGATTAACATTGCTGCCAAAACCGGTTTGGCTCAGTGGATAGAGCGTCGGCCTGCGGACTGAAAGGTCCCAGGTTCGATTCCGGTCAAGGGCATGTACTTGGGTTGCGGGCACATCCCCGGTGGGAGATGTGCAGGAGGCAGCTGATCGATGTTTCTCTCTCATCGATGTTTCTAACTCTCTATCTCTCTCCCTTCCTCTCTGTAAAAAATCAATAAAATATATTAAAAAAAAAAAGATTAACATTGCTAAGATGCTGACATTTGTCATTCTCTCCAGCAGTGTATGAGAGTTCTATCTTCCACAACCTTGCCTATGCTTGGTGTGTTCAATCTTTTTAATTTCAGTAATTCTCACGGAGGTGTAGTGGTGTCTCATTGTCATTTTCATTTACATTTTCCAAATGAGTAAGGATGTTGAGCATCTCTTCATGTGATTACTTGCTATTTGTATATTCTTGGTAAAGAGTCTGTTAAAATCATCTGCCCATTTATTTAGTGAAGTGCCTGGTGGTTTCTTATTGCCTTTGGGGAAATTTTCTGTATTCTGGATACAAACCTTTTGCCAGATATATGATGTGCAAATATTTTTCCCAGTCTTTGGCTGATCTTTCCATTCTCTCAACAGTGTCTTTTGAAGAGAAGGTTTTTGTCTTTATTGATTAGCGTATTACATATGTGACCTTATCCCCCATTGCCCCCCCCCCCCAACTCATGCCCTCACCCCCTGGTGTCTGTGTCCGTTGGTTAGGCCTATATGCATGCATACAAGTCCTTTGGTTGATCTCTCATCCTTACTCCCACCTTCCCCTACCTTCCCTCTGAGGTTTGACGGTCTAATTGATGTTTCTCTGTCTCTGGATCTGTTTTTGTTTAATTTTGAGGAAGTCCTACTTATGTATATGTTCCTATACAGTTGAGATTTTGCTTTGTTGCCATATATAAGAAAGACATAACTTACTTAACCCAAGAGCACAAGAATTTTCTCCAAGAAATTTCATAGCCTTAAAATTTATATTTAGGTCTAAGATCCATTTTGAGTTGTATTTTCTATATGGTGCATTTCTGAATCAGAGTTAATTTTTTTGTATATGGATATCCACTGTTCAGCACCATTTGCTGAAAAGATTAGACCTTCCACACGGAATTGGCTTTTTATTTTATTTATTTATTTATTTATTTTTTAAAAATATATTTTTATTGATTTTTCACAGAGAGGAAGGGAGAGAGATAGAGTTAGAAACATCGATGAGAGAGAAACATCGATCAGCTGCCTCCTGCACATCCCCCACCGGGGATGTGCCCGCAACCCGGGTACATGCCCTTGACCGGAATCGAACCCGGGACCTCTCAGTCCGCAGGCTGACGCTCTATCCACTGAGCCAAACCGGTTTCGGCCGGAATTGGCTTTTTAAAAACTGGTTTTGATCTATGTAAACATCAGGTATTCATGTAAATTTGGGTCTATTTTTTGTAAAATGTTAATAATAATTATTATTTTTAATTTTGGGGGGTGACACTGGTTAATAAAATTATATAGGTCTCAGGTGTACAATTCTGTAATACATCATCTGTATATTGTATTGTGTCTTCACCACCCCAAGTCAAGTCTCCTTCCATTACCATTTATCTCACCTTTACCCTCCCCTACCTTCCCCCACTCCCTTTCCCTCTGGTAATCATCATACTTTTGTCTAGGTCTATGAGTTTTTCTGTGTGTTTTTTTTTAAATCCCCTCACCTTTTTCACCCAGGCCCCCAACCCCCTTCAGTCTGAGAGCTGGTAGTCTGTTCTCTGTTTCTACAAGTTTGTTTCTGTTTTGTTCATTAGGTTCCACATGAAAGTGAAATCATATGGTACTTGTCCTTTTCTGACTGGCTTATTTCACAGCATATTTCTTACCTCTTTATTCTGTTCCTTTGATCTTGTCTACCTTGATGCAATATTATACTGTCTTGATTATTGAAGGTTTAAAGTGAGTTGATACCAGGTAGTATTCATCCTTCAGCTCTGTACTTTTCAAAATTGTTTTCATAGTCTAGGGTCTTATTGTTTTCACGTGAATTTTAGAATTATCCTGTCAATTTTCTTTTTTAAAATGTCTGTGGAATTTGTGTTGGGATTGAACTGAAACTGTAGATCAGTTTGAGCAGAACTGAAATCTTCACAATACTGTCTTCTGGACCATGTACATGAGATATCGCTCCACTTGTTAGAGGTCTTCTTTGATGTCTCTCAGCAATGATTTGTAGTGTTTTGGGTGTAGACATTGCACATCTGTGGGCAGACTATTTCTAAGTATTCCATACTTTTTTATGTTACTGTAACCACCATTATTTTTTTATGACAATTGCTAATGTTTATATTTTCACTGAATTGTCAGCAACCAAATGTATAACAATAGATGTTGAGGAATCTTTTCGTTTGAAAGCACAGGCTACTCTGGGATAGAAAAGATAATTGATGCATTTGCATGTATTTCTCAATCAGCTTTTATCCGTTATTGATGATCTATTGAAAGTAGGGAGAAAAATGTCCAGATACAATTCTACAGGACATCTGCACAAAAGCCTGTCACTGAAAGAACATGGTTTATAGCTTTCAAATGTATATATGTGCATAGAATTAAGTCTGTTGAATTGTGAGGCTTTTGTTTCTTTGTTTTTTTAACCTCACAGTAAATCCACCACAATGAATTCCTGGGAGTTTGGTTGGTGAGAGAGACAGAAAGGGAAAGAGCATTATATATGTGTGATATGTATGAATGTATTTGTATATACTGAAGCTGCCAGGAACATTTATTGTGAGGATTACTTGCGTTTAATTTCTCTGTGTTATGTGAGTCCTGTTCCGTTCCAGCACATGTTAGGAACCAGATTTTTCCAGCTTTCCATGGCCAGCATGGTTACCATGGTGACTTAGTGCCTGCTGTGGGAGTTGGTACAGACTGAGCATCTGTTCAGGACTCTTACCTCAATCGTTACTATGGTAATTATCAAGTGTTGCTTTTCTTAGTCCTCATTCCTTCTAGATTTATTAGGTGGTTTTATCTTAGGATAGAGCTTCCCCTTCTCCCTTATTATTCAATTATTTATATATTTATTCAAGTTTTATTTGTATCACTGTGATTCATAGATTCCTATTATGGTCAAAGAGTTATACTTTGTTATTATTATTATAGATTTTTTTAAAATATATTTTATTGATTTTTACAGAGAGGAAGGGAGAGGGATAGAGAGTTAGAAACATTGGTGAGAGAGAAACATCAATCAGCTGCCTCCTGCACACCCCCAACTGGGGATGTGCCCACAACCAAGGTACATGACCTTGACCGGAATTGAACCTGGGAGCTTTCAGTCCGCAGGCCGACGCTCTATCCACTGAGCCAAACCAGCTAGGGCATTATTATTATAGATTTTGATGCTCCAATTGTCCCAGAATTAGCCAGTATAAAGTCCTTCAAGATGGCCTCTATGTCCATTGGACATTTCCCTAGACGTCTTTGAGCAAGTACTTTGCTCTGTGAGCCCATCTCACCATCTCACCATCTGTCAAAAGGAAGTGATGATGCCCACTTCAGAGCATCACTTTCAGAAACTGAACAGAAAAAGTGTGAAAACAACAACCTACAATGTGTGGCATCTAGTGTGCCCTCACCAAATTTTATTTCTCCATTCCTACTTTGCCACCTTTATTCGGTCAGTGTGATGCCCCTGGCATTAGCATGATAACATGACTACCAGAGGGAACACTGGGACATGTAACAGCAAGCAAGTGTGCTGGACAGGCAAGCAGGGATGAGCCCACTTTCCACGATGTGTGAGCTTCAATGCCACTGCTACGAGGGGAGGTGGGATGTGATCAGCTGGGGAAGAGGCAAAGCATCATTGCACAGCTTCCAGTGAACTGAGTGGGGACAGGAAGCTCATCCTCACCCCTTTCCCTGCATTTCATGCGCTTTCCTGTCCTCTCATGTTCCTCTCTGTCCATGTGCTGTCTTATCTCCTGACTCTCCCTTCTAGTAGAAAGTCAGAGAAGGTGTGGACTCTGACGGAGAAGGACCAAGTGTGATGTCGAGTGTGCTGGACAGGCTCCTGGAGCGAGAGTGAGGATTCCCATGATTGGGACCCTTTGGGTAGGTCACCACCCTTTCCTCCAGTGTCTTCTATTCAACAGGATAGCAATACCCAATGCTGCAGGAACATTGTGGAGCTTAGGTCTGATCTAGGTAGGAAAGCAAGCTGTGGTTTTAGGAGCGGGGAAGGACCAGTGCACTTTTGAGTAATTACATTAACAGAGACACCTTAGATACTATAGAACTCTGCATGGTAGACATTAAATTAATGCTACACAAATGTCAGCTGTTTAATTAAGGATTTCTCCAAGTGTAGTCCATTGTCTATTTCATCATAATCATCAGGGGGTGCTTGATAAAATTGCAGCTATCTGGGTCCACACTGAGTCTGCTGAATCAAAAACAGGTAGGTGGAGTGGAAGGTGTCTACATTTTGAATAATGTCTTCAGTTGGTTATGGTACTCATCCAAGTTTGTAAAGTACTGCTATGGATTTGCAACAATGTCTTCTTCAAATTTTGAATCCTTTGATGTCTAGTTTTGTTGGTAGTTGTTCCTGACACTCAGCTTTAAATGATTCATATGATTTATATGAGGCACTGAGCTAGGTACTGGGAACACAGCACAGAGAACAAGACAGGCAGGGGCTCTGGAGTTCCATTCTAGTTAGAAAAAACTGGCAGTAAGCAGGAAAATCAGTAATGGGGGAGTTACATATGGAGTTTGCAAACCCCATATGTAATAGTGTGGTGAAGGTCTGGGGAGACAGGAGCGGTGTGGAGGGGGTCAATTGGGGGAAAATGGGACATTTGTAATACTTTCAACAATAAAGATACATTTAAAAAAGGAAACACACACAAATATAATAGAAAATAATGGTCACAGGGATTATTATAGAGGAGTTTTCACTGAAGCTCTTTCTCAGGAACTGATATTTGAGCTGAATTCTGAATAATAAGAGGAAGCCAGTGCTGGGCAGCCCTTATTGTCAGTGGCCCTGTGATGTGAGTGGCACCAGCTCCAGTAGCAGACGATGAGCTCCAGTGCCTGGAGCATGGCAGACAAAGTACAGATAGGAGAGAAGGTCAAAGGGCAGACAGGAGCCACATCATTTGGGCCTTGCAACGAGTTTTTTCTGAGGGTGGAGGGTGGAGTGTGGGAGTGACATGCTCCAATTCATGTTCTCAGAAGGTGACTGGCTGCTGTGTGGAGAATGGACTGTTCAAGGACAAGATAGCGTGGGGATAACCATTAGGGGAACCATGCAGCCTCCAGATGAGGGACGAGGGTGGATTGGCCCAGTGCTGCAGCAGTGTGCAGAGGACAGGGGTGGCCCTGGACAGGGTGTGCTGCAGGTGGGGCACCTGCAGTGGTTGTGCATAGAGGGCACGTGAGGAGCAGGCAGGATCCTGGGTGAGCCCTCCCCTTTCTGTTCAGCCACATGCAGAAATGGTGGTGGATTTTCCTGAGATCAGTTGGTCCAAGAGCTTTCCAGACATTCTCAATACAATTAGTTAGGTATCCTGTGGCAAGCCGATATGGTCATGGCATACTCAGCCCCACATTGGGCGCCTTATGTGTCGTGCCAGCTCAGCCAGGTTCAGTGACCCTGAGAGGGGGTGGTGAAGAATGGAGAAAAGACAGACAAGAGAAGAAAGCTGGGTCTGGGTGGGATGCTGTCCTCTCTGATGGAGAGACTCTCTGATGAAGAGCTAGCGACAGCACCACGAACTACAAGCCCTGTCTTTATTTTATAGCCAGGTTCCAAGAGGCAAAGTAAGGGCGTGGTCAAGATGTTTACAACATTCTCGTGGGTTTCGAGCTACTCAATTACGTGCACCTGAGCTCTATCAAGTCCATATCACTCAGGCATGTGGGGCCACATGTTTGGTTCAAGTTTACAACTACAGCTTTTGGCTATACAGTGGGGCCTTGACTTACGAGTTTAATTCGACCAGAGACTGAGCTCGTTAAGGAGCTCATTAAGGAGCTCGTTAACTCAAATTACTCTGTCAACTCAATGCAAAAAATCGGGGGAGAGACAGCTGGTATCTCAAAAAACTCGTTAGTCGGGACACTCGTAAGTCAAGGCCCCACTGTAATTGTGCTGGGAGGGCTCTGCCCTCCAAGCTAGGACGTGCATGTGGCCATGAGAGGACTGTGCCCTCTCATTAGTCTGAGGCTTGAACCTGTCCAAACACTGTAGCTGCTCTCCACAGAATCCAAATAATAGTGAAAATTAGTAATTTAAAATATGCATCTGTTGATGAATAGAATTCACTTGGTAGATCATTAAGTTTTATAAATGACACATGCAAACTCAAACTTATCAAAATAATAAACTCAACTTGTAAATATTTCATAAAAGCATCTAGCATTTATTGAGTTGTTACTCTATGCCTAGCACTCTTTTAAGAACTTTCATGTATTAATTCAACATGGCATTTTCCATCGTTTTTATATTTATTCTTTAAATAGATGTATTTAAAGATGTGATGGTGTTTAATGAGGTTTTAATTTTAGTTTTTTGAAGTGGTAAGGCTCTTTTAATCTAAAGAATGCCTTCCCTCTCTTTTTAACCTTCCAGCTTATTTGCTTAAGAAACTATATATTTGTCCTGTAGAGTTCGAAATCTTGATTTTGCTGCTTGTATCCCTGTTGTGTTGTTTATATGTTCCACTGTCCCCTCCTATTTCCTTCAAATTGGTAAGTAGATTTAGAGGCTTGATGAGATTCAGGTTTTTTGACAAGGGCACCGAAGATGTGATTCTGTGTATGTCCTATAGTGTTATACTGAGAGGCTCATTTTGTCTGGTTGTTTCTTCTTCTGTGTCATTGAGATTGATCACTGAGTTCAGGAGAAATTTCCCATCTACTTTTTAATATATATATATCAGCCTCTGAAGATCTGCATTTCATTAAAAATTGCAGAAGGGTGATATTTTAATTCATAACTTTCTTTTGTATTTGTATGCTGGATTTCTTCTATAAATAAACTTCCCTTCATCAATTAAGAAGTTATACTGAAGTATGGTACACACGGGAAGGTTAGGATAAATATGTAATTCTTTTGCATTATTTCCACTTTTCTTTCCATGGGATCCTCCAAAGATGAACAGTGAATTTGTTTGTTTTGGGTGTCATACTAAGCTCACAGATGCTTATATATTTGATGCATTTTAACCCATTGCCATCATTTATTTTTTTGATGTTTAAATTGTTCTCTTTGTCAGTGGGAGCCTCTCAGGTTGTCTTCTGAGTCTTTGACATGCTTTCTGGTATGAGAGTTCAGTCCAGACTCACCTGGTACAATCCCTACCCAGACCTGGATTCAGCCATTTCTCCAAGGATACCTGGTTCCTTTTATTGGGAAATGTTTTAAGAGGATTCAATCCAGGGACTAGAATTGCACATTGCTACTGGGCTGGTCATTGTTTCATCCCCCTTTCAGTGAATGGAGCCTATAAATCTGAATTATATTTTTAAGAGAATACAGATAATAGGCTTCCATCCTGGGATGCTTCTCCAACTCTTCATAGGTAATCACTTTGTCAGTTTTTGTTTTAACCTTTCAGTTTTTAAATATATAATCAAATGTAATATGTATATTAGTTTCCTCCCCCAATCACAGGTAAAAGTTGGCACATTCTTCACCAGCAATGCCCAATGGAAATTGTTGTAGAAATAAAAATGTTGTGTCTGCACTGTCCAACACTGTAGCCATTAGCAACAAGTGGCTGCTGAGTACCTAAAATGTGGCCAGTATGACTGAAAAACTAAATTATTAATTTAATTTTTAAATTAAATTTAAATAGCTGTTTGTGGCTGGTGGCTATCGTATTTGACAGCTATGGCTCTACACATTTTCTGCACCTTACTTTTTTCACTGAATAATATATCCCGGTGATCACTCCATAGCAGTCTAAAGAGGAAGTCCTCATTGCTTTTTATAGCTGCATAGTGCTCTAGGATGTAGATATACCTTACGTTACTCTACCAGCCTCATATTGGTGGGCCTTTGTCTTGTTGCTAATCATCTGTTATTAGGGGTTGCTCAATAGTTTTGTGCTTATTATGCTATTTTGTATTTTGCAGTGTTTCTTTGGAATAAATTCTTAGAGAATACTGGTTCTAAAAGTACATACCTATGTAATTTTACTAGATAGTGTCATATCCCCTCAGAGGCTAGTATCTTTTTACATTACCACCAGCAATATATGAGAATGCCTATTTCCTCCCAGGCTACTAATTGGTGAGAAGAGGTGGCTGACTATAGTTATTTTTCTTTGGATTGCTTATCATAAATCAGGTTGAGCATTTTTCTTGTGTTTAAATATCATTTTTTTTATCCTGCATCTACATTTTTTTTTGGTATGAAATACCTGCTTGTATTCATTGCCCCCTTTTTTCTCTCACATTGTTAGTTTTTGTATTCACTTTTAAATAAGATTTCTACATATTAGGGATATACCCATTTCTTTGTAATATAAGTTGTATATATCTTTCCCAATTTTTCATTTTACTTTGCTTTTGGGTTTTGTTTTGCCATTCAGTTTTTTAATGAGAAAAAATGCACACATATCACACTTTTCCCATATTGCTTCTGGATTTTATATCAAAATTAGACAATTTTTCTCCCCTACAGGGTTATAGAGGAATTTGTCCAGGGATGTACTTTACTGGACAGGAGATAGAAGAAAGAGTTATGGATCATGCTGGGGTGTTGTTATGAGGAGAATCCTGAGGGAAGGTGACCTTAATGTTAGAGATCTATAAAAAAAATCCACCAATTCAAGCCAATATTCTGATCAGTGTCATAGTACTGTGCTTATATTCAAGAACTCGGTTGCTACTCTTTTCTGTATCTTGTGGAAGTGGGTCCAGGCCTTTTTACTGGTAGACAAGATCTTACATGAAGCAGAAACTCCTTGTCACCTCAAAGGAACCCCTCAGAGGACTAAATGGGAGAGTCCACCCTCCTAGGGATAAGACAGACACAAAACCAGTTCCAAAGGTCTATCACAAGGACAAAAAAAGAGTAAAATCCTAGTTCATACCCATGAGAAGAACCAAGACTGAAAACACACAAGGGTTACTGCATTCTTTACTCTCTATCTGGGAGTGAGATCCTGTCATTAGCACTATGCAAAAGGACAGAGGTGTGGTTTCTAAGATGCCTCAGTTTCCCAAGGTGGAAAACTTCCCCCACCCAACTGCATATGCTTAGATGCTGGGTGGTTTTCAAAACTTAGGGTGAAGCTTGGACTACACTTGCTTGGAATGTAGTCTCTTTTGAGTGGGCACTAGTACCCATCTTGTTCCCTGTGGATATTTCTAGTTTTCTAGGTCTAGCAATCAAGAGAGGGGAGGTGTGAGATGCAGATGTGGAATTGGACTGACAGTGCTGGACACGTAGACAATACACATTAATTAATGAGATGTAGATGTAGAAATGAGCAAAAAACAAAACTAAGTATACATCCTCTCAGTTTTTTATATACATGTGAATTTTTCAAAGACAGTTGGAATTACACAGTACTTATTATTTAGTTATCTACTTTAAAAAAAGATTTTGTTTCTATTTCTAAAAATTATGCCTTTTCTTTGGGAAAAAATAACCTGTAGAATGTGGTGAAAGGTGCCACCTGGTGATCTGCATCAGAATTGCAGGTCTGAAAGTCAAAAGGAGGGCTTGGCAAAGGGTAAGGTAATGTAGTCAGGAGTGAGGAATGTGCATGAATTCCACTGTATAGGCCAAAGCTTTCTGGAACTTTCCATACACTAGTGGAAAGCCTTCTATATTCATGCTCATACTTGGATTTTCAAGCCATGAGGCTACAAGTGCAGCCCCATGTGAACCAAATGGAAAGCTGCACAAGTTTGTATATGAATAGTTGGTATGAAGTTTGCAATGTGGAAACATGCTCACATTAGAAGCAGTATCCAATGCATTGCTTTTATCGCCTTTTATTCATAAAAGAGTATATATGAACATGTTTCCAAAACAATGGATATATGAGCATCGTATTTTTTTAAAATTTTGTTTTATTGTTTAAAGTATTACAAAGAGTATTACATATGTCTCCTCCCCCCCCCCCGACATTCCCCCAGCCTCCCCTACCCCCCAGTGTCTTATGTCCTTTGGTTATGCTTATATGCATGCATACAAGTCCTTCGGTTGATCTCTTACCCCCCCCTCCTGCCCACCAACCCTCCCCAGCCTTCCCGCTGTAGTTCGACAGTCTGTTCGATGCTGCCCTGCCTCTGTATCTATTTTTGTTCATCAGTTTATAATGGTCTTTATTATCCATAAATGAGTGAGATCATGTGGTATTTTTCTTTCATTGACTGGCTTATTTCACTTAGCATAATGCTCTCCAGTTCCATCCATGCCGTTGCAAATGGTAAGAGTTCCTTCTTTTTTACAGCAGCATAGTATTCCACTGTATAGATGTACCACAGTTTTCTAATCCATTCATCTGCTGATGGGCACTTAGGCTGTTTCCAGATCTTTGCTATGGTAAATTGTGCTGCTATGAACATGGGGATGCATATATCCTTTCTGATTGGTGTTTCTGGTTTCTTGGGATATATTCTTAGAAGTGGGATCACTGGGTCAAATGGAAGTTCCATTTTTAACTTTTTGAGGAAACTCCATACTGTCTTCCATAGTGGCTGCACCAGTCTGCATTCCCACCAGCAGTGCACGAGTGTTCCTTTTTCTCTGCATCCTCTCCAGCACTTGTCATTTGTTGATTTGTTGATGATAGCCATTCGGACAGGTGTGAGATGATACCTCATTGTTGTTTTGATTTGCATCTCTAGGATGATTAGTGACTTTGAGCATGTTTTCATATGTCTCTTGGCTTTCTGAATGTCCTCTTTTGAAAAGTGTCTATTTAGGTCCTTTGCCCATTTTTTTGATTGGATTGTTTATCTTCCTTTTGTTAAGTTGTATGAGTCCCTATAAATGTTGGAGATTAAACCCTTATCGGTGATAACATTGGCGAATATGTTCTCCTATGCAGTGGGCTTTCTTGTTGTTTTGTTGATGGTTTCTTTTGCTGTGCAGAAGCTTTTTGTTTTGATGTAGTCCCATTTACTTATTTTCTCTTTAGTTTCAAGTGCCCTAGGAGCTTTATCAGTGAAGAAATTGCTTCATCATATGTCTGAGATTTTGTTGCCTTTGGATTCCTCTACACAAAATGATAGTGTGGAAATACGTACATTTGTTGATTTAGAAACATGTTCATATACTGTTGTGTGAAAATAACACCCTGAAAACATTTCTTTGATAATAATTAAAAGCATTTGGGTTGGTGGGATATACTTTAATTTTATAAATTTGCTTTTCCATAATGTTTCAAATATGGAACATTTATAAAATGTTGAAAACAAAATAATTATAAGCTGATTAAAAATACGATGCTCAGAAATTAAGATACCTAGGAATAAACCTAACTAAAGAGGTAAAAGACCTCTACTCAGAAAACTACAAGACGTTGAAAAAAGAGATAGAGAAGACATAAACATATGGAAGAACATATCATGTTCATGGATTGGTAGAATCAACATCATCAAAATGTCCATACTACCCAAAGCAATCTATAAATTCAACGCACTTCTTATCCATTTTGAGTTTATTTTTGTGTATGGTGTAAGTTGGTGGTCTAGTTTCATTTTTTTGGATGTATCTGTCCAATTTTCCCAACACCATTTATTGAAGAGACTGTCTTGACTCCATTGTATGTTCTTGCCTCCTTTGTCAAATATTAATTGAGCATATTGGTTCGGGTCGATTTCTGGATTCTCTATTCTATTCCATGTCTGTTCTTGTGCCAGTACCAGGCAGTTTTGAGAACCGTGGTTTTGTAATACAGCTTGATATCAGGTATTGAGATCCCACCTACTTTGTTCTTCTTTCTCAGGATCGCTGTAGCTATTCGGGGTCTTTTTTTTTAATTCCAGATGAATTTTTGGAGGGCTGGGTGCTGTGGCAGGCTCGGCCTCCCTGGCTTGTCTAGGGGACACAAGGGGCCAATCAGGTTGAGCCGCCGGGGAAGAGTCCGGCATTGGATGGTGAAGAGTTGACCAGGGTCTCGGCCGCTGACATAGAGTCTTAAGTCCCCATGTCTTTCCCCTTTCCCATTGGTCAGTCCACCAGGCGAGAGGCATGAGGAGGACGGGGTTACAATTTCTGACAGTGCAGTTCTTCTTTGGGGCCCCAGGTCAAACCTCTCTGGTCAGACGGAGGAGCTTGTCGGTGGGGTTTTTTTTTTTCCCGTAGGGCTAGGGTCTCACAACCCCAAGAGGCACAGTAGAAGTCGCCTTCTCCTCCACAGTTACTACCCACTTCTCGGGGGCAAGCATAATGTTGAGTGTGCCATACCCTGGCTCTAGCCCGAGCGTTCTGCACCCGTAACCCCTGGTTCCGGAATTTCCCTAGTTTTCTCCAAACAGTTTACAGAGATCTGTCCGGATGACAGGCGCCCCTACTTCAACAACGGAGCCTATAACAGTCCCATCAATAGTGCGTGTGACCTCCCAAGAGTAATTTTTGGCCAGATGGGGATTTCCCAGTCCTGGCTGTAGACAGATGAGGAGAGTCAGGAAGAACACCGAGTGAATCTGACCTTTAACTGGTCTCTGGTCTTCTGGACCCGCCATCCCTCGACGCTGTCATTCGCCTTCTTAACCTGTGTACGATGGATCCAGTGCCTCTTTCCTGTGACTTTGATGGTGGTTGGAGTGCTCAGCCCCACCTGGTAGGGTCCACCCCATATAGGTTCCAGGCTGCCAGGGTCGTGGCGCTTCACCCAGATGAGGTCACCCGGAGAGAAGGCAGGCTGCGTTGGACTGGATCTCGGCGCGTCCTCCTCCCGTAGGATTCTCACCACCCATTGTGCTGACGTGGCGCTGCTCTGCAAAGCCTGTAAGGACTTAAGCAAATTTTGGGTAGACAGTCGGGCAAGCTCTTCCTCCCTTAGGTGGGGAAGAAGAGGTGGTGGCCTGCCAAACATAATTTCAAAAGGGGTGAGTCCCTTTATGTATGGGGTGCACCTAGCTCTGAGGAGAGCAAAAGGAAGGAGACTTACCCAGTTTTCGCCAGTCTCTAATTTTAACTTAGTTAATGTTTCCTTTAAGGTCCGATTCATCCTCTCTACCTGTCCAGAACTCTGTGGTCTATAAACACAATGCAATTTCCAGGTAACCCTCAGGGCCTTAACTATGGATTGTGTAACTTTGGTGATGAACGCTGGGCCTTTATTGGACCCCATGTATAGTGGCAGGCCAAACCGGGGGACAATTTCAGTGAGGAGTTTCCTAACTACTACCTGTGCTGTCTCTGCCTTGGTTGGGTATGCCTCAGGCCAGCCAGAGAAGGTATCAATGAAAACAGCAAGTATTTATACCCTCCTTGTCCTCCTGGTATCTTGGTGAAGTCCACTTCCCAGTGTTCCCCGGGGTTCTGACCTCGGAATCGCTGCCCCGGTGCAGCCACAACAGGGGGTCCTTGGTTTACCCGGGCACACACTTGGCACTTTCTAGCCAAGTCTTGGGATATTTTCTGGAGCCCTGGGATGTAAAATTCTCTTCCCAGTAGTTCTAATAGCTTCGTTCCCCCCAGGTGGGTACTCTGGTGGGTCTGGGAAGCGATGGAACATCCAGCCTCTCCTTCCTGGGCCCTTAGTTTCTCAGCTAGCCTCTGCTCCTCCGGCAGATAAGTAGGCTTCTCTGGGAGCCTTTGTGCTGGCAGGGCTGTGAGAACTTCTAGGGGCCCTACTGGTCCTTTAGCCACTTCCTTGGTGGTTTGGTCTGCAAACCGATTTCCCTGTGCTTCGGGACTATCACCCTTCTGGTGCCCTCGGCAATGAATTACTGCCACTTCTTTTGGCCCCCATATGGCTGCCAGGAGGTTAAGTATCTCAGAAGCATTTTTAATGTCCTTTCCTCCTGAGGTCAGGAGGCCTCTTTCCTGATATAGGGCCCCATGCACGTGTACAGTGGCGAAAGCATGCCGACTGTCCATGTAAATGTTCACTCTTTTTCCTTTTCCCCAATGGAGGGCCTGAGTGAGTGCTATGAGTTCTGCCTTTTGGGCTGAGGTGCCTCGTCCTAAGGCCTCTGCCCAGAGAACCTCCCTTTGTGTCACCACTGCCGCCCCTGCATACCGGGTACCCTCCTCTACGAAGCTGCTCCCGTCCGTGTACAGGGTCTCATCCGGATTCTGCAGGGGCTGGTCCACAAGGTCCTCTCGGAGGGAAGTGAGGGCAGTCAATGTCTCCTCGCAGTCATGCAAAGGGGGCTCTGCCTCCTCGTCAGGGAGGAGTGTGGCCGGGTTCAAGGCAGCCGTTTTCAGGAAGCTGACTTGTGGTGGGTCTAGCAGTAACACCTGGTACTGGGTAATGCGGGCGTTGGACATCCATCTCTCCGGGGGGCTCCTTAATAAGGTCTCAACTGCATGCGGAGCAACTACTTGGAGATTTTGGCCAAATGTTAGCTTTGAGGCTTCCTTTACTAATATAGCTGTAGCTGCTACTGCTCTCAAACACCCTGGCCACCCTGCAGCCACGGGGTCTAGCCGCTTGGATAAGTATGCCACAGGCATTTTCCATGGTCCCAGAGATTGGGTTAACACCCCCTTTGCGATTCCCTGAGCCTCTGCCACATGTAACTGAAATGGCTTTGTGAGGTCTGACAGCGCTAACATTGGTGCGCTAAGGCTTGTTTAAGATCTTGAAAAGCCTTAGTTTCAGTTTTAGTCCAGTTTAGTTTCTCAGTCTTTTTATGTGAACTGCGATGCCTCTTCGGGCCTTTTGGCTTATTGGATATTGCTTAACCCGTAGTGGAATTGGTGTGCTGGAGAGTTGTACTACAATTGGGGCTCTGTGGACCGCCAATCCTGGGGAGTTACTCTCTGCCCATACTCCAAGTATTTTCTGTTGCAGCTCTTGGAGTAATGGGGCATCTGGGACCGGATTGTTGTTCTCGGTTCCCTCAGTGAGGAGCTATTCCTCGCTCATGGGGCAAGTCAAAAGCACAGCCCCCGGTCTCTGATTAAAAGTCACTATAGCCATCTCCTCCTGGAAGGAGATGGTAGCCTGCAGTTTGCTGAGAAGGTCCCATCCCAGTCACAAAGAATGAGTGGGTCACTGTCCCGGCCCCCAGGTTGGTCCTCTTGCATGGCAGTTACCAGGACCTTTGCCATTTTCTGAGTCTGAAATGCCTTTTGAGCAACCTTAACCAATTCCAACAGCACTTTTCCCTCAAAGCCTTATAACTTTCGTAATTTCTTTCTAATATCTGGGGCTGACTGGGAAACAAATGCAACATTGACAGCCCTCCGATTTTCTGGGGCATCAGGGTCAATGGGGGTATATACCCGATAGGCCTCACACAGCCTCTCGAGGAAAGCTGCTGGGCTCTCATTAGGCCCCTGGACTGTCTCTGTCACCTTAGAGAGGTTTGTGGGTCTCTGAGCAGCAGCTCGGATGCCCCTCAATAGAGTCTGGCGATACTGATCGAGAGCCTCCTTTCCCCTTTCACTATTGGGGTTCCAGTCGGGTTGCCTGGAGGGAAACACAGCCTCTAATCTGTCTTGGTCAGTTGTAGGCTGCCCATCCGGGCCCAGAACAAGTTTCCTCCCTTCCGCCTTGACCCTCTCTCTCTCTCCTGAAGTGAAAAGGGTTTGCAGCAGCTGCTGACAGTCATAAAAAACACGGACTCAAAAAGAGAGATTAACCCCTGTGGGTTCTGGGAGAAAAAAGGACTCCGGCCCCTCCAACTGCACAGGCCACCGGTAGAAAAGGGGACACAGACCACAAAAGGCTGCTCGTCTGGACCCAGGTCCGGAGGGCCTGCCTGCAGCAGTGGCAACACAGGAGCCGTGGGACCAGCGGATGTTGCAGGGCCCCGCCGGCTCTCCCCCTCCCCACCTCCACACACGGTCCTCTGCCCAGTACGAGGAGGGGAGAACGGAGCCAGGCCCGGGACTGGTGTTTCCGGAGGAAAGGAAACCTGCTGTGGAGGAGGCAGGGGTTCTGGATCGGGGTCTTTTGCCACCATCGGACTGGCAGGTGGAGGAGCATACGGGGGAGGCCTGACCCTGGGGAGTGCCTCCTCACCAAGATCTTGCAGAACAGGGGGAGTTTTCCCCTTCTGGGCCGAAGCCAAGAGGACTGTCTGTCTCTGTCCCAATTTCTTTTCCTTATTCTGACAACTCTTTAACCACCTTGGTTTTTCAGTCAAAATATCAACCTATACAATCCCCTGGCCAGGGGATTGTCAAGGGTGGGGGAAAAAAGGAGACATATGTAATACCCTTTGTAATACTTTAAGCAATAAAAAAAAGAAAAAATAATAAAATAAAATTTTCCTCTATGCATAAAAAAAAAAAAATCAACCTATACTTGAATATAGGGAATTTGGTCAGGGTGACCTGGCCAGCCATAGACAACATGGTGAACCCGAAAAGCAGTGGTTAAATCATAAGTCCCTAGGTCTGGCCATCCCACCTGGAAAGTGGGCCACTCCCGTTCACAGAATTTCTGCAAATCAAAAGCATTAACATCATAACCATAACCTGCAGCTCGCTCCTTGAAGTCCTGAAAATTTTCAGAAAACATTGCAGCAGGGTGCACACAGAAGCAGACGACTTTTTGACAACAAACACCAGACAACAAATACGAGACAGACAAACCTGGTGCAGCCTACAGCCGCACAAACCAGGGACCCCAGCCACCGTTGTGGCCGCAGGTCAGGCGTTCAGCCCTCCGTATAGGTCCTTCCGTGGGATGTCCCAATTCCAGACAGATCAACCGGTCTTCCTTACCTCTCTCGAGAGTCCAGGTGGCTCAGTTTCTGAATCGAAAGTTTTGGGTGGAGTCTCCTCCGCCTCCCTGGTACCCGGAACGGAGACTGGAGGCCTCCTTGGTAGTCATTCCCCACAGGGATGTGGGTGGGGTATCTCGCTGGGACCTCCAAAAGTTATGGGTTCACTCAGCGAGATAGACCACCGACTCAGAATTTAAATTTAAAAGCCTTTATTAAGCTGGCCAGCGACTACAGCGCGTACCTCCTCACAAGGGAGCCTCGCAGCTGCAGCACCGACCGAGGGTGCAGCAAAGCTTTTATTTGCAAAAACTACAAAGTGTTAACTGGCAGGGTAAAAAGTTCAGGAGGAAAACGGGGTCACACCTGGCTGGGTTCAATCATACCACTTTATTTCTGTAAAACAATCAGTAATCTTTCCATGCCATGGTCCCTCCCCCTAGCACAGTGTGATGGCACAAGGGTGTGATGACCATTTGCATGTTAGCTCTTTATTATGTAGGATAATATTGCTGAAAGTATTACAGGTGTCTCCCAATTTCCATCCCGAATTGCCCCCCTCCTCCTAGCCCCTGCCCCACACCAGGCCAGGGCCGCTGGATAACTGCAGAGGGGCCAGGGGCTTGTCTTGGAGCACAAGGGAGATGGGTCTTGGCAGTGGGGCTGGGGGCAAAGGATCTAGGTGGCAGGGCTGGGTTGCTGGGGACACTGTATACAGAGGTGAGCCCTTGGGGGTGGGGGTGAGGGTGGGGTGGAGGGGGGTCCCGGGGATGAGACCAGGAACTGGGTCACAGCAGCTCCCTGCAACCTCCTCCATAACTGAAAAGCTGTTACTTTAGACTGGGAACATCCCTGAGGCACAGGGAGACAAAATGTTGGGGAGCCCTTTCTCTTCCACAAGACTCAGTTGCTGAAGTTCCAACCACATTGCATATTATCAATATTTTAAATTCCTTCCTATTTAACTGGAGAAAAAGTTGTATTTAAGTTCGTTTTATTTTGCTGTGTACTGATAAACTATAAGTTTAAGGGTCTTATCAGCTGGGAAGCAGTAAGCTACTCTGGTTAGATGGAGAGCTCGGCAGCCACACAGAATCTGCTGAGGGCAAATCCAGGACCCGCGAGTCCCTGGGAACCCTCCAACAGCATCCTCTCCTCAGGGGAGTGACACCACTGAGAGCTCAGGTGGAAACTCAGCACTGAGCAGAGTGTCCGTCTGTTCAGGTAAGGCCGAGTGCCTGCATTGCTTCGTTGTCAGCTGTGTTCAACATCTTGAGGACTCCACCTGCTGGGCTGTGGGAACAACCATTCCCAGCGCTGTGGGAACACAGGGTTCCTCTCTGATCTGCAGGGCTCTTTCCCCTTAGACGTGTGCACTGATCAGTCTTCAGGGGGAACTCAAGGTGGGGGGCCGGCTCTTTGCAGACCCCAAAGCAGACTCTGCCCTGTGAAGTCCACACATCTTTCCTCCATGGCCACGTGTGGTCTCTTGGGCCCCCTTTCTGCTCCTCAGCCTGCAGCCTCTCTGAAGGCTGTAAACGAGGCCATCACAGGGCTCATCTCATTTGTCTCCTCTCTCAGGAATCACTGTCCTGTGATATCTGATGCTCAGTGTCTGAAACGATTGTTTCGTGTATTTTGTCTGGAAGGTAAATCCAGTCCCTGTGATTCCATCTTGCTTAATGTATGGAATGCCCTTGAGTTTATTTGCAACCTAGCCAATCAATAAAAAGATAATATTCTGCAATTAAATATGTTGAGATTTAGCCCATGTGGAGTGTGACCTACCTAAACAGCAACACCCCACCTCACTCCAGCAGCAGCATCACAGACCCTCCCTGAGACCAGCCAGTGGGACCGGCCAGGACAGGGGTGATGACACTGCATCTGTGTCCAATGAACTAAACAGATATGAAACATACAGCAGGTGATATTAATGGAAACCTTTGCTGTTTCTTTATAGAATTTTCTGTGATTGTGTAAACATTCTGAAACCGTTAGTTTTGCATATTTGGAGAGGGGCTATAAAATGGTAAAAGTGTTTCTAAATATTAGATACAATTCAATGGAACACTATGCAGCTGTATAAAAGTAGGATCTCTTACCCTTTGAGACAGCATGGAGGGCCTGGAGATTATTATGCTAAGTAAAATAAGCCAGACAGAAAAAGACAAGTATCACATGATCTCACTTATATGTGGAATCAAATGAACAAATGAAACTGATGAACAAAATAGGTCCAAAGCCATGGATACATGGAATAGATTGACAGATCTCTGTGGGGAGGGGTATAGGGAAGACAGGAAGAGAATAACCAAATAAATTATATATATATATAATAAATTATAATAAGTTATAAATTATATATATAAAAGAAATTTTATATATATATATACACACATACCCTGGGTGTAACCCATCACGTCCGAAGCTCGACCAACCGGAAGGAAGTCAGTCCTGCAGGGGTCGTCTTGGAAACAGCTGCACCCTCCCCAAGCTGTTTCCTGCGAGGGCGAAGTTTCAGGCAGGAACCTGCCCTTGGAGCGTGGACACACTGAGTCCTGGGTCCTCTTAGCAACAGCTGTTCCCTCCCCGAGCTGTTTCCGATAAGGGCGAGGTTTGAGGCAGGAACCAGCTTTTGGAGTGTGGATGCACTGAGTCCTGGATTGCCTTGCCAAGGGCTGTGCCCTCCCCGAGCTGTTTCCCAGGAGGGCGAGGTTTGAGGCAGGAACTGGCCCTCGGAGTGTGGAGGCATATTTTTATAAAGTTTTAATACATTATATTAGAGGTCGTGGTGGGACTGTGTTACACACAGCATCTACACGAATTGCTGCAAATTTACTTCTCAGTGGAAGAACCTTTCATTCCCAATATAAATTTCTGATTCCATTGAATGACACTTTAATTTCTAGACTCGATATAAACAGTGAAGTTGCTAAAACTATTAAAAAGGCCCAACTTCTCATTATCGATGAATGCACCATGACATCCAGTCATGCTATAAACGCCATAGACAGATTACTAAGAGAAATTATGAATTTGAATGTTGTATTTCGTGGGAAAGTTCTTCTTGGAGGGGATTTTCGACAATGTCTCAGTACTGTACCACATGCTATGCGATCGGCCATAATACAAATGAGTTTAAAGTACTGTAATGTTTGAGGATATTTCAGAAAGTTGTCTCTTACAGCAAATATGAGATCAGAGGATTCTGCTGATAGTGAATGGTTAGTAAAACTTGGAGATTGCAAACTTGATAGCAGTTTTCATTTAGGAATGGGTATTATTGAAATCCCCTGTGAAATGATTTATAATGGATCTATTATTGAAGCTACCTTTGGAAATACTATATCTATAGATAATACTAAAAATATATCTAAACGTGCAATTCTTTGTCCAAAAAAATGAGCATGTTCAAAAAATTAAATGAAGAAATTTTGGATATACTCGATGGAGATTTTCATACATATTTGCGTGATGATTCCATTGATTCAACAGATGATGCTGAAAAGGAAAAATTTCCTATTGAATTTCTTAACAGTATTACTCCTTCGGGAATGCTGTGTCATAAATTAAAATTGAAAGTGGGTGCAATCATCATGCTATTGAGAAATCTTAATAGTAAATGGGGTCTTTGTAATGGTACTGGATTTATTATCAAAAGATTACGACCTAACATTATCGAAGCTGAAGTATTAACAGGATCTGCAGAGGGAGAGGTTGTTCTGATTCCAAGAATTAATTTGTCCCCATCTGACACTGGCCTCCCATTTAAATTGATTCGATGACAGTTTCCCGTGATGCCAGCATCTGTGGTTACTATTAATAAATCACAAGGAAAAATTCTAGACAGAGTAGGAATATTCCTACCTGAACCCGTTTTTGCACATGGTCAGTTATATGTTGCTTTCTCTCAAGTTCAAAGAGCATGGCACATTACAGTTAGAGTTCTAAATATTTCATCACAAGGGAAATTAGTCAAGCACTCTGAAAGTGTTTTTACTGTTAATGTGGTGTACAGGGAGATATTAGAATAAGTTTAATCACTTTATCAGTCATTGTTTGCATCACTGTTGTTTTTATATCATGTTTTGTTTTCATATCATGTTTTTGTCATTTTTATATCATGACTCTGTTGTTGTTATATCCTTTTGTTACTGTTTGTTTATTAATAAATTTATATATTATTTTCATATACATTTTACTAATTTCCTTTCATCTGTCACAATTCTATTATAGAGAAAGGGCAAATAGCAATATTAAAATATTTCCTCTAATTAATTCCCTTTTAATGTGCACGAATTTTGTGCACTGGGCAACTAGTGTGTATATATATATATATATATATATATATATATATATATATATATGCCTAAGCGACCGAATGACTGGAACGACCAGTCACTATGATGTGCACTGACCACCAGGGGGCAGACACTCAATGAAGGAGCTGCCTTCTGGTGGTCAGTGTGCTCCCACAGTGGGAGTGCCTATCAACTGACCAACTGGTCTCAGTGGCCCACCAGCCTAGCAGCAGCCACTCACTCCCTCAGTAGTCCTGCAGATCAAATCTCTGGCGAACAGGCCAGGCACCTATGGACCAGAGCCACTGGCACAATCCTGACAGCACTGCTGGACTCCTGGAAGTCGGCCTTGGGCACTGTGGCCACTTCCCCTCCCTAGACACTCCACAAGGAAGAAATGATATAAAAGTTGGTTCCAGGTGGCTCCCAACAACCAGTGTGAATGTCAGTAGGATGGATCTGGATCCCGGGCCAGCAAGGGCATCCCACTGCCCAAGTGTAGGGCTAGTCTCATCCTGGTCCCCTGCCCCTGCCCCCTTGGGACCCCACCCATGCATGAATTTGTGCACCAGGCCCCTAGTATGAATATATGCATAGCCCATGGATTCAGACAATAGTGAGGTGAAATCCTAGGCATAGGGGGGTTGGGGGGGAGATAAAGTGGGGGAATTGGAGAATATCAGCAATACTATCAACAATACATCATAAATTAAAATAAAAGCCTTGCAGCCAGTTCTACACAGGTGCCTCTCAGGTAAACTGCATTTCAGGGAGAAGCCTGCAGTAAACTGTCAGCCTCCAGCACTAAACTGCTTGCTTGCACTGTGTTGCTGCCCTCTGAGACAGACCTTATAAAGGGATTCCTGGAATTCTATTTCAACCAATAGGACCAAGGCTTTCCCTGTCCAATCTGAGCTGCACAGCTCTATCCCTATCAGCATTTTCACTGAACAATCGGAGTGCCTCTGTTCTGACCAATCAAGACAGTGTTTTTGGGACCAATCAAACTGTGAGGATTTGGAGTCCTCATTTGCATGAGAACGGGCCAATCATGACTCAGAGGTAGAGACTTCTGTCTATATAAATGAGCTCCGCATTGTTTTAGGGAGCATACTCTCCCTTTCCTTTTAGGAGTGTTTTCCTTGCTGGAGCTGAAACACTGAAGCCATATTTCAGGGGCAGGAGCAGGAGCAGAAGCAGATACAGAAGCTGGAGCCATGGAGCCTGCCCACCTCCTCTGAGGCCCACCTTGCTTTGGTGCCTTTTCATAGCCATGCTGTGCTTCATAATTAAGTTGTTCTACTGCTGATCTGTACCACAGCATGCTGTTCTCATAGGCATGCTGTATCACATTTAAGCTGTTTCCACGGAATAGTTTCCTTCCAATGAACAAAACAGATATGAAACACACAGCAGGTGATATTAATGGAAACCTTTGCTGTTTTTTTATAGAATTTTGTGTGATATAGGCATGCCATTCATACAACTTTGCTAGAAAGCTATAATTTAATGCTCTCCAAGTCTGCTCCCTGCTGATTGATGGGGAAGAGACTGGACAAAGGCAGTTTGGGCACATGCCCAGTAAGGTCTGAGTGCCATGGGAAGATGCTTACCTGTCAGTCTCATCTGGGGACAAGTCAGTGGCCAGAATAGGAGTGGCCACTGCAAGGGTATGAAACCTGAACGTTTAAACTCCTGCACAAAGGGTGTTCCTCTCTTGGCTGGCTTACGTGCTATTTGTACCAGATTCCTGTTGCAGGGGGCTCATCTGCTGCCAGTGGTCGGCAAACTGCAGCTCGCGAGCCACATGCGGCTCTTTGGCCCCTCTAGTGTGGCTCTTCCACAAAATACCATATGCGGGCACGCACGTACAGTGCTATTGAAACTTCGTGGCCCATGCACAGAAGTCGGTATTTTGGAACCCCCGCTCACCTGCTCCATCATCCCGTCTGGGCCAATGTGCACCATGTTCTGCGCATGCCCCCTGGTGGTCAGCGCACATCATAGTGACTGGTTGTTCGGTTATTTGGTTGTTCCACCATTTGGTCTGTTTGCATATTAGCCTTTTATTATATAGTACTAGTGGCCTGGTGCATGATTAGGGCCAGGGATTGAGCTTGCAACCAAGATATGTGCCCTTGACTCGAATGGAACCCGAGACCCTTCAGGCCACGGGCCGACACTATCCACTGAGCCAAATCAGGTAGGGCTAAAGTGCTATATTTAGGTAATATAATGGTGGTGATACAAAACTGTTTCACATTTTCCTGATTGTTAAGTCTGTGAACTCTGAGACGCCTGGCACTAACTACACTCAAATTTGAAAGCAGAGCCTAGCAGCCATTTCTGCCCAGGGCCCTCTCAGGAAAACTGCACGTGAGGGAGAAGCCTGCACTGAACTGCCTGCCTCCAGCATTAAACTGCTTGCCTGCACTGTGTTGCTGCCAGCGGAGCCAGCACTTAAAGGTATTTCTGGAATTCTATTTCAGCCAATAGGACTGAGGCTTTTCCTGTCCAAAACCAGCTGCACAGCTCTATCCCATCTGCACTTTCACCAACCAATCAGAGTGGCACTATTATGACTAATCAGGACAGTACTTTCGGGACCAATCAAACTATGACGATTTGCAGTCCTCATTTGCCTGAGAACAGGCCAATCATGGCTAAGGGCCGGAGACTTCTGTCAATATAAATGAGCTCCTATGCTATCTAAGCGAGCACACTTTCCTATGCACTGAAGAGGTGTCAGGAGCGGCAGGAGCGAGCTGCAGGAGCTAGAGCAAACCCTCCTCACCCCAGAACCACCTTGCTTTGGTGCTTCCTCAGAGCCAGTCTGGTTCAAGCTGTCTTGCTGCATAATTATGCTGTTGCACTACTGAGCTGTTCACAACCACACTCCTCTCATAGGCATACTGTCACATTTAAGTTCTCTGCAGGGAATAAAGTATATTTCTTCACTGCACCCCCAAATTGGGGATTGAATTAGCACTAAGTACCATTGCTTAAGAAATTGAAAATAATTGTATTGCAAAATAGTAACCTTCATTCTGGGCTTTACATTGAGTTAAACAGGTATACAATAAGCTGGGAAGACAGTGACAACAACAGAGGCTGTGTTACGTACAGGTGAGACAGGCGGCAACACGGTTAACAGTGAACTGAGCTCTGAGGTGTGTTCATGCCGTCAGGAATTCTGTTTGTTTAGACTGTAGAATCAGAAAGGTGGAAAGAGCTTGGAAACCCCAGTTGCTCTTGACAATGTCAGCTGTTTAGGTCAGGGTTTCCCTAAGTGTGGCCTCAGACCCCTTCACTGAAACTGTCAGGGCTGCTTGTTAAAATCGCAGAGGAGCATGGGGCCAGAAGAAAAATGGAGCAGTTGAGGCTCTATGCCATCTTGCGCTTAAGGGAGAGGGGGGTAAGGCAATTCACAGGTGGATGAGGAGCAAACATTAGGAGCAAACATGTTGCCAATGGTGACCAGAATCAGGGGACACACAGGGAGTAAATAACAGACTTGGCAGGTTCCTCCTTGTCTGCCACACTCAGTTCATATTGAAATATAGTTAAGTGTGAAGATAGCTCCCTTCCTGGAGCAGGTTTGTCCATCTGAATTCCTCTAGGCAGGTGAGGGGGAGTGGAAGGCACTTCTTGAGTCTTTTTTTCTTCAAAATAATCATCTTGAAAGACTCAATATCCCCAAAGGCATATTGTGGGGAGCCAAACTCTGTTCTTCCTCACCCTTTTGCTTCCACTCTAGAGTTGAGGAGATACAGTGATAGGGGGAAGGGCATGCAATAAGAATAGGACCGACCAGCAGGGTGTGGCTCAGCAGTTGAGCATGGAGCCAGGAATCAGGAGGCCATCGGTTCTGTTCCCAGTCAGGGCATCAGGGCACATGCCCGGGTTGCGGGTTCTATCCCCGGCGGGGGTGGAGGGGGGGGGGCACTGCAGGAGGCAGCTGATCGATGATGTGTCTCTCTCATAGATGTTTCTATCTATCCTTCTCCCTTCCTCTCTAAAAAATCAATAAAATATATATTTTTAAAAAGAATAGGACCACAGTTAATGATTACTCATTTTACTAACTACAGATAAGAGGTTTTCTTACAAACCCTGGGAAAGTGGAGTATGTATTGGAAGGAGAAAAACAGGGCTGTAAAAATGTAAGAGATATCTCAGAACTCAGATTATTCAAAAAGAAAATTCATTTGGAGGACAAACTAAATACAGGACACACTTTGGTTTGGTTTCTTTGCTGAATCATGACCACCTTTGGGACTTTGTCTCAGGAATTCTGACCATTCTCTGTTCCCAGCAATGGGCTGAGCTGGGTTTTAACATGGTAGAAAATTAATTACCTTGTTATCAGACTTCAATATCCTGGAAGGAAACACACAGGCCACAGTCTGTGTAGCTGTTACCATGCTTCCCTTCTTCCTGCTTGCATGCAGCCTTTCTACCTTCTCTGTAATAATAAAAGAGTAATATGCTAATTAGACCAGACAGCTGGACGGCCTTCCAGACATCCTTCCAGACAAACTTCCAGACCAAGCCGCAGCAGTGGGGTGAGACAGAGGTGGTTAGGGGCAATCAGGCAGGCAGGTGAATGGTTATGGGGAACCAGGCAGGTAAACAGAGTGGTTAGGGGTGATCAAGCAGGCAGGCAAATGTTAGGGGCAATGAGGCAGTCAGGCAGAGGTGGTTAGGGGTGATGAGGCAGGCAGGTGTGTGGTTAGGGGTATTCAGGCAGGCAAGCAAGTGTTTAGGGGTGATCAAGTAGGCAGGGGAGTTGTTAGGGGCGATCAGGCAGACAGGTGAGTAGTTAGGGGCTATGAGGCAGTAAGGCAGAGGTGGATAGCGGCAATCAGGCAGGCAGAAAGAGGGGTTAGGGGCAATCAGGCTGGCAGAAAGAGGGGTTGGGGCAGCCGTGGGCAAACTACGGCCCACGGGCTGAATCCGGCCCGTTTGAAATGAATAAAACTAAAAAAAAAAAAGACCGTGCCCTTTTATGTAATGATGTTTACTTTGAATTTATATTAGTTCACACAAACACTCCATCCATGCTTTTGTTCCGGCCCTCCGGTCCAGTTTAAGAACCCATTGTGGCCCTCGAGTAAAAAAGTTTGCCCACCCCTGGGTTGGGGGGATCAGGCAGTCAGGCAGAGTGATTAGGGGCGATGAGGCAGGCAGGCAGAGTGGTCAGGAGCCAGCGTTCCAGGATTGTGAGAGGAATGTCCGATTGTCAGTTTAGGCCCGATCCTGCAGGCATCCCCTGAGGGGTCCTGGGTGGTGTGGGCCTAATCCAGCAGTTGGACATCCTTATCCAGCAGTTGGAGATCCTTAGTGCTGCCACGGAGGCAGGAGATGCTCCCGCCACCTCCACTGCACTCGTCAGCCCTGAATCTAGCTTCTGGCTGAGCGGTGCTCCCCCTGTGGGAACACACTGACCACCAGGGAACAGATCCTGTGTTGAGCGTCTGCCCCTGGTGGTCAGTGTGTGTCATAGTGACCAGTCATTCCACCATTCAGTCGATTCGCATATTAGCCTTTTATCATATAGGTTGAATGTTATTGAATGATGGCTAAATATAGAACAGTTGATTCATATTGGTTGACAAATCAAATTGCACTTTGGTAATTTGCATGCTGGACTTTACACCTACACATATGTTGTCTAAAGGCATTGTTTAATAGTGTGGATTATTTATCGGGTGGAGGTGGGGGGTTGGGATGGGGGCAGGTTCCAATCACTGTTTAAGGAAAATTCTAGTAAAGTAAAAACAAAAATACATGTAAAAACAGGTTGTAAAAAAGCATTGTGTCATGTACTATATTTATGTAGTACAATGGTTGTGACAGAAAACTTTCACATGTTTCTGACTTTGTTAAGCCTGAACTCTTAGAAGATGCCTACTAAGAAAAGCTCCTGGTGGCTAACTGGGCTCAAATTTAAAAGCAGAGTCTAATATCCATTTCTACACAGGTCCCTCTCAGGCAAACTGCTTCAGGGTGAAGTCTGAGCTAAACTCCTCGTCTGCACTGTGTTGCTGCCATCTGAGCCAGCCCTTACAAAGGAATTGTATTTCTACCAATAGAACCCAGGCTTCCCCTGTCCAATCCAAGCTGCACAGCTCTATCTCAGCCACCATCATTTTCACTGACCAATCAGATTTGGTCCTTTATGACCAATCACAAGGGAAGGAGAAGTTCAACTGTCTGGTAACACTTCCATGCGGTAAATCTTAATTCCACCCCTAACCCTTGAGGGCAGGGCCCACTTAGGACTCACTTCCGAAGAACAGTGTCGATGAATGGAAAATAGTTACTGTACACTAAAAAGAATTGGCAATCACCACCTTAACCTAGGGATGAAGTTCAACATGATCAGTGACCCACGTGACATCACGTGGGTATCCAACCCTCCCAGATACAGTGTGACAAGAAGGGCACTTAAACTCTGTGGTATTCTTCCTCAAAACCCATAACCACGTCTAATCATGAGAAAAATAACAAACTGGATCAACCGAAGGACTGGTATGCATGCATATAAGCCTAACCAATGGATACAGTCACAAGGGGGGTGGGGGGCAATGGCGGAATAAGGACACATATGTAATACCTTAATCAAAAAATAAAAAATAAATAATAATAAAAAATAACAAACTGCCTGACACCCTCAAGACTGTCAGGGTCATGAAAACAATCTGACAATTTCTTAAAAGTTAAACAGAGCCTGGCTGGCACGGTTCAGTAGTTGAGTGTTGACCTATGAACTAGGAGGTCACGATTACATTCATGGTCAGGGCACATGCCTGGGTTGCAGGCTCAATCCCCAGTGGGAGGGGGGGGCGGGTGGTGAGGGTGTAGGAGGAAGCAGATCAACGATTCCCTCTCATCATTGATGTTTCTATCTCTCTCTCCCTCTCCCTTCCTCTCTGAAATCAATAAAAATATATGTTAAAAAACAATAACAAGAGAGACTTAACATATGACCCAGCAATTCCACTCCCAGGTACAAAGCCCGGAGAAATGAAAACATGTCTAAATAGAAACTAGTATCGGAATGTACCTAGCATCAACATTCATAATAACCAAATGTGACAGCAATCAAATGTCCACGAATTAATGAATGGATAAACAAAATGTGGACATCACTGGGCAATAAAAAGGAATGAAGTACTGCTACATGCTATAACAGGATGAACCTTGAAAACATTATGCTCTTGAAAGGTGAATATTCAAAAGACCACGTATTGCATGCTTCCATTTATATGACATTTCGAGAGACAGGCCATCAGTATGACCGTACCCAAGGAATTCCCCTCTTCCACCCAGATTTCCAGAAAGCTCCGACTGGTGGGTTTGGGTCACAGGCACTTCCTTCCTCTCTCTCTCCTTCACACCTTCAGGCTTCTTGATGTTCAAGCTGCAGTTCAGACTTCTGTCAGCAGGTGGCACCAAGTACCACCACTTTCAAATTCCTCCACAAGTAAGTTTATTCTAAGAGTAAAAAGTATAACACCCTCCCTTAAAATTCAGCCTATAAACCTATGCATGGAATGACTCTAATTCTGAATGAAAAATAAGGAAGGTGTAAAAGAAGACTGTAAAAACATACAGCCTAGCCCTAACCGGTTTGGCTCAGTGGATAGAGCGTCGGCCTGCGGACTTAAAGGTCCCAGGTTCGATTCCGGTCAAGGGCATGTACCTGGGTTGCGGGCACGTCCCCAGTGGGGAGTGTGCAGGAGGCAGCTGATCGATGTTTCTCTCTCATCGATGTTTCTAACTCTCTATCCCTCTCTCTTCTTCTCTGTAAAAAATCAATAAAATATATATATTTTTAAAAAAGCATACAACCTAGGACTTGCACCCGATGAAACACCAGGTAGCAGTGATGGGGGGCAAGGGGGCAGGGCGTGAGAGGTGACTGAGAGCACGGGGCATAGAGTGGGGTCTGGGCAGCTGTGTCCATAGTGTCCTGGACGGGGATGACAGGAAGAATGTGTGGAAGAGAAGGACACGGCAGCCTGTATGGGGTGGGGTAATAATGGAAGGTGAAAGCCCTGCTTTCTGGTAAGGACTGTCTTGTACAGTCCACGCTGTACATGCACCAGCACCGATGCGGGGAGAGATGAATCAGTGAAAGAGATGTAAATTTGGGGTCAATGGCAGAGGGAACTGCTTTAATATACATATGAATCTTTCAAAGAGAATTGGCATCTTAGTAAACAAACCTTTCCATAATATTCTTACTCTTTCCAAATGTACTCCTCTTCAGTAAAAAAGAATAAATATTGATAGATGTGATGCCACCTGGTGGCCTGGTCCAGGATTGCAGCTCTGAGAATCAGACCAGGGGCTAAGACGATGAAGGTTGGGAGGTTGACTTTGTGGGTACAGCCAGCGCTTTTTGGATTTTCACTTAACCATCCTTCTGTACCCATCACTTGTTTAGGATATAAAGGCACATTTTCTGGCATATCTAACCTTCAGATTGGAAGTCCAGCTCCGGTCCAAAGTGAGGGTAAATTTGTAACTGTGAATGTGTTTTTCAGGTGATAAAGCTAGAGGGAACATAGTAACACACACACATACACAGACACACACACACACACACACACACACACACACACACACACACACACATACAGAATCAACCCAGTTTTTAAAAATCTACTTCATTTCCCCTTGAAATTGAACATAGTAACACACACACACACAGAATCAACCCAGTTTTTAAAAATCTACTTCATTTCCCCTTGAAATTGAAAGGAATTTTAGAGACAGGAAAGGCAGTATCAAAAAAAAAAATGGGGTCTGTGGGAGAGGAAGACAAAGGATAGAGGAATTCAGAGGATAGAGGAATGTCACAAGTTAAGGGGAAGAGAAAGAGGGGGCACCTGGTGGGGTTTGAGCTTTGAAACTGATATTCTGCAGGAGAGTGACCAATTAGGGGAGCACGGTGGACATCAATTAAGGAAGGGTCCGATTAGAAAGTGAGGTGTACAAAGAGCTACCAGCATATATAAACTGGTAGACAAAGAAACTCAGAAACTGAACTAGATTCTTCCCATTAGAGAGAGCAGGTTTTTCCCATTTGGGGACCCCTCCCCAGGGAGTCCCCTTCGGGCACACTTCCCCAGGGGAGCCTGTATACGCTTACAATAAACTTGTACACGTTGCTTAAAATCTTTCAGTCTGAGAATTTTATTCCTCAAACTTCGTGGGACAAGAACCCACAGGAATAGTCCAAACGCCCCAAATTCCACATAATAAAATTGAACAAAATTAATACTTTTACAGAGTAATGGAAATATGTGTTCATTATCTTTTTTGATCTGTTCCCAAATATTTTCTTTTTTAAAAAGTATACTTGATTTCAGAGAGGAAGGGAGAAGGAGAGAGACATAGAAACATCAGTGATGAGAGAGAATCTTTGATCGGCTGTCTCCTACACACTCCACACTGGGGATCGAGCCCACAACCTGGGCATGTGCCCTGACTGGGAATCAAACCATGACCTTCTGGTTCATAAGTCAACACTCAACCACTGAGCCATGTCAGCTGGGCATATTTTCTTTTGTCAGTGTTTTATCAAAGTTCCATTCTTCCTGAGTACAAGCATGCAAACAATATATAAAAGTATATTTATAAACTGAAATTTTCCTGCATCTCTCACTAGAGCTGCTTTTACCTCCTGACCCAAAGGAGTCTGTGTTGGCATCTGATAGGGAGATTAGGGCATTCAGAGCCCTGGAAGCATAAAGACAAAATGGGAAAACTTTAAGACAATTCCAGAGTGAGCAGCTGATCAGGAGACAAGAAAAGGTGTTTTTCTGAGGTGCACATACTCCTCTATTGTCAGTACCCTGCTATGAGTATTGTTCATAATAATGGGTAATGTAAGTGCTGTTAGAATGAAAGGAGAGGAAATATAAAGTGCATTTTCTTAAAGCAGGTCCGTACATACCACTTCCCTTCCCTCTAGGTCACCTGTCCCAGGGGCAACACCTGAGCTTCTGCTGGAGCCCAGTTCTCCTCTTTAGGGATCACCAGACGGATGTCTCTTGGAACAAGGACAGGATTTCATCTCCTCTGTCATCTTTGTCATCCAGAGGGTTGTGGAGGGCCATCCCCGTGGGACCACAATAGCAGGGAGTGTGATCTGATCGGTTCTCCTGCCCGGGAAGTCCATCTTCCAGAAGGCAGACTGCTCTGTGTCCTCTAGAAAGGGCGGGGGATGGAACCCCATTCCCATCCTGTCACTTATCTAGAGAGTGACATAGGCTCTATCAGCCCAAGCTTGGTCATGTGTGAAGTGGGACTCAGGCTAACTTGGCACAGAGCTGCCCCGAGGGGTAAATGAGCACACCTGTCTGAGTATATGGCATGTGGGAGGATATCAATGGCCTGTAGTGTTGGGGGGACACAGCGCTGGGGGCTGGCTGAGCCTCAGGCCCGTGGTGGACATTGTGAAAAGTTGTTTTTTTGTTGTTTCTCATAATTTCAATTTTTGGAGACACACGATGTTCTCCTTTCTGGAATGTCTCAGAAGCTCCTAAGAGCTGCTCCACATCCTGCCTCTGAGCAGACCCTAATCCAGTTCCCAGCCTTGTCTCTGACTCAGCTGAGGTCACACTGATACTATTATAATAATCTGGTAATTATTTCACAGGAAAGGAAGACTAGATAATATAGGCCTGCCATTTATACAGCTTTGCCAAAAAGCTGCATTTAACACTCTCCAAGACTGGTCCCCACTGATCACTGGGGAAAGGAACTGGACAAAGGCAGTTTGGATGCATGCCCAGTAAGGTCTTGTAACCGGACAACCAATGGGTCCAGGCTGCCTGTCACTACTTGAGCCAATTAAGCAGAGACAGGGTTGAATCATATATGAGCGTTTATTCCAGTACTGCCTGCAGCATGGGAGAGCAGCAGGTCATCCACAAAAATCTGCTCTGGCCCCACCATAAGCCGGCTGCTTATATTGGGTAGAAGGACAAAGATTACATGGGGAAGTAGGCAAAAAGGGCAATGGGCAGTTTACAGGTCTGGAGATTTACAAAGGCCTGCGGGTATGCAAGGGTCTGGGGATCTTCAAAGGTCTAGCGACATGCAAAGGTTGGGGGTCTTCAAAGGGCTAGTGGCTCTGGTTTCTGGCTCTGGTTGTTAATCTTTCCAGGAGAATAGGCAGCTCCTTGATGGGGAGGATGGGCTGCATTTCCAGGTGAGTCCCAGGTCCCACAGGCAACTGCCAGCCAGGTTAGAATGTGCCTTCTTTAATCAGAATAAAACAATCACACTTAAAAGAGCATGGTTACTATTTCTTGCAATTATAGCTGCTTCCCAATATTCTATTTCTGCCTCTATCAGTCTTAGTGACATGGGAAGGTGCTTACCAGTCTTTCAGTCACACCTGGGCATGGCCTGAAGGGTGTGGCCACTGCAAGCTAGGGAAACAGGATTATTTTACCTTCTGAACAAAGACCGTGCTCTCCTGGTTGTTACCCTCTTGTCTCTCCTGTGCCTGCACCCCAGTGACTCCTGTTGCAGGTGATGTTCTCCCTCGAGAGATGGGAAAGTTCAATTCTCTAGTAACAACACCAGGGAGACAAGGGGTGGTGCTGGCCCAACTGTTGCTCTTGACTCCTCAGTCTTAACATAGTTATGGGACATTTTCAGACCTGCCCACAGTCACCAGGGCAGGGGTGCTCAGATTGTAAGAAATAGTGATAGCTTCAGCACAGTCAACTTTTACTAAAAAAGCTAACAACATATTGCCAGTCGGTTACTGAACTTTCCCAGGGCAAACAGAGTGTAGGGAGGAGGGGAAAGGGTATAAAAACAGAACTATATACATGACCAACAACACATTTTCCAGGAAGATCTGCCCACCACAACTAGACAAAGGGGGATGGTGACAACTAAAAAAGGCCTCAACCCATTTTGTTTTCTGGCGCATTCATGATTATTTTTAATGTCAAAACAAAACAAAAAATTACGCACCCAAGATTGTCAATTGTTCTGAGCCTGGTTTTAAATATCCTATCTAATAAAAGAGAAACATGGTAATTAGCTGTACGACCGCTACCCTTCCCATTGGCTAATCAGGCCAATATGCAAATTAACTGCCAGCCAAGATGGCAGTTAACCACCAAAAAAGATGGCAGTTAATTTGCATAGGTAGCTGCAATGCTGGGAGGTGAAAGGGGAAGGACTGAAGAATTGTGATCGGCAACCCAGGCGGCAGGCAAGAGCTGGGGGGTGGGCAAAGGCCGCCTTCAGCCGGTGATCGCCATCGGAAAGCCGGTTGGGGTTGCTGGCTGGCCTGCGTGGAGCGATTGCCATGGTGATTGGAGGGCAGGATCGGAGGGCGGGAGGGCCAGGGTGCAGACCAGGCGGCAGCCCTGGACTCCCGGGGCTGGTGGCTGGCCTGCGGCACCAAGATCGCTATGGTGATTGGAGGGCGGGAGGGCCTGGGAGCAGGCCAGGCAGCAACCCTGGTCCCCCCAGGGGCGGGGTTGCCAGCTGGCCTGCCCCAGAGATCGCCATGGCGATCAGAGGGCGGGTGGGCCTGCCCCTGCTATCAGAGGGCGGGAGGGCCAGCTCCAGGTCAGGCCGCAACCCGGACCCCACGGGGGCCAGGGTTGCCAGCTGGCCTGCGCCCAACCATCGCCATGACGATCGGAGGGCGGGAGGGCCTGTGCCTCGCGATAGGAGGACGGGAGGGCCAGGACACAGGTCAGGCCGCAACCCCGGACCCCAGGGGGGCCAGGGTTGCCGGCTGGCCTGCACCCAGCGATTGCCATGGCGATCGGAGGGCGGGAGGGCCGGGTGCAGGCCAGGCCGCAACACCGGACTCCCGGGGCTGGCCGCTGGCCTGCAGCCCCAAGATTGCCATGGTGATCGGAGGGTGGGAGGGCCTGCGCCCCGCGATTGGAGGGCGGGAGGTCTGGGGCGCAGGCCGGGCGGCAACCCCGACCCCCCAGAAGCCGCCTGCCCGCGCCCCTGTGCGGCAGCAGAAGCCGACAGCCCGAGCCCGTGTGCAGCCTCTGAAGCTGCCTGCCCACAGCATGTGCAGCCACAGAAGCCACCAGCCCGTGCCTGTGTGCAGCCGCAGTAGCTGCCTGCCTGCCGCATCCCACTATGATCCACTGAGTTATGAGGCCAGAGAACAAGGAGAACTTCCACCCCTGAGTCAAAGTGGGGAGCGGAGGACACGGCCTCCCTTCCTAAAGTCGCCAAAGGACAGGACCTAACCTAAGCCACATCCTCTGAGACAGCCGGGCAGGCACCACTGACCCTCTCTGCAGGCCGGGCCCCCCTCCCCCTTCCCCTGTCCCTGCAGGGCTCCCATAGCTCCCCACTGGCTGAGTCAGGCACAACAGGTTTGCAGCCACGGGGGCGATTTAGCAGCTAATGAAAAATGCGAGAACGAACAAATGAAGCAGCTACTGCAGTGGGGAAAAGACGTTCATCAAATTCGTTGTCTCTGAAAAACTGAGGCAGCCAGCACAGGCCCCTGCACAGGATGAGGCTTCTGCTTCTAAAGAAACGTCCTGGGGTTAGAGGTGAGGGGGTGCTGCCTTTCCCATCTCAGAGCTCTAGGAGGAGTCTGTGCTCCCCCTCCTGGTATTCTTAACACCCAGAGACCCCGCCCCAGTCCAGGCAGGAATGTTCCACGCTGACCGCCTCCAGAAAGCAGAGAACAAAGGGGCACTTCTTGACTTCAAGCCTCTAAACCAGTGGTTCTCAATCTTGGCTGCACATTAGAATCACCTGGGAATCTTTTCAAAATCCTGATTTCTGGGCCTCATCCTCTGGAACTTCTGTTTCTTTGTTATGGGGTAGAGCCACAACATTAGTAACAAAGAAACAGAATTTCCGGAGGATGAGGCCCAGAAATCAGGATTTTGAAAAGATTCCCAGGTGATTCTAATGTGCAGCCAAGGTTGAGAACCACTGCTCTAAACAGACTTGACCACTGCGGGCAAAGACCTGCAGCTGAGAGGGGGCAGGTTCTGGGTGTCGAGGTCCAGAGTGTGGAAGACCTCCTGGGGGAGCAGTGGATCTGGAAGCCTGTGTGCTGGGTCAGAGACACGCCCGCCTCCCACCCTCCCCTGCCCTGCACATAGACGTGCCTGGACTGGGGTGAGGAGGAGAAGGAGAACTAGAGGGAAGGAACACTGCGTGTTTGTTGGCGGCCATGTGAAAAGGACTGTGACGCTCCCCTCCCACTGAGTCACTCCCTAAGGCAGCAGGAGACGGAGGGTCTGAGAGCAGCCACACAGCTTTGTGGCCGTGACCAAGGCACCAGGATGGTGTCCATGCAACGGGGCTGAGGAGGTGTCAGAGGACCTCACCCCAGAAAACCCAATAGCTCTTTGTGTGTGAGAGAGAAGGTGGCAGGGAGGGAGGGAGAGAGCAAATTGGACTCAAGAGGCCTCCAGGCCCAGATGAGGAGAATATACCAGGGATCAGCATGGACTTGAGCTCTGAGGTGAGGGTCAGGGGCAGCTGGGTGGGGGCCAGCCCAGACAGAAGACTGAGGTCCAGATGTTCTTGACCCTGCTCCGTTCTTTGGCACCTCTGCCTGAGATATAAACTGTCTGACATGGAAGGACAACTCCAGAGAAGGGGGTGGGGAACCTAAGTTAAATAATATTTTGTTTTTGTTTTTTCACTTGGCAGAATGGGGGCTGAAGTTGAAGTTAGGTTTGGTTACTAAACAATAAAGAAAGCAACATTTCTTGCACACCTGACTGTGAGTTTGCTGCTGCCTATAAACTGAGAAAAAGTTGTAAAATGAGGTACTAATCTCTAGGGTTTAGGTCAGACCGAGGAGTAGTGCCACTCAGCCAGAAGCTGGCTCATGGCTGGCCAGCGCAGTGGTGGTGGCAGGAGCTTCTCCCACCTCCGTGGCAGCACTAAGAATGTCCAACTAACAGTTTAGGCCCGACCCTTGGGGGCCTAAGCCTTTAGTCGGACATCCCCCGAGGGCTCCCTGGCTGCCAGAAGGATGTCTGACTGCAAGCTTAAGCCTGATCCCCCGGGGAGTGGGCCTAAGTCAACAGGTGGATATCCCCCAAGGGGTCCTGGACTGCAAATGGGTGCAGGCTGGGCTGAGGGACGCACCCCCCCCCAGTGCACAAATTTTGTGCACCGGGCCTCTAGTTTGGCAATAAAAAGGAATGAAGGCCCAGCCCGCATAGCTCATCTTGACCTATGTGGTTGAGCGTTGACCTATGAACCAGGAGGTTATGGTTCGATTCCCAGTCAGGGCACATGCCCAGGTTGCAGGCTTGATTCTCAGTGTGGGGCGTGCAGGAGGCAGCCAATCAGTGATTCTCTCTCATCATTGATATTTCTCTCTCTCCTCCCTTCCTCTCTGAAATCAATAAAAATATTTTTTAAGAAAAGGAATGATGTACTACTACATGCTACAACATGGCAGAACCTTGAAAATATACTGGTGAAAGAAGCCAAATGTGCCAAAGACCACATATTGTATCATTTCATATATATGAAATGTCCAGACAGAGGACATCAGTATCGCTGTACTCAAGGAATGACCCCTTTTCACTCAGACTTTCAGAAAACATGGTTGTTGGGTTTGGGCCACAGCCCCTCCCTCTGCTCTAGTGTTCAAGCTGCAGTTCAGGCTTCTGGCACGAGGTGGCACCCATCAATCTCCACTAACAAATTTCTCTACAAAGAAGCTTTTCAAAGAGCAAAAATATATAATACACTTTCTTAAAATCCATCCTATGAACCTATGTACAGAATATTCTAATTATGTCTGAAAAAACAGATAATGTAAAAGATGACTATAAAACATGCTCTGGGGCTGCATATGATGAACCACAGTAGAGTGCCTTGGCAGTGAGCAGCGGGCAGGAGAAACGCAGAGAAGGGCAGGTGGAAGGTAACTGAGAGATGATAGCACATTGGAGGGTTCTAGGCAGCTGTGTCCAGTGTCATGAACAGGGCATGGCAGACAGGTGGTGCGAGAGCACTGGCAACTGGTACAGGGGTTGGGAAATGGAGGGTGAATGCCCTACTCTCTGGTAAGAACCATATTTACAATCCACACTGTACATCCACTTACACTAAGAAGGAAAAAGATACACCAATTTACCTGATGTGGATTGAGATCAAAAGCAGATAGGACTTCTTTAATATACATGTGGAGTTTCCAAACAGAATTGGTGCCATAGTAAAAAAAAAAAAAAATCATGATATTTGTTTACTTTTTTAACAAAATGTACTCCTTTTTAGTAAAAAAAAAGAATGGCCCTAGTCAGTTTGTCTCAGTGGATAGAGTGTTGGCCTGCGGACTGAAGGGTCCCAGGTTTGATTCCGATCAAGGGCACATGCCCGGGTTGTGGGCTCGATTCCCGGTAGGGGGCGTGCAGGAAGCAGCCAATCAATAATTCCTTCTCATCACTGATATTTCTATCTCTCTCTCCCTCTTCCTTCCTCTCTGAAATCAATTAAAATATATATTTACATGGAGATAGATGTAATGCCACCTGGTGGCCAGCTCTTATGATTGCAGCTCTGAGAGTCTCAGACCAGGGAGCTGGGCAAGGAGGAGGGAGGGATGGAGAATGGCAGCTAACTTAATGGGTACAGCCAGCCAACATTTTCTGGATTTTTACTAAACTGGAGCAATCCTTCTGTATCCATCACTTTTCTACGACAGAAAAGCTTATTTTCTGGGATATCTAAACAAGATTGGAAGTCCAGCTTCGTTCTAAACTGAGGATAAAGCTGTAACTATCAGCGTGCATTTAAGGTGGCAGAGCTAGAGGGGACATAGAAACACACATACACAGAGTCAATTCAATATTTTTATCTATAGCTATACACTATATAATGAACTTTCAATCAGTGATGGACTGCATTTACAGTAGTGGTCTCATAAGATTACAATTGAGCTGAAAAATTTGTATCACCTGGTGACTTGTAACGTCACATCTCAGCACATTACTAACATGTTTGTGGTGATACTGGTGTAAACAAACCTACTGCAGTGCCAGTCCTACAAAAGCATGGGACATACAATTACAGTAGTAGGCTATACCACCAAGGCTTGTGTAAGTGCACTCCATGATGTTCACACAATGATGAAATCGCCTAATGACACCTTTCTCAGCACATATGTCTGGCTTTAAGAGGCACATGACTGTATACAAAATTTAAAATGACAAGGGTGATATAGTCTTTAAAATAAAGGAGAGTTTCAAGTCTCTTAAGTGAAAATTTTGCGGAACTGCACTCAAATACATTTGAAAACATAGACAAAATGGATAAAATTTTAGAAAAATACAATTTACCCTGATTAACCTCAATAGAGACCAAAAGTCTAAATATGCCAGTTACACAGAAGAAACAGTGAAATAGGTTACATAAATCTCCGTGAAAAAGCACCAGACTCAAATCTTTCCAGGGTCTCCAGAATTCTAGCAAACCTTTAAAGGTAACGTAATCCCAATGCTATTTACATTACTCCAAAGGCATAGAAAATATGTAAAATGATGAAGCAAGTATACAACTGATTTTATTTTTTTCATGTATGAAAAAATTTATTACTTCCTCCTCTCTATTTCTTCTTTTACAAAATCAATATCCCTAAGAAAGGTCAAAATTATAGAGTCAATAGCAATTATGAGAACTTTTTAAAAAATATATTTTATTGATTTTTTACAGAGAGGAAGTGAGAAGGATAGAGAGTTAGAAACATTGATCAGCTGCCTCCTGCACACCCCCCACTGGGGATGTGCCCGCAACCAAGGTACGTGCCCTTGACCAGAATCAAACCTGGGACCCTTCACTCCATAGGCTGATGCTCTATCCACTGAGCCAAATCAGTTAGGGCTACGATTATGAGAACTTTGATGTAACCTATCATCTTTGTCTATATTCTATAATTTTATTCTGAATATAATGGAAAAGATAGACTCTACAAACTTTCTTAGCAGCTTCCCCCAGTGCTTAATCACTCCTCCAAGATGGTTTTCTGTATGCTTACTCATTGAAAGAGTTGTGTTTCTATGTGTTGGTTGCATTTGATAACAGCTTTGATTAAAAATATTTGAGGCAAATCTGGTTTTAGGAATCAATGACACTTGTCAGACAGTAAAGATTTTAGGCTTTGCAGGCAAAAGGTCTCTGTTGCAACTACTAATATGCCATTATAGCACAAAAGCAGCCATAGACAATGTATAAGTGAATGGGTGTGGCTGTGTTCCAACAAAACTTAATTTACCAAAGAAGATGGTAAGTCTGCAAACCATAATTGGCTGACCTATGGCCTAGAAGCTGATAGAACTTATACTTTTAGGTCTCAGTGACACTAGTAGCACATTGTGGCACTTGATAATACTTTAATAGCACATATGATCATAGATTGTGGTGTTTTCTGGCACATCTGGAACCAGCCCATGGAGAAGGCTTCTTGGGACACAGTGGCACTTATGATTCTACCAGGGGTGGGCAAACTTTTTGACTCGAGGGCCACAATGGGTTCTTAAACTGGACCGGAGGGCCGGAACAAAAGTATGGATGGAGTGTTTGTGTGAACTAATATAAATTCAAAGTAAACATCATTACATAAAAGGGTACGGTCTTTTTTTTTTTTTTAGTTTTATTCATTTCAAACGGGCCAGATTCGGCCCGCGGGCGTAGTTTGCCCACGGCTGTCTAGACCATGACAGCACTTGAGGTTTTATACTTAGTGATCCTTGGCTGTGAGTGCTGGTGGCATTTACATTTCTAGAAGGTGGTTGTTTAATGGCACTAAGGGTCATTTGCTCATCCTAAAATCATGGCCCCAAGCCCACATTAAACACTCAAAGAATGAATGAATAAATGGCCTCTTCTTGGGTCTGCAATGTGTGCTAAATGTTATATCGCTAATATTTACATATTTCTACACTCCATGTTTTGTATTCAACAAAAACTGTCTACTTAATTTGGAAAAAGTGACACTCTTTGGCGAATAGGTGGTTTGGGTTTTCATTAATTCATACTTGCAGTACTGTGTCACAAATTTAATTAAGAATCTACTGTGTATAGAGTACAGAACTTCTAACTAATCACTTCAAATATTGTATCAAGGCATCTGGATTCACTAGCTTTATAACTATCTCTTACTGAAGTTTGGTATATCTTCTAAAATACTATAGAGAAATTTCAAAGAAATGGAATGCTATTATATACATATCCTACTGGTCTTATTTTTAAATAAATATAGGACTGTATTTCTCTTCTGCACTACTGAGAATATGCCAAACTGGGTTTAGAAAACTCTAATTTTACAACTATAAAATAATGAGAACTAAGGTCTGCCTGTTGACTTAAGAACATGATTAGAAATAAATCATTACTTTAAAAACACGGAGGAGAACCAAGATGGCGGAATAGGTTAACGCCGGAGTTTGTTGCTTCGAGCAACCACTTCAAAAGTGAAACTAAAAGACAGAACGGACATCACCCAGAACCACAGGAACACTGGCTGAGTGGAAGTCCTACAACTAGGAGGAAAGAGAAACGCATACCGACACTCAGAGGAGGCGCAGTGCTGAAGTAAAATACTGAGGTGCGGAGTGCATGCAGAGCGGGCTGGTGGCTGAGGGCACGGTTGTTGTTTTCAATCAGGAGGGAGTCGCAGACTCTGAGCTCCAGATCCAGGAGAGTCTTTAGGGACCCTGACTCAAACGGGAGAAGTGGGACTGTCTGGCTTCGGTCGGAGCGAGTGCAGCTTTCTCTCCGAGGTTTGCGGCGGTTGCTGGGACTCAGAGAGGCAGAGCCCCTGGGGACAGGACTGAGAGCAGCCATAACTGCTCTCTCCGGCCCACCCTGTTGATCCCGTGCGACCCACCCGCCCCGCCCAAGCCCTGCACAGAGGCATTTGCCGGATAGCCTCAGGCAAACGCCAGATTAGCACCTCCCTAGAGGACAGAAGTTCTCTCGCTGCAGACACAGCTGATTCTCACAGCCACTTGGCCTGGAGGTCAAATCCCCCCTAGTATTAGCTACAACAATCAAGGCTTAACTACAAGACTGCGCACAAAGACCATTAGGGGGTGCACCAAGAAAGCATAACAAAATGCGGAGACAAAGAAACAGGACAAAATTGTCAATGGAAGATATAGAGTTCAGAACCACACTTTTAAGGTCTCTCAAGAACTGTCTAGAAGCCGCCGATAAACTTAATGAGATCCTCGAGAAATCTAATGAGACCCTCGATGTTGTGATAAAGAACCAACTAGAAATTAAGCATACACTGACTGAAATAAAGAATAATTTACAGACTCCCAACAGCAGACCAGAGGAGCGCAAGAATCAAGTCAAAGATTTGAAATGCGAAGAAGCAAAAAACACCCAACCGGAAAAGCAAAATGAAAAAAGAATCCGAAAATATGAAGATAGTGTAAGGAGCCTCTGGGACAGCTTCAAGCGTACCAACATCAGAATTATAGGGGTGCCAGAAGATGAGAGAGAGCAAGATATTGAAAACCTATTTGAAGAAATAATGACAGAAAACTTACCCCACCTGGTGAAAGAAATAGACTTACAGGTCCAAGAAGCACAGAGAACCCCAAACAAAAGGAATCCAAAGAGGACCACACCAAGACACATCATCATTAAAATGCCAAGAGCAAAAGACAAAGAGAGAATCTTAAAAACAGCAAGAGAAAGACAGTCAGTTACCTACAAGGGAATACCCATACGACTGTCAGCTGATTTCTCAACAGAAACTTTGCAGGCCAGAAGGGAGTGGCAAGAAATATTCAAAGTGATGAATACCAAGAACCTACAACCAAGATTACTTTATCCAGCAAAGCTATCATTCAGAATTGAAGGCCAGATAAAGAGCTTCACAGATAAGGAAAAGCTAAAGGAGTTCATCACCACCAAACCAGGATTATATGAAATGCTGAAAGGTATCCTTTAAGAAGAGGAAGAGGAAGAAAAAGGTAAAGATACAAATTATGAACAACAAATATGCATCAATCAACAAGTGAATCTAAGAATCAAGTGAATAAATAATCTGATGAACAGAATGAACTGGTGATTATAATAGAATCAGGGACATAGAAAGGGAATGGACTGACTATTCTTGGGGGAGAAAGGGGTGTGGGAGATGCGGGAAGAGACTGGACAAAAATCGTGCACCTATGGATGAGGACAGTGGATGGGGAGTGAGGGCGGAGGGTGGGGCGAGAACTGGGAGGAGGGGAGTTATGGGGGGGAAAAAGAGGAACAAATGTAATAATCTGAACAATAAAGATTTAATTAAAAAAATAAAAACACAACAATTTTTTCATTTATGTTCAATAAATTTGTTTGTTTTTTAAAATAAAATAACTTAGCCAAGGTGGCAACATTTCTGTAGAAAGAATTTGCAAGCAGTTCTGAAAAACCTTATTAACTACCAAGCTTTTGGCACCATCATGTAGCCATTTAGATTTATCCACTAAAAACTCAAGTTCTGCATAGTCCCGCAACTCCATAAAAATCACAACCAATATTTGAAAATAAATGGAAAACACTTCAAAACAGTGTTTCAATCAAACCTGTTCTTTGTCTGACAAAGGACAAAAAATTATTATAACCAAATTATTATCTGACTTATAAAATTAGCTTGCCTATTTGAATCCAATTATTGTCAGTCCCTGTAGAACTTACTGTGTCCTTATAATTTTCTGTCTTTCCCCATTGCCAACACCCTCATCCAGGCAGTTATGTTTGATTCTTAGCCAATCTGTCTCAGAGTCTCTTAAATCAAATTTCCTACATATGCTCTCGATTACCCACAATTCATTCTCCTCTCTGCTGCCACAGTAATCTGTGTTAATATAAAACTGATCATGTTATTCCTAAACCCTACCCAAAGCCCTTCAATAACATCCTACTTCTCCTAAGAAAAATGTCCCAATGCTAACATAGTAAGCTACATAGAACTGTTCAGTACAGTAGCCTCAAGTCATAAGTGACTGTTGAGGACTTGAAATGTGGCTTGTGCAAATTAAATGTGCTGTTAGTGTAAAATATGCCCCAGACTTTGAAGACTTAAAACATAAAAAAGAATGTAAATTATCTCATGAATAATTTTTATAGTCATTACATGTTGAAATGATAATACTTTGGGTATAATGAGTTAAACAGAGTATATTATTAAACTTACTTTCATCTGTTTCTTTTTACCTTTATAATGTGAACATATAACCTGGAGACATAATTAATCAAATGGGAAAAGTTCCTTTCCCTATGGAGTTTACACTCTCTTGAAGATAATCCTACATAATAAAAGCCTAATATGTTAAGTGTCCAGTCATCCATTCAACCAATCAAAGTGTAATATGCTAATAATATGCTAAGGCCGCTCAACCGCTCACTAAGACATGCACTGACCACCAAGGGGCAGACAGTTGACCAGTCAACCAGTCATTTTGACGTGCACTGAACACAAGGGGGCAGATGCTCCAACTGATAGGTTAACTTGCTGCTGGGGTCCAGCCAATCGGGACTGAGTGAGATGGGCTGGACATGCCCTGGAGCCCTCCTGTAGTCCCTTCCTGGCTGACCAACCTCCTGCATCCCTCCCTGGCCCTGATAGTGCACCGGTGGGGTCCCTCGACCTGGCCTGCACCCTCTCGCAATCTGGGACCCCTTGGGGGATATTGGAGAGCTGGTTTCAGCCCGATCCTGCAGGCCAGGCTGAGGGACCTCACTGGTGCATGAATCTGTGCACCGGGCCTCTAGTGTATGAGATAAACAACATACATCAAATAGAGTATATAAGATAGTGACATATTCTAAGGAGAAGGGATGGATATGAGGCACCAGGACAGGGGGACTGAATTTTCAAAAAAACTTTATTGTTGAAAGTATTATATATGTCCCCCTTTTCCCCACATTGACCTCTTCTAGCCCACCCCACCTCCCCTCCCCCCATCCCAGGCCTCCACCACCCTATTGTCTGTGTCCATGGGTTATGCTATAGGCATACAAGTTCTTTGGTTGATCTCTTCCCACCCACCCAACCCCATCCCCTCACCCACCCACCCCACCTTCCCTCTGAGATTTGACAGTCTATTCCATGCATCTATGTCTCTGGATCTATTTTTAAAACTTATTTTAAAATGGCAAAAATGCACCAAAAATGAAATTACACATTATATAACATTAGTGGTCTGGTGCACGAAATTCATGCACATTAAAAGGGGATTAATTAGAGGAAATATTTTAATATTGCTATTTGCCCTTTCTCTATAATAGAAGTGTCAGAGATGAAAGAAAATTAGTAAAATGTATATGAAAATCTTCCTCCTGTCAGAGTCTGGGGCACACCACGGGACCCAGAGTCAAGTCCCCGCCCACTCACGTGTGCCTCAAAATCGCACAAGACCCAGACCCAGCCGGCCCCTCCCATTGGGCTAGATCCATACCCAGCTGGTCCCACCCTTGTTAAGCCCCACTGGGCGGGGGGCACAGCCTCATGTCCCCTGGTCCAGCGCTGGGGCAGGGGGTGCGGCCTGAGGTCCCCCAGGCTGGGGTGGGGGGCGTGCCTTGAGGTCCTCTATCAAGCCCTGCCAGGCAGGGGGTGCAGCCTCAGATCCCCTGGTCTGGCACCGTGAGGGGGGTGCAGCCTCAGGTTCCCATCAAGCCTTGTTGGGCGGGGGGCATGGCCTGAGGTCTCCCATACAAGGGCCAGGGGAGCAGCCTGAGGTCCCCGGTTAAGCCCCGCCAGGCAGCGGGTGCAGTCTGAGGTCTCCTGGCCTGGCGTCGGGGCAGGGGGTGCGACCTCAGGTGCCCTGGCCCAGTGTTGGGGCGAGTGGTACAGCCTGAGGTCTCCCGTCAAGCCCTGCCTGGTGGGGGGTGCGGCCTGAGGTCCCCTGTCAACCCCCATGGGGGTGGGGGGGGGGTGCAGCCTCAAGTCCCTGCTGATTGCTCATTAAGGCTCGTTATGGGAACTTGGCCTCCACTGTAGGTACAGCCATCTTTGTGGTGGAGTAAAGGTCAATTTGCATATTCCCTCTTTATTATATAGTATTATATAAGAATATGAAGGAATGTTCTTAAATACAATATTTTCAAACACAATTGAACACAAAGGTGTTTCAATATCAAGAAATCTATTAATATAATCTAGTGTAATAATAGAGCCAGTGCAACAATTATATGATCACCTCAAAACACAGAAAGGTATTTAACAGCACAACACCCATTCATTTAAAAACTTAATAAAATAGGAATTGGAGAATATTTTCTTAACAGGACAATATGCATACACACATCAGACAAAAAACTAGCAACCTACTAAATGGAGAAACACTAGTTATTCCTGCTAAAGACACAGACAAGACAAATGACCACTTATCTCCTCAATATTTGACCTTGTGTGGGAGGTATCTGACAATTAAGTTGACAAGATCAAGCAATTAGAAGCAAAGAAAGTGGTAAAATCTCTTTGTATCTGTTGAAGATATGATTACAAATTGGAAACTACCCCCAACTACTATAAACAAAAGGAAAATTTAGTAAAGTAACAGGTAAAACTATTAACTATTAAAGGTCTTCATATGTACAAAAAAATGAAATAGGAGATATAAAGCAAAAATGAAATGACTGGACAAACTTAAGAAGCAATGTCTAAACTGATATAAAGCCCAAAATTAGATTTGAACAAATAGAAAGACATGTGATGACAGCCTTCAATAAGAAGACTCAAGATACTAAAGATACTAATATGGAGTAAACTAGGCCACAGAGAGGAGATGGCAAAGCAATTTGCAACACTAGCACCTTCCTCATCTGACACCACTGCCAAGGAGCTCTAAGGACAGTATTTGCCCATGAGGGCAAAGCCACCCTTAACACTTCCCTGGAGATGGCTGCTCCAATCTCAGCCTCTAGTCCAGCCTGGAAAGCCAGCTCCAAGGCTTGGGATAAGCAATACCCACTGAAGTGTGTTTTCTGACATGAATGCCACCTTCTGAAGGGCCTCTGCCTGGAGGGAACCATCTTGGAAGTCCCCTCCAATCCTCAGTCACCACTGCAGCGATGGCCCCAGGTACAAAGGAGTCTGACCTGAGTGTGGACTGAATAGGCTCCATGTCCCAATGCGAAGGAGTCAACTTTCATCTGCATTTTATATCCCAGCAGATGACTTGATTTGCCATGAGGGGAAAAAACAGAAATCTGGGGCTTATGGGCCCTGAATGGGGTCAGCAATGGGGAGGATGAGCCACCATGGGATGGGTGACAGAGGGCCACAGAGGCAGGAAGCTGGCATCCTGGAAAACGTTCCCTTCCTTAGTTCTCTGGGGGCCTGTCCATGAGATCATGCAGTCAGTTCTGTGGAGGAAACTAGTGGTGACAGACAGTGACCCGACCCTACAGAACTCCAGGTGGCACACTCAAGGCCTTGGTCAAAGGTGGGGTAGGGTTGGGAGACACCTGGGCAGAAATAGCAGTGCCATCATGGGAACTCAAAGACAGTGCTATAGCCATAGAGAGAGACCAGCAGGGACAAAGGCCGTTAGAGGGATGACCTCACCTCCATCCTTTGCCTGCCCATCGGCTCTGGGACGATGAAGACTGCCCATTCTGAAGCCAACAGCTTTTTACAAATCTCCTTTTTGTGCACTCCTTGAGTGGGAAGGTCCTTGGAGGGCCTCCTCCATGGCTCACCTTGGCCATTCCTGGTGGCCCATAGCCTCTGGGCTCAAGTACAAGGTGGATTTTCTCAGTCCCTGTGTGGATTGAATGCCCTCCAGTCCACCAGGCCCTGCCAGACTTTGAGTCCTATGCCTGGTTGAGCTACACACCCACATTTCTGTCTGGCCTTATCAGTACCTCAGGTGAGACTTCTGCTCTAAAGAACTGGCAGCTCTTCCAGGTCTCCCAAAAAGGCAGAACATGTCAGAGGTTCCTTGTAGGTAATATTACACTTTCATCAGATGCTGTGCTCTCTGGTGATCTTCTGAGGAGGGTCTCACATGCTTCCTGTAGGCCAGGTACCGCCTTGAGACACCTATATCTATACCCACAGACTTTGCCCTCCAGGGTCCTGTATGGGGGACAGGAGTGCCTCTTAGGAAGGGCACTGGGCCATTAAGCGTGAGATATTTACTCAATTATTTGCCTAACAAATTAACTTAGTTCATCATGAAAAATGGAATTAATTTTATTTATTGGGTGCATGAAGGCCAAAGCAAGCCCACTTTAAAAATGCATATAATATGTACAGAGACTATAGCAGAATAAAAACAATTATTTTTTAAAAATAAAATCTAGTACTGACTGGTAAGAACATATCTACAACAACTGTTGGGTAGTTATTTTTATCTACGTTTCAGCAATGAAAAGTCAAAGCTATGCAAATGGCTCTAAGTGCACTTTTATAATAAAATGTTAAGTACTTTCAAGCAAAGAAAAATAAAGATGTCAATTTCCCTCAATTAGGTTATTAATTCAATGTGGTCCCAATAAAAATACTATTTGCTTTTTTATTGAGTTAATCAACTTAACTTACAGATTTATTTGTCAGAACAAACAGCAAGAATAGTCAGATAAACCATGAAAAAGAAGAGTGTTGGTTGATGGAAGGGGCTAACGGCTGATCCTACTAGATATTAAAATGTATAATAAAGTTTGTACAACAAAAGTGTGTGGTATTGGCCCATGAATTGACAGAAAGACTAATGCAACAGACTGGAAAATACTGACATAGATTAAGCTATATTTGGAAATTTAGAATATGATTAAGGCAGCATTTCAAATTATTGGAGATATGATAGATGACTTAAAAGTTGTATTGATAACTAAATAAGCATATGGTTAAAAAGGGAAAAATGATTCCATTCATATGTCTTAAATCAGGATATATCCTAAATGGTTCAGATTTAAATATTAAAAAAATGAAACTGTTTAAGTTTTACAAGAATCTGGAAACTATAAGGGGCAAGGAACAGATTCTCTTCTTTAGCCTCCAAAGAGAGAATGACCCTGCTAATACTTATAGTTTGTGGAGAAAAATTTCTAAACTATGACCAAAATCAGGGACCATACGAAAAAATACTGAAATATTTGACTTCATAAAAATAAAAACAACACTTTTCCATGGCAAAGAAAGCATGGTAGCCAATTAAAAAGACACAAGGAAATATATCTGCAACCAAGACTTCTAAAAAAAGTGATTTCCCATCTATATACAAGCTTATAAATAGAGAGGCATAGCAAAACCAATATGCTATCAAAGATATAAGCAGTTAACAGGAAAATTTATAGGGAACTGATACACTTTAAGAAAAGTAAGATGAACAATCCAATCAAAAAACGGGCAAACGACCTAAATAGACACTTCTCGAAAGCTGACATACAGAAGGCCAAGAGGCATATGAAAACATGCTCAAAGTCACTAATCATCCCAGAGATGCAAATTAAAATGACAATGAGGTACCATCTCGCACTTGTCAGACTGGCTTTCATTAACAAATCAACAAATGACAAGTGCTGGCAAGGATGTGGAGAAAAAGGAACCCTCCTGCACTGCTGGTGGGAATGCAGACTGGTGCAGCCTCTGTTAAAAACAGTGTGGAGTCTCCTCAAAAATTTAAAAATGGAACTCCCATTTGACCCAGTAATCCCCTTTTAGAAATATGTCCCAAAAAATCATAAACACCAATCAGAAAGAATATATGGAGTAGAACAATTTACAATAGCTAAGATTTGGAAACAGTCTCAGTGCCTATCAGCAGATGAATGGATTAAAAAACTGTGGTACATTTACACAATGAAATACTATGCAGTTGTAAAAAGAAAGAACTCTTACCATTTGCAACAGCATGGATGGACCTGGAGAGGATTATGCTATGCGAAATAAGCCAGTCAGAGAAAGATAAATATCACATGATCTCACTCATTTGTGGAATATAATGAACAACATAAACCAGTGATGGCGAACCTTTTGAGCTCAGCGTGTCAGCATTTTGAAAAACCCTAACTTAACTCTGGTGCCGTGTTACATATAGAAATTGTTTGATATTTGCAACCATAGTAAAACAAAGACTTATATTTTTGATATTTGTTTTATATATTTAAATGCCATTTAACAAAGAAAAATCAACCAAAAAAAATGAGTTCGTGTGTCACCTCTGACACGTGTGTCATAGGTTAGCCATCACTGACATAAACTGATGCACGAAAATAGATCCAGAGACACAGAAGCATAGAATAGACCATCAAACCTCAGAGGGAAGGCAGGGGAGGATGGGGAAGGGGGAGGAGTAAGAGATCAATCAAAGAACTTGTATGCATATAAGCATAACCAATTGACATAGATAATGCTGAGGGGAGGGGGCAGGCTGGGAGAGGACAATGGGGGGATAAAGGGGACATATGTAATACTTTCAACAATAAGAATTTTTAAAAAGAAGTACAAATTAGTAGCTACAGAATAATCATGGGGATGTAAAGTACAGCATAGGAAATATAGTCAATCCTATATAATAAAAGGCCAGAGACAATAACAGCGTCACGACCATAACGACTGTTAAACCAAAACAGGATGTTGAAAAAAGAGATAGAGGAAGACATAAACAGATGGAAGAACATACCGTGTTCATGGATTGGTAGAATCAACATCATTAAAATGTCCATACTACCCAAAGTAATCCATAAATTCAACGAACTTCCCATTAAAATACCAATGGCATACTTCACAGATCTAGGACGAACTCTCCAAAAATTCATCTGGAATAAAAAAAGACCTCGAATAGCTGCAGCAATCCTGAGAAAGAACAAAGTAGGTGGGATCTCAATTACAGATATCAAGCTATATTACAAAGCCACTGTTCTCAAAACTGCCTGGTACTGGCACAAGAACAGGCATATAGATCAATGGAATAGAATAGAGAGCCCAGAAATCGGCCCGAACCAATATGCTCAACTAATATTTGACAAAGGAGGCAAGAACATACAATGGAGCCAAGATAGTCTCTTCAATAAATGGTGTTGGGAAAATTGGACAGATATATGCAAGAAAATGAAACTAGACCACCAACTTACACCATACACAAAAATAAACTCAAAATGGATAAAGGACTTAAATGTACAATGGGAAACCATAAAAATCCTAGAAGAATCCAAAGGCAACAAAATCTCAGACATATGCCGAAGCAATTTCTTCACTGACACAGCTCCTAGGGCACTTGAAACTAAAGAGAAAATGAACAAATGGGACTACATCAAAATAAAAAGCTTCTGCACAGCAAAAGAAACCATCAACAAAACAACAAGAAAGCCCACTGCGTGGGAAAACATATTTGCCAATGTCATATCTGATAAGGGCCTAATCTCCAAAATTTATAGGGAACTCATACAACTTAACAAAAGGAAGATAAACAATCCAATCAAAAAATGGGCAAAGGACCTAAATAGACAGCTTTCAGAAAAGGACATTCAGAAAGCCAAGAGACATATGAAAACATGCTCAAAGTCACTAATCATCTGAGAGATGCAAATCAAAACAACAATGAGGAACCATCTCACACCTGTCAGACTGGCTATCATCAACAAATCAACAAACGACAAGTGCTGGAGAGGATGTCGAGAAAAAGGAACACTTGTGCACTGCTGGTGGGAATGCAGACTGGTGCAGCCACTATGGAAGACAGTATGGAGTTTCCTCAAAAAACTAAAAATGGAACTCCCATTTGACCCTGTGATCCCACATCTAGGAATATATCCCAAGAAACCAGAAACGCCAATCAGAAAGGATATATGCACCCCTATGTTCATAGCAGCACAATTCACCATAGCTAAGATCTGGAAACAGCCTAAGTGCCCATCAGTAGATGAATGGATTAGAAAACTGTGGTACATCTACAGGATGGAATACTATGCTGCTGTAAAAAAGAAGGAACTCTTACCATTTGCAATGGCATGGATGGAACTGGAGAGCATTATGCTAAGTGAAATAAGCCAGTCAATGAAGGGAAAATACCACATGATCTCACTCATTCATGGATAATAGAGACCATTATAAACTTTTGAACAATAATAGATACAGAGGCAAAGCTTCCTCAAACAGATTGTCAAACTGCAGCGGGAAGGCCGGGGAGGGTTGGGGGGAAGGAGGGAGGGGGGTAGGAGATCAACCGAAGGACTTATATGCATGCATATAAGCATAACCAATGGACATAAGACACTGGGGGGTAGGGGAGGCCAGGGGATTGTCAAGGGCGGGGGGGGAAAAAGGACACATATGTAATACCCTTTGTAATACTTTAAGCAATAACAAAAAAAAAAACAAGGTCCCTTGCCGGGCTGGCCCTGCCCATCAGCAAGTGGTTATGGGTGATCAAGCAGGCAGGCAAGCGGTTAGGGGTGATCAGGTAGGCAGAGGGTCCCTCGCCGGGCTGGTCCTGCCCCCAAACAAGTGGTTAAGGGCAATCAGGCAGGCAGAGTGGTTAGGGGTGATCAGGCAGGCATACCAGTGGTTAGGGGTAATCAGGTAGGCAGGCCAGAGGTTTGGGGCAATCAGGTAGGCAGACGGCCCCTTGCAGGGCTGGCCCTGCCCCCCAGCAAGCAGTCAGGGGTGATCAGGTAGGCTGGCAAGTGGTTAGGGGTGATCTGGAAGGCAGGCAGAGGTAGTTAGGGGCGATCAGGCAGGCAGGCAGAGTAGTTAGGGGTGATCTGGCAGGCAGGCAGAGGGGTTAGGGGCAATCAGGCAGGCAGGCAGGTGAGCAGTTAGGACCCAACAGTCCCGGATTGCGAGAGGGATGTCCCAGATTGGAGAGGATGCAGGCCAGGGTGAACACCCCCTCTTGTGCATGAATTTCATGCACTGGGCCTCTAGTCCTATCTAATAAAAGAGAAACATGGTAATTAGCATACGACCGCTACCCTTCCCATTGGCTAATCAGGGCGATATGCAAATTAACTGCCAGCCAAGATGGCGGCCGGCAGCCAGGCAGCTTGAAACTAACATGAGGCTTGCTTGCTTCAGTGACGGAGGACTCCAACATTCCCCACCTGCCGCTGCAGGCCTCTGAGCTGCAACTCTAAGCAACTATGTAACAAATATAGAAGCTAAACAAAACCCCAGAAACCTGCTTTAGTCTGCCAGGCTTCAGCCAGCAGGATCGCAACATTGTAAGCAAAGGCCAGAAACCTACTTTCAGCAGTGGAGGCCTAAGAGCTGGAGCCAAGCCTCAAAGCTAAAGCTGGCCCAGAATAAAAAAAAGAAAGAAAAAAAGCGGTTGGGAGCTTCAGTCACCCGCCAGCCTGAAAACAGCCCTCAGCCCCTCACCCAGACTGGCCAGGCACCCCAGTGGGGACCCCCAACCTGAAGGGTGTGTGACCAGCTGCAAACAGCCATCATCCCCTCACCCAGGCTGGCCAGGCACCCCAGTGGGGACCCCCACCCTGAAGGATGTGTGACCAGCTGCAAACATCCATCATCCCCTCACCCAGGCTGGCCAGGCACCCCAGTGGGGACCCCCACCCTGATCCAGGACACCCTTCAGGGCAAACCAGCTGGCCCCCACCTGTGCACCAGGCCTCTACCCTATATAGTAAAAGAGTAATATGCCTCCCAGCACCGGGATCAGCGGAGCCGAGAGGCCTCCTGGCACTGGGATCAGCGTGACAGGGGGCAGTGCCCAAACCCCCTGATCACCCTGCGGCTCTGTGTGTGACAGGGGGCGGGGCCACAACCTCCCTATCCGCCCTGCTCTGTTCGTGACAGGGGAAGGTGCCCCAACCCCCTGATCAGCCCTGCTCTGTGCCTGATAGGGGGGAGCTCCCCAACCCCCTGATCACCCTGCAGCTCTGTGTGTGACAGGGTGCGGTACCCCAACCCCCCCCCTCCACGGGCCCTGCCCTGAGTGTGACAGTGGCGGCGCCCCAACCCCCTGATCGGCCCTGCTCTGTGGGTGATAGAGGGCGGTGCCCCAACCCCCTGATGGGCCCTGCTCTGTGCGTGACAGGGGGCAGTGCCCCAACCTCCTGATTGGCCCTGCTCTGTGCATGACACGGGGTGGCACCGCAACCTCCCCATCGACCCTGCCTTGAGTGTGACTGAGGGTGACATCACAACCTCCCGATCCCCCTCTTCTGTGCATGACAGGGGGCGGTGCCCCAACTCCCCAATCGGCCCTGCTCTGAGCCCGACCAGGGGCTGCACCTAGGGATTGGGCCTGCCCTCTGCCACCAGGGAGCAGGCCTAAGCCAGCAGGTCGTTATCTCCCAAGGGGTCCCAGACTGCGAGAGGGCACAGGCCAGGCTGAGGGACTCCCCTCCCCCCCGGAGTGCACAAATTTTTGTGCACTGGGCCTCTAGTAATATTATAATAGCCATGTATGGTGTTAGATGGTAGTAGATTTATTGGGATAATCACTTTGTAAATTATATAAATGTCCAATCACTAGTTTGAGCACCTAAAATTATACTGTACCTCAATTCTAATTGAAAAATAAAAAAATTATTAAAAAAATAATAAAGTGTGTTCATAAATGTAAAAAAAAAATCAAAGTTGTATGATCATTGTAACAAGCTTAATAACAGTCCCCAAAGATATCAGGTCCTAATCCCTGTAATCTATAAATCTTACCTTATATAGAAAAAGGCTCTTTGCAGATGTGATTAAGTTAAAGATCTTGGAATAGGGATTTTATCATAGACTAGAGGCCTGGTGCATGAATTCATACACAGGTGGGGTCCCTCAGGGTGCCCTGCAGAGATCAGGCCCCAGCTCATGCCCCCACCCTTGCAGCCCCAGCTTGTGCCCCCAACCTTGCAGCCCTGTAGCCCCGCCTGGCACCCCACCTTGGCCTGGTGCTGCCCCCTCACCTGCTCCACCATCCAGCCTGCAGGGTGATCGGTTTGGGCCAGACCCCCAGCCCGGCTCCCTCGGTGCCTGGGAGCTGGGCAGTGGCTGGCCCCACTGCCCGCCGCCACTGCTGGTTGCCGTCTGTGGGGTGATCAGTGGGACAATCCGGCCCCCGCTCACACCCGCCTTGATCTGGCGCCACCTGCTCACCTGCTCTACCATCCTGCCATGGTCTTGCTCTCATCAGGGCCCATTAGGGCCAGCAGCAGTGGTAGGGCCAGCAGCACCTCCACTGCTGCCCGCTGCCAGTGCCGCGTTGGTGATGCCTGCCATGTTCCGTGCCACCACCTGGTGGTCAGCGCACACCATAGTGAGCGGTTGAACTCCCAGTCAAAATCTCAGTTGAATGATCACCTGAGGGGACAATTTGTATATTAGGCTTTTATTATATAGGATTATCTGGGTGAGCCTAATATGCAGTCACAAGTGTCCTTAAGAGGGATACAGAGGGACTGTTGACACATGAGAAGAGAAGACAATATGACTATGCAGACAGAATTGGAATGATGCAGCCACAAACTAAGGAACTCTAGCAGCCCTCAGAAACTGGAAGAAGCAAGGTACAGATTCTCCCTTACAGCCTCCAGATGGAATATGGTCCTGCTGACACCTTTTTTGTGGCTCAGTGAAACTATTTTCAAACTTCTGGCTTCCAGAACTATGACAAAATAAAATTCTCTCCTTTTCAACAACTATGTTTGTGGTAATTTGTTACAGCAGCCATAGGAAACTAATATAACTACTAACTACTATGGAAAGGAATTTACAATATCTAGCGAAATTATATATGTCATTATCCTTTGATTCAATAATGTAATTTTCATAAATAATATATATGTATGTATATATATGTTATATATATATATATCTTGAAGATCTACTTGCTATAACACAAAAGATATAATATACACATCAATATACATATACATACAGATATATATTAATTTATAGTGTTATCTTTATTGTAAAAGAAGAAACCTAAATACAGGGTGGGGCAAAAGTAGGTTTATAGTTGTGAGTATGCAAAACACAGTTTATTTTTATATTATTTATTTGTTATTGTATTGTTTTCCATCCTAACAAATCTAAACCTACTTTTGCCCCACCCTGTATATATCAATAGGAGGAGATGAATGCCTAAACTGTGACAGAACCACACAACACTGTATAATCAGAAGCCTCAGAAGAATGGCCCTGGCTAGGTGGCTCAGTTGGTTGGGACATTGTCTCATACATCAAAAGATTGTGGATCTAATTCATGGTCAGGGCACGTACCTAGGTTGTGGGTTTGATCCCCAGTCAAGGTGTATAGGAGGAAACTGATCAATGTTTCTTTCCTTCCCCTCTCTCTCTAAAATTAATAAACATATCCTTGGGTAAGGATTAAAAAAGAAGAATGAATAACTCCACAAAGGGTTATGGAAGGATCTCCAAACTAACCCATGGACCAGTGACAGACACACAGGGCACCTTCCTTCTTACCAACATTGGTGTCATTTCAGTGTGTAAATGGACTAGTCAGAGTCCCATGGAAGCAAATTTGTCCTTAATCTTGACTGCCTCAGACCCCTGAAGTGTCCAGTCAGTTACCTCTGAGCCTTGTCTGCTCACCCGGGAGCCCCACTATTGACTCAAGTCAAGCTGGACTCCCTGTTCCCTCCCTCCCATCCAGCCTCCATTAGTCCTGCCCGTTGTACCAGGCCCAGCTCCTCTTTGAGGAGTCTCAGACAACTCCACTGAGGCCTACGGAGGTTCTACAGAGGTCACCATAACTTTCACAAGGACCTGGACCATGTGAAACCTTTACTGTGAATTCTGTAGCCCCTGGGTCACTGGAGGTGTGAAGAGTGACAGATGCTCAGTGAACACCTGTGTGAAAATGCAGGTCATGGCAGGGGAAGGAACTCTCCCTGGGATGGCTCAGGCACTGGGACCTGGAAGAGCTCCTGAATGTCACTGCAGTGTCTCTCCTTGCAGACCCCCAGTCACCTCTTCCTAGAACTTTAAGTAGGTTCCAGACTCCAGATACCGAGCATTCCTTAGATGTGGAGAGAGGGCATCAACAGAGGACAGGAAAAGAAAGCACAATTATTCAATCAATATATATAATACTAGAGGCCCGATGCACGAAATTCATGCAAGAGTAGGCCTTTCTTCCCCTGGCTGCAGGCACCGGCTTCCCTCTGGCATCCAGGACCCGGGCTTCCCTCACAGCCCCAGCTTTGTCTGGAAGCTTGTCCAGAAGGATGTCTGGAAAGACGTCAGGTCTAATTAGCATATTATGCTTTTATTATTATAGATATATCAATATTACCAGTAAACTCAAGAATAATAGTGTGTGTGTGTAGTGAAAAGTTGCATAACTATTATATTTTGTTTAGGGAAGCTAAGAGAGTAGATTTTAAAAATTCTCATCACAAGAAAAAATATTATAGCCATATATGATGATGGATGTTAAGTAGACTTGTGATCATTTTGCAATATGAACAAATATTGAATCATTATCTTATATACCTAAAACTAATATAATATGTCAATTATCTTATTTAAAATGACAGACAATTCACATAAAAAATTATATAAATCCCCAACAAATACTTGGAAACACACCAACACAAATAAATAAAATGAAAATAATAATATTTAGTCAATCAGACAAGTAATAAATTATAATGTATAATATGGTCTCATTATACAAAATAATATATATATCAGCATGGGTTTATAGATGTGTGATTGTAAGTTCAGTGTATTACAGAGAAAATAATCTGGAGAATAGGTATCAATAACTTAACAGAAACTATCACTGTATTATGTTGGGGGCAAAGGGAGAGGCAGAATAATTTTAACTTATAATATACATTTTGATATTGTTTGATATGTGTTAAACAAAAAAAGAATTAACTGGTGATGTGATAAATACTGAAAGGGGGGGGTGGTGCGCTGGCCTGAAGGTCATTGGCACACATCCTTGAGCAAAACAAAGGAGTACTCATTGCATCTGAAACAGAGAAAGATATTCCCACAATAGGTAACAAGCTTGACACAGGCTGTGTGTGGGCTCTTTATCTCTAGGTAAGGAAGTATTCCAGGCCTGAGGTCCATTCTTCTGTGGCTAAGTGAGGGTTGAAAGACTATGCCCCTGAGACTTTCTTTCCCAACAGGCAGGAATATAGCAGGATCACCACAGTGTGTAGAAAATTTCAGAAAGCTTTGGCCTGTGCAATGGAATTCATACACCTCCCTCCTACCCTCCTATTACCTCACCCTTTGTCAGGACCCCTAGAAGAGACTTCCACGCCTGCAATTCTGACTCTGATCACCAGGTGGCATCTTTTGCCATTTAATACAGGTTATTTTTATCCCAATGAAAAGTCATAATTTTTATAAACAGAAAATGTTTCCTTCAAAGCAGATTATGAAATAGTAAGTACTGAGTGATCATAACTCTCTTTGAAAAATTCATGTTTATAAAAAGACTAGGGGCCCAGTGCACAAATTTGTGCACCTTGAAAGGAACTGTGGGCGGCAAGGCTGCAGTGGGCACAGGGGCAGGTCTTGGCCTATTCTCCAAGCCCACGCCCAGCCTTTCCCACCATGGCCCCCAGTTCTCTGTCTGCTGGCAGCCCTGCTCCTGCCACTGCTGCTCCCACACACTGATGGTGCCAGCCCCGCTCACACCCACTGGTGGCACAGAGCGATTGGTGCCGGCATCATCAGCGGGTGCAAGTGGGGCCAGCACCGTCAGTGGGTGTGAGCAGCAGCTGCTGCCCCAATTGCCCCTCAGGAACAGGGGGAAGTAGAGAACCCCTCAGGGGCAGTCAGGGCCAGCAGCCGCCGTTCACACCCACTGAGGGCGCTGAGCGATCGGGACCAGCACCGGGCACCAACAGCAGGTGCAAGCGGTGGTTCTGGCGCTGGCTGCTGGTGCGAGCAGAGCTGTCATCGGCAGCGGGTGTGAGAGGTGGCTGCTGGCCCCGATCACCCCTCAAGAGCAGGGGGAGGTGGAGAAGCCCTGAGGGGTGATCGGGGCCGGCAGCTGCCGCTCGCATCCACTGATGGCGCCGAGCAATTGGGGCCCATGCTGGGTGTTGGCAGCGGGTGTGAGCACTGGGCGGGACCATGGCACTCGGGAGCAAAGAATTTTCAGTAACTAGGCTCACCCCGATGACAGCGACAGGCGCCCTGCCTTGGTCTGGCACCCCCGCTCACCTGCTTCACCATCCTGCCATGGCTGATGCCTGCAATGTTCCGCATGTGCTCCCTGGTGGTCAGCGCATGTCATAGTGACCGGTTGTTCAGTTGTTCCGCCATTCGGTCTATTTGCTTATTAGGATTTTATATATGTAGATTGAGATGATAATCTTATTCTGCTTATTCCTGCATCTATGCTTCATTAATTGATTAATGTGTGCTGGGTGTTTACTGGGCCAGGCATTGACATGTCAGTGGAATTCCATAATTGCATCCTGCACCTTGCTTCCTGATCTCTAGACCTGAAATCTGAAATGTTCACAGGGAGCAAGATGGATATTAGTGTCTACCCTATGGTGTCTGACGTACAATGGACTCCATTCCAAGCAAGTTTGGTCCTGAGTCCTGGAAATTCAGCATCTAAGGAGAAAATCATGTGATTGAAAAGGGAGAACTTGAACCTTGGGAAAGTGCTGTACCTGTAACCCACCCCCCCCTCCTCATGCGTAGCACCAATAGGCTCCTACCTTCTCTTCACAGGTCCTCACTCACAGACAGATTACGAAGAGCAAGGTAACCCTTGTCAGGTTTCAATATTGCTTTTTCTCATGGCAGGAACTACCTACAGCTTTTACTTTTTACTTTAGCCCTTTATTAGATCACAGTGGTGGATTTCCAAACCGGTTTTGTACCTGCCTTATCCCTAGAGGGAAGTCACGCCCCCTTGTATTGTGAGGTGACATGGAGTTTCTGCTTCATGTTAAGACCTCCTCTCTCAGTTGGGAGGGCCTGGGCCCAGATCCAAGGAGACAGAAAGGAGTAGAGCCAGAGTTCTCAAAGACAAGCACAGGACTAGGAACCCTGTACAAAGATCTAATTCTCCTGATTTAGTGAAATGGTTTTCACAGATTTCTCATATCATATTCACCTCCCCTCAGGGTTCCTCTTAGATAGTCTGTGAGGAAAGAGGTTATCTCATTCATTGCTGGAGACAATGTAAAATTCCTGAGGAGGGGACTTGATATTATCTAGTAAAATCACATACATATTATTGGAATCAGAAATCACTCTTCTGACAATCTATCCCAAAGAAACAATGCAAAAGGCAAAAGGGCATAAGTGCAAAACTATTCCTTGCAGAACAATTCATAACAATAGGAGACTAGAAACACCACAAATGTCTACCAATAAGGGACTAGTTGAATAATTTAAAATATGTCTACATCCTAGAGTACTATGCAGCTTTAAAATGAGGACTCCCTCTCTAAACTGCTACATAGTAATCTCCAAGATACATTGTTCAGTGAAAAATAAGGTGAAGAAAAGTATGTAGAGCTGCTCCTGTCCAATACAGTAGCCACTCACCTACTTTACATTTAATAAATCAAATTTAAATAAAATTGTAAACTCAGTTTCTCACTAGTGCTCACCAGAATTTATATCAGACAGTGCAGATACAGAACGGTTTCACTTCCACAGAAATTTCTATTGGACTGCATTGGTGTAGAATATGCTACCTTTTACTTCTGAACAGAACTTAAAAAACTAATACACATGCTATGTTTGATTACATTTTCAGAAACTGGAAGGATAAACAAAAACTGATAAAAAGTGATTACCTATAAGGGGACAGAGGAACAGCCCATGATGGAAGCCAATGATGTATGTATTCTCTTAAAAATACAGAATAGAACTTCTGGTTCCAGTCCTGTATGTAAGAAGATAGAAGTTGACAATCCATTCTAACAAGTTAAAAAGGTGAGCAAAATATTGCTTTGTGTTTTGGTCTTTACAAGGATAAATTGTCCAGATTTTTTAAAAAATCTACTGCAGAGACATGGGATAGCTGGCTGTGTGATCTCAGAAGTTTGAAAGAACCCCTCTGTGCTTCAGTTTCCTCTTCTGTAGTATGAGGAAACCAATCATTTCTACCTTATGGGTTGTGGTTTTGAGAATTAATTCAGTTTGTACATGAAAACACTTAGAACTCTTCTAGGCACACAGTAATAGCTCAAAAATTTCTAGCTGTTTTTTAAAAAATAGAATGTGATATTTTTATAATTTTATAGTTTGCATATGTGTTTAAAAGATTAAGTCTTGCAACTGATTGATAGATCTCAGAGGGAAGGTGGTGGGGGTGGGAGGTTGGGAAGAGATTAACCAAAGAATTTATATGCATATATGCATAGCCCATGGACACAGACAATAGTGTGGTGAAGGCCTGGGGTGGGGTGGGAACTGAGTAGAGGGGGCAATAGGGGGAAAATGGGGAACATCTGTATACTCTCAGCAATATAGATGAAAAAGAGTCTTACAACTGAAAATTATGCATCAACTGATGCATGTTTTAAATCACTAGTTTTCAGGATAACCACTCTTAGGTACCCAAGTGATTATCATGAGAACATCTCTAAAGCACTTGGACCAACTGATCTCAGGAAACTCCACCACCATTTCTGCATATGGCTGAACAGAAAGGTGAGGGCTCACCCAGGATCCTGCCTGCTCCTCACATGCCCTCTATGCACAGCCACTGCAGGTGCCCCACCTGCAGCACACCCTGTCCAGGGCCACCCCTGTCCTCTGCACACTGCTGCAGCACTGGGCCAATCCACCTTCGTCCCTCACCTGGAGGCTGCATGGTTCCCCTAATGGTTATCTCCACAGCTATCTTGTCTTGAACAGTCCATTCTCCACACAGCAGCCAGTCACCTTCTGAGAACATGAATCGGAGCATGTCACTCCCACACTCCACCCTCCACCCTCAGAAAAAACTCGTTGCAAGGCCCAAATGATGTGTCTTCTGTCTGCCCTTTGACCTCCTCCATCTGCACTTTGCCAGGCTCCAGCCACCGGAGCTTGGTATCTTCTCCTGGAACACCTGGTGCCATGCACATCGCAGGGCCAGTGACCCAAAGACATGCCAGGCCTGCTTTCCTCTTGTCATGAAGGACTCAGCTCCAATGTCACTTCCTGAGAAAGACCTTCACTGACAGCCCATCTATAGTAATCCCTGTCCCCATCATTCTCTACCCTATTTATGTTTGCTTTCTTCAAAGCACTCATCCCCATATGAAATTGCCATGCTTACTGAGGTGTTTACCTGCTTACTGCCTGCTTTCCCAAACTAGAATGGAACTCCAGGGCTCCTGCCTATGTTGCTCTCTGTGCTGTGTTCCCCGTGCCTCCTTCAGTGCTTCATATATAAATCTGTGACTTAATATTACATAAATAAACAAGTTGCTACCTATTTGTTGACAGGAGCAGACACAGATATTTAAATTTGAGTTGCAGAAGTTGACAAGGAAATTAGACATCAAAGGATTGAAAATTTTAAGAAGTGTTCGTTGCAAATTCAGAGCAGTGCCTTTTAAACCTGGATGAATACCAAAAACAATTGGAGTTATTACTCAAAATGTATACACCTTCTCCCCACCACCCTGGTTCTGATTCAGCAGACCTAGAGTAGACCAAGGAATCTGGAATTTTAACACGCACTCACTGATGATTTTAATGAAGTGGTCTGAGGACCACACTTGGAAAAATCCTGACCTGACATTTGTGTAGCATTAATTTAATGTCTACCATGCAGAGTTCTATAGTATCTGAAGTATCTCTGTTAATATAATTACTCAAAGGTGCACTAGTCCTTCCCTCTCTCCAACAACCACAGCTTGCTTTCCTACCTGGATTAGACCTAACTCCACAATGTTCCTAGGTGGTTGGCAGCATTGAGTATTGTTTTCCTGTTGAATAGAAGACACTGGAGGAAAGGGTAGTGACTTACCTGAAGGGTCCCAATGATGGGAATCCTCACTCTCACTCCAGGAGTCTGTCTAGCACATTTGGCATCACATTTGGTCCTTCTCCATCAGAGTCCACACCTTTCTCTGACTTTCTACTAGAAGGGAGAGTCAGGGGATAAGACAGAACATGGAACAGAGAGGAATGTGAGAGGACAGGAAAGTGCATGAAATGCAGGGAAAGGGGTGAAGATGTACTTGCCTGTTCCCACTCAGTTCACTGGAGGCTGTGCAATGACGTCTTGCCTCTTCCCCAGCTGATCACAGCCCTCACAGCAGTGACACTGAAGTTCACACATTGTGGAAATGTGGGCTCATCCCTGCTTGCTGTCACAAGTCCCAGTGTTCTCTCTGGTAGTCATGCTATGATGCTAATGCCAGAGGCATCACACTGACAGGGGAAAAAGTTAAAGTGGGAATGGAGAAATAAAATTTAGCAAGGGCATATTATGTGCCACAAATTATAGGTTGTTATTTTCAGACTTTTTCTCTTCAAGTTCTCAAAGTGATGTTCTGAGGTGGGCATATTTACCTCCTTTCTATAGAATTGGAGATAACCTCAGAGAGCAAAGTACATGTTCAAAGGAGGTGTCAAATGGACACAGCAGCCAACTTGAAGGCACTTTCATTGGCCAAATCTGAGACAATTTTTATAATAATTATTTTTTATTATTTTTTTAAATCCTCACTCTCTACCTGAGGACATGCTGAGAGAAAGAAAGACAGAGAGAGAGAGAGAGAGAGAGAGAGAGAGAGAGAGAGAGAGAGAGAGAGAGAGAATCAGTTGCCTGTTGTATGTTCCTGACTGGGGATCAAACCTACAACCCAGGTATCTGCCCTGACTGGGAACTGAACCAGCAACCTTTCAGTGTACAGAATAATGCTCAACCAACTGAGCCACTGCAGCCTGGCAACAATTTGAGCATCAAAATAAATAATTATAGTGTCAGATGGTAACCCTTAGATCTAAATTGGAATCTATGAATTATAATGATATCCTATATAATAAAGAGTTAATATGCAAATTGACTGTCATATCCTCACACAAGATGGCCATCCCCAGGTCAAAGATGGCCGCCACAAGATGGCTGGCAGGGGAGGGCAGTTGGGGGTGATCAGGCCTGCAGGGGAGGGCAGTTAGGGGCGACCAGGCTGGCAAGGGGGGGTAGCTAGGAGTGACCAGGCCAGCAGGGAAGGGCAGTTAGGGGTGACCAGGCCAGCAGAGGAGGGCAGTTGGGGGTAACCAGGCCAGCAGAGGAGGGCAGTTGGGAGTGATCAGGCTGGCAGGCAGAAACGGTTAGGGGCAATTAGGCAGGCAGGCAGGTGAGCGGTTGGGAGCCAGCAGTCCTGGATTGTGAGAGGGATCAGGCCTAAAACGGCAGTTGGACATCTCCCAAGGGGTCCCAGCCTGAGAGGGTGCAGGCTGGACTGAGGGACACCCTCTCCCCACTGTACAAATTTCATGCACCAGGCCTCTAGTATAAAAATAAATAAATAAATAAATAAATAAATAAATAAATAAATAAATAAGAAAAGAAAGCTCTACCTCCAGTCAAATTTCAATTAATAAACCTGGAAAGAATGAGAGAATTATAAGAGTAATATTTGACAACAGAGTAACAGGTGATTCAGGTTAGAATTATAAAATGATGTTCAATCTGTGCCATCCCACACTGCAGTCAAGAGCCACCATGGTAACCATGCTGGCCAAGTGAAGCTGTAGAAAAAAACCACTACTATTATTTAGTTCCTATTATGTGTTATGAAGTGAATAGGACTGACATGATCACAGTAATTCAACTCAAGTATTCCTCACAATAATGACTCCTAGCAGCTTCAGCAATCTACACACATACAAACATACTTACTCATACATGCTGTCTCTTTTCATCTGTCTCACCATCCAAAAATCTAGGAATTCATTGAGGTGGATTTGCTGGGAGACAAAAAAGAAAAACCCCACAATTCAACTGGTTCAATTCTAACCATACATATAAAGTTGAAAGTTACCATAAGTATTTTCTTTTAGTGATTGATTTTTCTAGCGATGACCTGTAGAATTTTCTTGGTGACATTTTTCTCTCTAGTATCAGTACATTGCCAATAATGCCTAGAAGCTGATATAGAAACACAGTCAAATTTATATTGTGCATGAAGTAGCTTTTCCATCCTAGAATAGCCTGTGCTTTTGACCAAAAAGTTCATGCTATTATTAAACATTTGGCTGCTGACAGGTCAGTAAAAATATAATAATTGGGAATTCTCTTTACAAATAATGCCTTTTACAATAGTATCAAAAAGTATGAAATGCTTATGGATAATCTGTCTACAGATATGCAAAGCCTATTAATTAAACACTACATGACATTGCTCAGAAAAATTGAAGAAAATCTAGGTAAATGGAGAGAAAACTATCTTTGTGGTTCGGAAGACTCTATATTATAAAGGTATCACTTTACCCCAAATTGATCTATATATAGTTTATGCAATCCCAATAAAAATCTAGCAAATATATTTTTTAAAGAATCAACAGGCTAATTCTAAAGTTCATGTAGAAATTCAGAGGCCTTAAAAGAGCAAATAATTTTTTTTAAAAAAAGAATGCAGAAGACCTAGACTATGAAAAATAACTTAGAAAAATAAAGTTAGAGGATGAATATTCCCAGATTTGAAGACTCATAATAAACCTACCATAATCAAGGTAGTGTGGTATTATAAATTAAAATAAAAATTTTGCCCTGACCGGTGTGGCTCAGTGGATGGAGCATAGGCCTACGGACTGGGGGGTCCTGGGTTCGATTCCGGTCAAGGGCATGTGCGTTGGTTGTGGGCACATCCCCAGTGGGGGGTGTGCAGGAGGCAGCTGATGGATGTTTCTCTCTCATTGATGTTTCTAGCTCTCTATCCCTCTCCCTTCCTCTCTGTGAAAAATCAATAAAATATATTTTTAAAAAATAAAATTAAATTAAAATTTGATACCATTACAACTTCACAAGAATTGCTAAGATTAAAAAGACTGTCCATACCAAGCACTGTCAAGGTCACGGAGATGAAACTCATATACACTGCTGTTGGCAATGAAAAATGGTACAACCAGTTTGGCAGTTTCTTAACAATGGTAGTCTCACATCTACCATCTGATTCAATCATTGCACTCCTAAGAATTTACCCTCGAGAAACAGAGCATGCAAAAACTTATACACCAATGTTCATTGGAGCTTTCTTTAAAAAAACAAATTTAGAAAAAATTATATCCATATATTCATCATAGTATAAAAAGAATGAACTATTAATACATGCAAAAAATGGATACTCTAAATAGGCTGAATGAAAGTAGCCAGGCCAAACCTAACAAAACAAAAAAGTTTAATGCTACCTAAATAAAACTATAGGACACAAAAACTAATCTATGGTGAGAGAAGATCAATGGTTGCCTAGGTACACAGCAGAGTGAGGGGGAGGGAGGCCAGGTCATAAAGAACTGAAACTGGTATGTACTGGAAAAGTAAACATAACTATATTTAAGAGTATCTGGTTATTTTAAAAGATAATGGCTAGGTATCAGTATAATAAGACATGCTAAAGTAATTATTACTTAAAATAAAAATTTCTTATAACTGACATTTTAAAATAACATTTAGAAAAATTCCTGACTTGCTAAATGTTTTAATTATAGAATAGATAAAAATGTGTGGGCCAGGGAAGAAACTATATAACAATCTCAAATTTCTAGGAAGACTTTCTAACCAAATGTATATTTCAACACCCATCTAAAAGAAACATGGAAATTACTGAATCATATTACTAGTGAGAACCATTTGGTCTGTTTATTACAAATGCATGTGAAAGATCACATTTCTTCCTCAGGATGGACAATTTATTACTTTCAGACAAAAGTGGACATGTTTAAGGTGGGCCTCCGGGCTACTACAAACCTTGTAGCTACTGATGGAATGACATTCCACCAGCTAAACCGCTTTTCTGCCCCACCCCCATAAGATCAAAGCAGCTTCTCTACTTTGGGGCTGGTGTGTGACCCCCACAGGAGCGATCCCACTACCTGCTTTTATCAGGTCCATGAACTCACCGGAGCCAGGTGTCCTGTCCCACTGCGGATGTGAAGTGTCGGGGTCTCCTGAGGACCGCTGTCCTGGAACCTGGAGCAGAAGCCTCAGCAGCCACCTGGACACAGATCTTCAGAACCTGCCTGCGTCAGACACCTGACAGGAGCTGGGCCGCCGGCATGAGGGGCTGCGTGGGGAGAGACAGATCCAGCATCACTATGCTTTCGTGGTGTGACTAAGTGCCCCCACCAGGCGAGGCACTGGGCTAGTGACACTGACACTAACACGAGTGGGTAGTGGTCCTAACAACCAGATGTGATGACGGGCTGCTCACAGAGCCCTTTCTCCTTCCCTAACAACAAAGTTGGAAAGGAGTAAGGAGTGGCCTGGATTCATACAGGCATCCTGATCCCGCAATAACCACAGGGCCGAGGGCTTACTCATGTGTCATCACTGCACGTTCACAGCCACCCTGTGGGTTAAACATTATTATCCCGGGTTCACAAAGGGGGCGCTGGGGCTCAGAGAGAGTCCTTACCAGTCTTACCTCAGGAGCCCCTGCCTTTGGAAAGTAGCTGCAGGACACCACACTCACTGGAGCCTGGTGGGACCACGCTGGCTTTACCTATGAGACCACCGAGGGACCGAACCTTAAAGCGGGAAAGAGGAAACTTAGGTCTGGATCTCCTTTGTCTTCCGACATCCCAGGACGATTCAACCCCCACGGCCAACACCCACAACCTCTGAGTCTCCAATGTCTGAAGGCGGGGCCTGCTTTTAGGCCAGGCCAGGTCTCTTATAAAAAGTCGTCACAGTCGCCATGTCGACGTCAGGTTTCTATGGCAACCAGGATGCGAAGCCTCATTCTTCATATCAGAAATGCCTTCGCACATCCTTCCACCCCCTGGCCCTTAGCTGGAAGCAAAACACCTTTCCTCTTCAGGCCGCTATGGGAGAAAGCACACTAATTAGAGGCACTAGACTGGGAGCCAGACAATTGGCGGAACTCTGCCCGATTTGTTGAAACATGAGCCTGTTGTCAGGAATTGTTTTTTATTTACAGTGAGACTGTGGCCCTGGCCGCTGTGGCTCAGTTGGTTGAGCATCTTCCCATGCACTAAGTTGCAGGTTGATTCCTGGTCAGGGCACCTGTCCCGATTGCGGGCTCATCCCCGGTAGGGGGCATGCGAGGGGCAGCAAATCAATGCTTCCCTATCATCCATGTTTCTCTCTCTCTCTCTCTCTCTCTCTCTCTCTCTCTCTCTCTCTCTCTCTCTCTCTCTCTCTCCCTCCCTCCCTTCCTTTCCTTTCCTTGTCAAAAATCAATTATGTGCCAGAACCGGTTTGGCTCAGTGGATAGAGCGTCAGCCTGCGGACTCAGGGGTCCCGGGTTCGATTCCGGTCAGGGGCATGTACCTTGGTTGCGGCACATCCCCAGTGGGGGGCGTGCAGGAGGCAGCTGATCGATGTTTCTCTCTCATCGATGTTTCTGGCTCTCTATCCCTCTCCCTTCCTCTCTGTAAAAAATCAATAAAATATAGAAAAAAATCAATTATGTGTGTGTGTGTGTGTGTGTGTGTGTGTGTGTGTGTGTATATATATATATATATATATATATATATATATATATATATATATATATTAAGTGATACAGTAGGGGAGTATTATTAGTAAACAGAGACCCAGGGAGGAGCCTGTGGTTCTTAGAGATAAGCTAGCCTCAGAGAGTGAACGTGCAAATCAAGGTCTAACTGTGCAGCTTTGATTGGACAGGGAAGGTTTCAGCCCACTGGTCAAAATACAATTCCAGGAACTCCTTTATAAGGGCTGGCTCAGCAGGCAGGAACCCAGTGCAGGAGGCTTGGCAGCCTAGCCTGAGGCTTTTCCCTGATATGCAATGTGCTTCAGAGGCCTCTGTAAACAATTGCTGCTAGACTCTATGAATTTGTGCCCTGTTAACCACAAGGAGTCCTTTTAGTAGGTATATTTTTCTTGGGGTTCAACAAAAATCATAAGCCATCATAAGCAGCCATCTGTGGCAGAGAACTAATAACTGTGTATAATCATGTGACTTAATGGTATAGAAACATACACATATAATTTCATTTAAGCAATTTGGGAATTATTTCAAGGAAACAGGACTAGAATATTCTAGTTACTTAGTAGGCAGAAACTTAGTCACTTGAACATTTGGTTTGTCATGGGAAATTTCGATCATCCCTGATAATTTTTTTTATGCGGAGGGGCATCCATACCCCAAACACTTCTATTTTCTCTATGCACTCAATTCTTTATCACGGGAATAACCTGATTAGTGAGACTGGAAAGAGAAAAACATTACACAGCCCAAACCCTCTCCCTTTAAAACGCTTGGTGGTAAGTTGCCCTTATGAAGCAAATCTTCTGCTCTGCCCTCAGGAGTGGATCTTACAATTGACTCTGAGTTCTTCTTTCCTTTCTGTACCTTGCTGGCTCCTACCTATTCCTCTGGCCTTGCTCCAAAATGCTTATGCTTTAAAGCTCCCCCGTCCCATACATTCCTGCTGTATGTCTGAGCTCTAAACCAACTAAGAAATATGAAAAAAGAATAAGGAGAATAACGTATCTACTTTATTCCTTATAAAAATGATATTAGAGAAAGTGGTTTAGATCTGCAAGCAAGTCATTTCCTATTAATAAACCCTAGAATTGGACAGACTTATCCACCTAGCAGTGCTGCATTGGGACAGTTACAAAGGCCAAGGGCTGAAATACATATCCATCTGCTGTTTGGTAAAGGAACCCTGTCTATGAGTCCCCAGTGAAAGAAATTCCTTGTAAAGCTGTCCCTGTGGCAAGATAAAGTAGGACCACCTCTTAAAAGGATACTTCCCAAAGTGAATAAATACCCCTTGTTCTGTTTAAATCAGCGTCATGACCCCTTTGGCGGTCGAACGACCCTTTCACAGGGGTTGCCTAAGACCATCCTGCATATCAGATATTTACATTATGATTCATACCAGTAGCAACATTACAGTTATGAAGTAGCAACGAAAATAATTTTATGGTTGGGGGTCACCACAACATGAGGAACTGTATTTAAAGGGCCAGAAGGTTGAGAACCACTGATGTAGACTAGAGCGTCACACAGGGCAAAGGGATAGGAAATGGGGCAAAGAGAGAGGCTCCTCGAAATGTGCTATTTTCTTCAGTGAAGTTTTGTTTAACTGAATTGAATTGAATGTAGTCACTGAATATAGAATTCAGGTGAGCCTGCAGCATGACTGTTAAAGTAATTTCTTGGACTTGCATGGAAAAGCATTTTCTTTCTGGAAACTTGGTGTTTTTCTGGATGGAAATTACTTTATTCTCTGGCCCCATCCTAGCTGGCTGGGACAAAAGGCTGGTGTGTGCCTCTTGGACAGTTGAGGCCACTGGGTGAGGTGGTAATTCCAAGGTCTTCCCAGAGTTAGGAGGTGAGGCCTGCCACCAAGACCCAGGAAGATGCCCTGGCTTGTACTGCAAGGTCCTTTCCAAAATACACAGAAATAGCTTTGACCTGATATAGCCCCTCACCTTTCAAGGTATCAAGGGAAAACTGTTTCTCTGAAGTTACCTGCAAGGAGAAGTAAGGGAACATGACAGCGCATGGCACAAGAGGAATCAGGATGGTGATTTTCTTCCTTCCCTCCAAATCTTCCAGGGAGGAGAGAAGAAAATAGCACATTTCGAGGAGCCTCTCTCTTTGCCCCCTTTCCTATCCCTCTGCCTTGCCCTTTGTGACAGTAGAGAAATGTAGACAGAAGTCAGGAATCTGGGATGCCCCGAGAGAGGGACAGAAAAATGGAAAGTGCCTGACAACCAGAATGGTGCATCAGGAAACACAGGTACAGGAGTCGATCCCTGGGGTGTAGATTCATCCACCAAGCTCTCAGTCTCCGTCTGCTTCTGCTGAGGTTCCGTCACTACCACATAGCAATGAAGCTTGCACATAACACAATGCATATTGTTGAAGAGGGGCTAAGAGGAGCGAAGTGACTTACCTGTGAGATGTGAATGTCAGTTACTGTTCAGGGCCTGGCAGTGGCACCCAGGGAAATCTCCTGTCTCTGTTGCTCCAATTTCCTATCTAGTAGACATGTATTAGGATTTGATCTCACTCTTCAGGAGCACAAGGGAAACACTCTTCTCTAAATAAAACAAGGGGATAAGAAGAGGGGACAGGGAGAGAAACCAAGATGGCAGCATAGGTAAACACCGGAGTTTGCTGCCTCGAACAACCACTTCAAAAATACAACTAAAAGACGGAACGGACATCATCCAGAACCACAGGAAGGCTGGCTGAGTGGAAGTTCTACAACTAGGAGGAAAGAGAAAAGCATACTGAGACTCAGAGGAGGCACAGTGCTGAAGTAAAATACTAAGGTGCGGAGTGCATGCGGAGCGGGCTGGTGGCTGAGGGTGTGGTTGTTGTTTTCAATCGGAAGGGAGTCTCAGGCTCTGAGCTCCAGTTCCAGGCGAGTCTCTAGGGACCCAGACTCAAAGGGGAGAAGCGGGACTGTCTGGCATTGCTCAGAACCCTAGGGCAGCTTGCTCTCTGTGGGGCTTGCAGCGATTACTGGGACACTGAGAAGCAGAGCCTCTGAGGGCAAGACTGAGAGCAGCCATAATTGCTAAGCCCGCCCTGTTGATCCCATGGGACCCGCCCCGCCCAAGCCCTGCAGGGAGACTTTTGCTGGATAGCCTCAGGCAAAGGCTAGATTAGCACCTCCCTAGAGATCCAGGAGCCAGGAAGCCCAGAGGTCAGAGTGGGACCATCCAGTTTGCAGCTCCATGGAACCATAAAAGACACACTCAGGGAGCAGACTCAGTGAACACCAAAGCCCCATCGAAGCAAGTCTAGCCCCAGAGTGGTGTCTCCAGCACAGAAGTTCTCCCACTGCAGACACAGCTGATTCTCACAGCCAATTGTCCTGGAGGTCAATTCCTCACAGTGATAACTACAACAATCAAGGCTTAATTACAACAAGACTGTGCACAAAGCCCACAAGGGGGTGCACCAAGAGTGTCTACCTCAGGTAATTGGGACACTTAGCACAGAAAGGCACTCTATTGACACAGCGAAGCATAAAAAATGCCAAGACAAAGAAACAGGACACAAACGACAGAATTGGAGGAAAGCAAACTGCTGGATATAGAGTTCAAAACCACACTTTTAAGGTCTTTAAAGAACTGTCTAGAAGCCGCCGATAAACTTAATAAGGCCCTCGAAAAGACTGGTGAGACTGCCGATAAATGTAGTGAGATCTTCAAGAAGACTGGTGAGACTGTGGATAAATGTAGTGAGATCCTCAAGAAATCTAATGAGACCCTCGATATTGTGATAAAGGACCAACTAGAAATTAAGCATACACTGACTGAAATAAAGAACATTATACAGATTCCCAACAGCAGACCAGAGGATCGCAAGAATCAAGTCAAAGATTTGAAATACGAAGAAGCAAAAAACACCCAACTGGAAAAGCAAAATGAAAAAAGAATCCAAAAATATGAAGATAGTGTAAGGAGCCTCTGGGACATCTTCAAACGTACCAACATCAGAATTATAGGGGTGCCAGAAGAAGAGAGAGAGCAAGATATCGAAAACCTATTTGAAGAAATAATGACAGAAAACTTACCCCACCTGGTGAAAGAAATAGACTTACAAGTCCAGGAAGTGCAGAGAACCCCAAACAAAAGGAATCCAAAGAGGACCACACCAAGACATTTCATAATTAAAATGCCAAGAGCAAAAGACAAAGAGAGAATCCTAAAAGCAGCAAGAGAAAGAAACTCAGTTACCTACAAGGGAGTACCCATACGACTGTCAGCTGATTTCTCAACAGAAACTTTGCAGGCCAGAAGGGAGTGGCAAGAAATATTCAAAGTGATGAATACCAAGAACCTACAACCAAGATTACTTTATCCAGCAAAGCTATCATTCAGAAGTGAAGGCCAGATAAAGAGCTTCACAGATAAGGAAAACCTAAAGGAGTTCATCACCACCAAACCAGTATTATATGAAATGCTGAAAGGTATCCTTTAAGAAGAGGAAGAAGAAGAAAAAGGTAAAGATACAAATTATGAACAACAAATACACATCTATCAACAAGTGAATCTAAAAATCAAGTGAATAAATAATCTGATGAACAGTATGAACTGGTGATTGTAATAGAATCAGGGACATAGAAAGGGAATGGACTGACTATTCTTGGGGGGGGGGGTAAGGGGTGTGGGGTAAGGGAAGAGATTGGACAATAATCGTGCACCTATGGATGAGGACAGTGGGCAGGGAGTGAGGGCGGAGGGTGGGGTGGGAACTGGGTGGAGGGGAGTTATGGTGGGAAAAAAGAGTAACTAATGTAATAATCTGAACAATAAAGATTTAATTTAAAAAAGGGGGGGGGGACAGGAAAGCATAGGGAAGGGGATGGGTGGTGACTTGATTCTCTTACCCCAAACTCCATTCATGGGGTACGTGACTCAATTGAATGGAACTGGTGTCATCGTGTTCTTCCCTTCCACAGCCCAAGCAGAGCCCTCATTCCACCACATAGAAGTGGCATTCATTCACAGTCAACATAGAAAGGTACGTGTTTTCATCCCTCTCTCCACGTGCTTCCAGATCATGCTGTACCTCAAATGTATTCACATCTGTAGTTCACACGAGTAATAGGGGAAAGTCTTCCATATTCCTGACTCTTAGCAGGTCATCCTCAGAAAGTGTGAGTTCCTCTTTCCTTTCCCTTTAAATGTGCTGCTCAGCCTCTGTGTTCACAGCCCACTGAGGCTAAAAGGAATGGGGCTAAGGCCCCAAGTCAGACACTGACTGTACCGACCCTGCAATCCCAGGGCACTGGATGCCTCCTGATGAGCATCTTTGTGCGCCCGGGGGCTCAGTCCAGGAGAGCAGGTTTGGTGGCAGGGACCTCCTTTGGGAGAGGGCTGTTTCTAGGCAAGAGTTGGAACTCAGGTTCTGTTCAGTCCAGCAGTTTTACACATGGAGAGATTTAAATATAGAGTAAGGTAATTCATGGAGTAAATTCTTTTAAAGGAATAAATGTGGTCCTCCTGGAAAAATGAGGGAAGATGCCTCCAAGGAGGGCCAGGCAAAGGGCTTCTGAGAAATGACCCCCAATCTCTGAGACTCACTTGGGGGAGGATGGAAAGAGGGGCTTTGGATGAGGCCTTTCCTCAAGGGCCCTGGGGGAATAGGAATCTCATGCCCAGCATAATCCACCCAAAGCACAGGTAAGAATGTGTGGTGAAGCCCAGAAGGAGATATAGTAAAACCTTGATATAACGGAATAATTCGGGTGAGGGGGTGTCCAGTAAGCAGAAAGTCTGTTATTTAATAAAGTAGGTTTTCTGACTGCCTATGTTAAAAATTGACAAATTAGTTAGTTTATCTGTTTTTACTATGTAGATGTATATGTGTAATTAAAACTATGAAAAGTTTAATTTCACAAAAAAAGGTTTTCTATATGTATTACAGTAATTTTAAATTTATACCGAATAGGTCTAGTAAATGTGTGCATTCACCAGTCACCTAGAGTAAACAAATGCACACAGCTGGAGGTGGCTTAGTGCCTGTCAGAGCCTTGGCAGGCAGGCCTTAAAGCTGCTACTGAAAGTCATGCTGTGAGACAACAGAATCAATTATTGCGCGGGATGCGGTGTGATCACGTGCTAATCATTCACTGAAGCAGTGCCTCTTGGATTTGAATATGTAGACTATAGTTGTAGATATGTGATATTTATTCATGTTGGTGAAATTACTACATAACAGTGAATTAATAACAAAAATAACCATTAAGTTGAGGTCCTCAAAATCGAGTGTTTACTGTAATCCTATGTGGTAAAGTAGTGGGTGGATGCTTCTGATGAAAGGTGCAGCATTTCACTTCCCTCCTGATGTGCTGGCAGGAGAGAACCACAAGTCGTTTTTCAGTACAAAGTGGGGAACACCAAACAAATCAGTCAGTGAATAAAGTTCCTAGGAAAACTAGCAGTAGTTCCCCTACACAAGGCTGAACTGAAGGACAAGAGTCTGAGGAGTAGCTCTGAGAGGGTAATAATGGAGGTGTCAGTGATGACGCTGTAGGTATGTAACAATGAAGCCATCTTGTTGCCAAGTCAACAGACATTGAACTCCTCTGCTCAGGCTGCCTTGAAGCCTCTGGCCCGAATCACCCATCACTGGGAACTGAGTGGAACAGGAGACAGCAACCTGGGTGGTTTGTGGCTGTGGGAAGGCTCTTCGTTCAGTACTTCGAGCTTATGAACTCCCTGCTGTTGGCAGAGCGAAGAGAGGACCTTCTTTGAGTGAAAAATCTGATGATCACAATGGCTGGTTGGTCAGATATGATTCCTTATTACTGTTTCATGTTGCAGCTAATTCTCTGTCTTTTGCTCCTCGTCACATTAGTGATACGCATGGCCTTTCAAATTTGAAAATAACTTTGGACAACTTCAGTCCAGAAGATGTAGCCTCTCTGAGAAGAGCCTCAAGCTCAGTTCACTGCTGCAGCTCTCAGAAAGAAAAGAAAGAAGATGAGGCTAAAAGAGAAGAAGACCATGTCGTCCATTACCATCGCCTTTTGTATTGAATCGCTGGCTCTGGATTTGCTCACAGAACCACGGATCTCCATGGCATTTGGCATAAGAGCCGAAAACATAAAGATACAATAATGTCCTTGTCTCTGCCTCCACGCATTCTTATTATTATCTACAAGTTCCGCATTTCATATAGGTTTTGTAAGTAACTTACCTTCACTCTCAATATCTTTTATTATGTGACAAGGATTGTGTAAGGTGCTCTACTTATATCATCTAATCCTTACTACAAGCCTATGGGGTAGGTGCCAGTAGACATCTGTTTTACCAAAGAGGAAATGGAGGCTGAAGGGGTTTGCCTGTAGTACTGGCTAAATATAGGGTGTCCCCAAAATGTATACACACACTTTGAATAATTGTAAAGGCAGCATTTATTAAAATACATTTCATATTAAACATTGAGCTATCAGCTGTTAAAGTGTGCATACATTTTTAGGGGCACACCCTGTATAAGTGTCAAGGCTGGGACTCTTATGACCATATACACTCCTAACCTCTAGGACAGCGGTTCTCAACCTGTGGGTCGCCAACCTGTGGGTGGCGACCCCTTTGGGGGTCGAACGACCCTTTCACAGGGGTTGCCTAAGACCATTGGAAAACACATATATAATTACATATTGTTTTTGTGATTAATCACTATGCTTTCATTATGTTCAATTTGTAACAATGAAAATACATCCTGCATGTCAGATATTTACATTACGATTCATAACAGTAGCAAAATTACAGTTATGAAGTAGCAACGAAAATAATTTTATGGTTGGGGGTCATCACAACATGAGGAACTGTATTAAAGGGTCACGGCATTAGGAAGGTTGAGAATCACTGCTCTAGGACATTCCTTGGTGGGCAGAGAGTGTGACAGTCTTCTGTAACCTGGGTGTACAACTTGAGGAAATGGGATGATTTCTCCTGATCACCTCAATTTTCCCTTAGTTTTAACATGAACTCAGACTATAGCCTGGTGCACAGTAAAGACAACCAAGTCTCTTAACTTTTCATAAGTAGCTTGATGATACCCTTGTTTAGTAGAGGAATTCTTTACACATCAGCAGATAATGTCTTGTTTTATTTTATAAGATACTAGTGGCCCGGTGCACGAAATTCGTGCGGGGGGGGGGGTGTCCCTCAGCCCAGCCTGCACCCTCTCTAATCGGGGAACCCTTGGGGGATGTCTGACTGCTGGTTTAGGCCCGATCCCTAGGATCCCCCTAACTGGCAGCCGGACATCCCTCTTGCAATCTGGGACCACTGGCTCCTAACTGCTCACCTGCCTGCTGACTTGATCTCCCTAACTGCTTTCCCTGCTGGCCTAACCCCCCTAACTGCTCTCCCCTGCCAGCCTGATTGTCCTAACTGCTCTCCCCTGCCGGCTTGATCCCCCTAACTGCTCTCCCCTGCTGGCCTGATCGCCCCTAACCACCTCTGCCTCGGCCCTGCCACCATGGCTTTGTCCAAAAGGACATCCAGAAAATTGTCTGGAAGTTGTTTGTTCTAATTAGCACATTACCCTTTTATTAGTATAGATTGATTTCAGAGAGGGAGGGAGATAGAAACATCAATAATGAGAATCATTGACTGACTGCCTCCTGCACGCCCCACACTGGGGATCAAACCCATAACCCAGGCATGTGCCCTGACCAGGAATTGAACTCTGGGCCCTTCAGTCCTCAGGCAGAGGCTCTATCCACTGAGCAACACTGGCCATGGATACACTTTCCCTTTCCACTGGGACGTGTTCTGTTTGCTGGAGCTGAAACACTGAAGCTGTCTCACTGGGGCAGAGTGGGGTGCAGTGGGTTGGAGTAGGTGAAGCCCCCTGAAAGGTGGAGTGGGGCCTTGTTTAACAGCCGAACTGTTTCATGGCTGTGCTGCCTCGCACTTGAATGGCCACACTGTTGGGCTGTGCTACTATCAGTGGGAGTTTACGCAACAGAACTGTCTGCACGGATAGCTTCCTCCTCACCACACCCCCAAGCTGGGGGTTCCTCTTAGGGTTGAAGTGACACCGACCACCCTTGGTTGGTAGCCCAATTGGCCACTTTGGAAAGAGAAGTGGGGAATCCTGATTTTACGTGAATGCTCCAATTTCTTAAGTTGTCAACTAATGCGAACTTCAGATGTTTGGGCCAAACCAGAGAGGTGGTCAGATCTGGTGTCCAGGCCACTGGGCGGCACTGGGCTCAGCCCAGCTGTAAAGGGACCCTAGGAATCTGGGCAGGTGAAGGGGTTGGGGGTACGCTTGGGTAATTCCGATGTCACCCCACTTGGTTTTTTGGGTTTTTTTCCCCACTAATCACAATTTATTATAATCTGTTGGCAGCATAGATAGATATTAGTTACCAGAACTATGTCTTATAGAAGTGGACAGTATGTAGCCATTCTTTGGGGAACTGTGTGCACTTAAGCACCAGCATGATCTTTCAGTTTCTTTTTTTGTTGTTGTTAATGAAAATAAGCTTTATTACATCAAGTAATAAATACATACAAAGATGCAAACACTATTAGTCACTGTCTTCCAGATGTTTGGATCCACTGATGGGAAAGGCAGAACTGAAATGTGCATACATCCTTAGGGGAAATTTCAGGGGTCCTTGTCAGGCGAGGTTCAATAAATTGCTCTTTCTTCTGTATTTATAACTTGTGCATTTTAAAGATTGACTTCAAAGTACTAATAGTCATGCAAATGCTTAAGCAAAAAAAAAAAAAGTTACATTGAAAAGAATTTATACTGTGTGGTGAATGGGCACTGGCTACTAAAGCGCTGCCTCAGGACTCACTGAAACAAACCCTCAGAGTTGGATCAGCTCAGAAGAGAAACATAAAGAACCATGTGAGTAACAGAAATGTATCCAGAAGAGAAACACGTATCTGGGAGGCCAACTATAGTTTGCTGTGATAGGTAACTGACATGCATCATGTAAATCAATGCTTTAAAAAAACCACAAAAAATGCCCTGGGTAGTTTCTAACTAATATGTAAATCTAGTAACTGCAAAAATCTCTTCTTCTCAGCGATGGGAGGTTCAGAGCCTGATGAACCATAGGAGGGGCAGGGGGAGGAGAAACCAAGCTGTTACCATTTTGAAACCAAGTTTCATCTGAAGGGGGTGCAAGCATGAGCTGTCACTTCTTGGAAGAAGAGGGAAAGCCTTTTCACGCTGACTTAAGGGCTAGGTAGGACCTGGTATTCCGCTCCATCTCGTCCAAGCACTCCCAAACCCGCGCTGTCGTGTGGATGATGCCTCGTTTCAGTCTCTCCATCTCGCTCTTGCTGCCCGCTTATGTGAGTCAGATCTCCTTCCCTAGTTCTTCAATGATGACCAGCAGCTCAGCGTATTTGCTCTGGGGCACCTGGCTGTTCTCTGTTCCCTGCGTGTTAGAGATGGTGGTCCTAGTCACTCAGCAGCTGGCGGTACTGGGAAGACATTGCCATGCTGGTGGAAGGCGGGTGAACGCTCCCAGAGGCCTTGATGGAGGTGGCGGGCATGTGCATGGTCAAGTTCGGTTTGTAAGACATCCCCCCCCCCCCGCCCCCTGCCTCCCGCTGCGGGGCGCAGGCCCCATGAGATGGCATTGGCAGTGGTGGTGGTGAGGCCAGGGGGTGGCGAGGTGGGCCTGGGGTCTGTGTGCCTGTCTGTGCGCCTGCCCAGCTCCCGCACACTTTTTGTTGTTGACAGCTCCGGCGCACTGACAAATATGGCTGTCCCCTCATCCTGACACTGCCACAGTATCATGATCTTTCAGTTTCTTAATGTTCTGCTTGTGCTGCTCAATTTCTTTCTGCAGACGCTCAATCTCCTTTTTATGATGAGTGATCTCTTCTTCATGTTGTTTCTTCAAGGCTGCCAGCTGTTCTTTAATCCGCTCTGGGAAGTATCCTTCCTCTTCAGCCTTCTCCTTTTTTGTGAAGGTCCCCATGGCTTCCCTGATTGCGCCTGCCTTGGAGCTGAAATTATCTGACCATTGCAGCCAAAGCCTCTGGCTTGCATGGCCCTCACCACCCACACTTCAAGCCGCAGATGTGCCACTGACGCAGAGACTGCCCTGGTTGTCAGTGCCGCGCAGTTCCGGACCACCCCACTTAGTTTTAAATGCAAACCTGCCTTGGACAGGCCTTGAAGGTCTTCTTTCCACAGGGATCACAGGGTAGCAGGCCAGCCGGCACCCACGCTCCAGGAGTGCTGGCTGGCCTGCGCAGCGGCTCTCTCTGCCCCCAATCGCCATGACGATCACTGGGTAGCAGGCCGGGGCTCTCTCTGCCCCCATGCCATGGCGATCACGGGGAAGTAGCTCTCTCTGCCTCCAATCCACAATGCAATCACTGATCACCGGCCGTCTTTGCCGCCCCCCACCTCTTGCCTGCGGGCTGGGTTTCCCATCCCTTTCGCCTCCCAGCATTGCGGCTGTGTATGCAAATTAACCACCATCTTTGTTGGCTGCAGTTAATTTGCATATCGCCCTGATTAGCCAATGGGAAGGGTAGCGGTGTACCCAATTACCATGTTTCTCTTTTATTAGATTAGACTAGGGGCCCGGTGCATGAAATTCGTGCACTGGGTGTGTGTGGGGGGGAGTGTCCCTCAGGCGAGCCTGCCCCCTCTCACATTCTGGGAGCCCTCAGGCATTGACCCCCATCACCCTCCAATCGCAGGATCGGCCCCTTGCCCAGGCCTGACGCTTCTGACAGAGGTGTCAGGCCTGGGCAGGGGACGCTCATTTCCCCCCATCACTGGTTCTGCCCCCAGCCCAGGCCTGATGCCTCTGGCCCAGGCATCGGGCCTGGGCAGGGGACCCCCAGACCCCTCCAATTGCTGGCTCTGCCCCTTGCCCAGGCCTGACGCCTCCGCCAGAGGTGTCAGGCTTGGACAGGGGACCCCCATCTCCCCCCGATCACTGGCTCTGACCCCCGCCCAGGCCTGAGGCCTCTGGCCCAGGAATCATGCCTGGGCAGGGGACCCCCATCTCCCTCTGATCGCTTGCTCCACCCCCCGCCCATGCCTGACGCCTCTGACCCAGGCTTCAGGCCTGGGCAAGGGGACCATCATATCCCCCCAATCCCCGGCTCCGCCCCCCGCCCAGGCCTGATGCCTCGGCCAGAGGAGTTGACCCTCATCACCCTCCAATCACCAATCACCGGATCGGCCCCTTGACCAGGCCTGAGGCCTCCGGCAGAGGTGTCAGGCCTGGGCAGGGGACCCCCATCTCCCTCTGATCGCTTGCTCCACCCCCCGCCCATGCCTGACGCCTCTGACCCAGGCTTCAGGCCTGGGCAAGGGGACCATCATATCCCCCCAATCCCCGGCTCCACCCCCCGCCCAGGCTTGATGCCTCGGCCAGAGGAGTTGACCCTCATCACCCTCCAATCACCGGATCGGCCCCTTGACCAGGCCTGAGGCCTCCGGCAGAGGTGTCAGGCCTGGGCAGGGGACCCCCAGCTCCCCACGGTTGCAGGCTCCGCCCCTGCCCAGGCCTAATGCCTCTGGCCTAGGCGTCCGGCCCACAGTGGCAGCGGGGAGCGCCGCGATCGCACGGGCTCTGCCCCTGCCCCTGCAGGATGCCTCTGGCCTAGGCGTCCGGCCCGGGCAGCGGGGACCCGCAGCTGCAGCGGCCCCGCGATTGTGGGCTCCGCTTTAGGCCCAGGCAAGGGACCCCTAGCTCCCGGGACTGCCAGCTTCGACCGTGCCCAGCTCCCATCGCTGGCTCCACCCCTAATTCCTGCTATCACTGGCCAGGGCGGCAAAGGCGCCTGATTCTCCATTCATGGCTGGGGGGCAGGGCAAAGGCGGCCCCAGGGTTTCCAATCACTGTCAGTGGCAGGGGGCTTCTTCCTGCTTTCCCTTTTGCCTCCCTGCATTGTGCCTACATATGCAAATTAGCCGCCATCTTTGTTGGCAGTTAACTGCCATCTCAGTTGGCAGTTAATTTGCATATAGCCCTGATTAGCCAATGAAAAGGGTAGCGCCGTACGCCAATTACCATTTTTCTCTTTTATCAGTGTAGATTCTTTGCAAGTTCACATGAGAATTATTTAAAAGATAACAATATGTAGGTTCCTTGGGATTTTCTACATAAATAATTATGTTATTTGCAAATAGGGATAGTTTTATTTCTTTTTCAATTTGTATGCCTTTAGGTGCATATAAATAAAGGGTTATTATACCATTCTGGTATATTGATCTTTTTTCTTTATTAAATGCCCCCTTTATATAAGTTCCCATTGCCTTGAATTCTACCTTGTCTGATACTTGAAAAGCAATACTAGCTTTCTTATAGATGCCATTTGTATAATATGCCTTTCAACATTCTCTTAGGTTCACCCTTTCTCTGTTCTTATATTCAATGTGAATCTTCTATCACTATTCTATAGTATTATTTTACTTGGAATAGTGACAGAGTAGAGATTTAGCGCCAACTAGAGCTGACAGGTTCCAACCCTTGGACTCTTACAGCTTGAGCTACATTGCTTCCCTAAATTGCATGTCCTCTCAGTTTCCATGTTCTCCTTGGCTGATCACATACACTTCTGCAGTTGTCACTAGTCATAGTGATGAAGATACCCAATTCCACATCTCTAGCCCAGACTGTTGTCTTCTCTGGCTCTACAGATTTTTATGCACTTCTCTAGTGGAACTCTTCTGAATGTCCCAAGTATATTTCAATCTAAACAGGTCCAAAATTTGTTCCACCACCCATCAAGATGAACAGTTTCCTGCTACAAGCTTCCTGCTCACTGATCATGTCATTCATGTAATCCAGTCTTTTTTCTGTGCATGGCAGTTTTCAGTTTCAAAAATAAATAGTATTGTCCTGTTCTATAAGTAAATTTATTCACTTAATGTTCCCAAATTTGCCAATTGAAGGTGGATCTGCTGAAATGAAAACAACTGTTTTCAGTTTTGAAAAACAGGAGCTAATTGAAAGTTGGTCAAATGTGATCCAATTAGCTTTGATGAGCGCAGAAGATAGACTATAAAATAACCATAAGCTAAATGTATCATTGGCAGGGGCTTTGTAAGACACAGTATTCTAAAGTTTCTGAGTCTGGCTTAACTTGACTAAATGTAGGATGATTAAAAGTTCACAAGTATCTGCCGAAACCGGTTTGGCTCAGCAGATAGAGCGTCGGCCTGTGGACTCAAGGGTCCCAGGTTCGATTCCAGTCAAGGGCATGTACCTGGGTTGCGGGCACATCCCCAGTGGGAGATGTGCAGGAGGCAGCTGATCGATGCTTCTCTCTCATTGATGTTTCTAACTCTCTATCTCTCTTCCTTCCTCTCTGTAAAAAATCAATAAAATATATATATAAAAAAAGAGTTCACAAGTATTTTCTTTGGATGATTGGATTATGGCATTGTTTATATTCTCTGAAAATCCAAATATGTAATAATGACCTCGTATTACATAATTATAAAAAGTGTTACATTTTAAAATGTTCCTCACAGAAACTTTTAAAACGGGAGTGTAAAAATTAACCACCCTCAAATACTCAATACTTAAAAATTTTAATATGAATAATTAAATGCATTTTATGTTAGTAAATATCTACTATATCAGGTACTGTGCTAGAAACTGAGCTCCAGGATGACTAAGACAAAAATTATTATAAAAGGGCAGAACCTTGCATAAAAATGATAATGCCTAACATTTAATAATGTTATAATTATCATAGGTTTATTACTAGATTCGTGATTAATAATATCATTAATAATAACTGCATGCATTGATAGGATATTTGGAAAGATAAAAACAGTACTGGTTTAGCCCTAACCGGTTTGGCTCAGTGGATAGAGTGTCGGCCTGTGGACTCAAGGGTCGCAGGTTCGATTCCGGTCAAGAGCATGTACCTTGGTTGCGGTCAAGGGCATGTACCTTGGTTGCGGGCACATACCCAGTAGGGAGTGTGCAGGAGGCAGCAGGTCGATGTTTCTCTTTCATCGATGTTTCTCTCTATCCCTCTCCCTTCTTCTCTGTAAAAAAAAAGTCAATAAAATATATTTTAAAAAAACCAAAAAAACAAAACAGCACTGGTTTAAATATATACACTGTTTAATGCAATCCAATCTTAGAAATGTTTTATTTTGGAAAAGCATATTCTTTGTGGAATCCAATAAGGTAATTTAGTCACAATATTTGTAAAGTGGTTTAATCACTGTCAGTGTTTCTCTATGCTTATGTTGTCAAAACTCAGATGCATCAAAATCACCTGAGGAATTGTCAAAATAGTAATTCCTGTCGGGTGATTGGGGGTGACATGGGGGGTTGAGAATAGGAAGTGTCAGCATTTTTCACATTTTCCCTAGGTGATTACCAAGCAAGTAAATGGTTTGTGTTAATGTAAACACTGACACATACAAGTTTTTAAAAAAATTACGGATTTGGGGTTAGAGAATTTTTTTACCAAGTTCCTTTGAAAATGAAAAGTAATACTTTCCAGGTAAGTAGTTACTTGCCTTAGGCCACTTAATTATAAAGGACAGTTAGGAACAGTACTGAGCTGGGTCCTGAACTCCATTATAGTTGTCAGTCAAAATAATTAATAATTAAATATCTTCTATGTCAGGCACTAGTAACTGACTCCAGGATGATTAAGACTTAATCACTATCTTGAGAAGGGCACACACTCAAGCAAAAATAATAATGCTTAAAAACTTAGTATTGTTTTTAAGAACTTACAAAGCAGTTTGTTTCAGGTGTGGTAGGGATAAAAATGGGAAAGGAGTGTTTCAGCTTTAAAATGTGTTTCCCTAATATAATTTCCATTTATCTTCAGGTAAGTCTGTTAAACTGGTTGGGCAGGCCTGTCCAGATGCTCTTTTGAGAAAATCCCCAAAAAGGATAGAAACATGGGCAAAACAAAGCTTTTAACCTGCTTGTTTTGCTTTTGTTTGTTTTTAAATATATTTTTTATCGATTACAGAGAGGAAAGGAGAGGGAGATATAGAAACATCAGTGATACAAGAGAATCGTTGATCAGCTGCCTCTTGCACATCCCCCACTGGGGATTGAGCCCACAACCTGGGCATGTGCCACCTTACTGGGAATGGAACCGTGACCTAATGGTTCATAGGTCAACGCTCAACCACTGAGCAACACTGGCTGGGCTAGCCGGCTTGTTTTGGTGTCCTGAAGTAGTGCATCTTGGACACACCATGGTGACATCTAGATGTGTCTCCTGAGCTAGGCCCCAGCGCCTTCATGTCTGAGTTCTTTGAAGAGGAGGGGCATAAAAATAAACCGTAGCCCTAGCCCGTTTGGCTCAGTGGATAGAGCATCGGCCTGCAGACTGAAAGGTCCCAGGTTCGATTTCGGTCAAGAGCATGTGCCTTGGTTGCGCGCACATCCCCAGTAGGTGTGCAGGAGGCAGCTGATTGATGTTTCTCTCTCATCATTGTTTCTAACTATTCCTCTTCCCTTTCTCTGTGTAAAAAAATCAATAAAATATATTTTAAAAAAAATAAATAAAAATAAACCCTAAAGTTATTTGGTTAAGAGCCAACATTAAGACCAAGAACCATGGGAATGGTGTTTGCTTGATAAGCAATTATAAAGGGAAGATAAAGGCATTTTTTAAACTTCTATAGAGATCAAAGGGGGATTTAGCTCACCAGGACTCCAGAAAAATCAGTGAGGTTTTGTTACCTTGACTCGACTCTTGCACATCAGCAACAGGAGCCAACAGAAGGGCAAGTATGCTCAACTGATAAGGCAATGCACAAGGAAGCAAGAGTATTGCAAATATCAGAGAACTGGCAAGGTGGAACCCACATACTTTGGCCCTCTGTACTTATGAGCATGGGTGAAAGCTCCCTTTAGTCATTCCCACACCTGATGGGGGCAGGATTCTGTTAAATGCTGAGGAGTTGCTTAGGAAGTAGCTCAACACAGTTATACACCTCATTTATTCCACTCTGCAGCCTGTCAGGCAAGCATTAGTCCTCCTTTTACATAAAACTGACTCTAAAAAAATGTATCTGTAATAAAAAAGTTTATCTTTCAACTAAGACTGGGAGATATTTAAAGTTCATTCTTTATGTTTGTTGAAGCAGTATTATGTTCCTGTACTACATTCACAGACTCACTGAAAAAAATTGTTTTCATTACTCCTGAAACTCCAGATAATTAAAGGGAAAAAATCATAGACCCAACCACAGAGAAATGTTCCCTGATTAACACCCTGAGGGATTTGATTTCAGATTTTGGGGGGAGAACTCCTATATAAAAGGTGGGGCAAAAGTAGGTTTATAGTTGTTCATATGTAAAGTAACACAAGAACTAATAACACAAGTATAAACTGTGTTTGGTGTACTCACAACTGTAAACCTACTTTTGCCTTCCCGTGTGCGTGTGTGCGTGTGTGTGTGTGTGTGTGTGTGTTTAATGAGACAATACATGTATAGGTTGATTTTTATTTGCTTTATTAACTTTACATTTTTCCATGCAAATGGGTGAAACTACTGTTGGCAGAAACTTAAGACTGTGTGCCAAGGCAATCTCCAAATAGAAGCTGGTAACACAGAACCCACTTGACACATGGAAATTACATGAGGTTCATAGCAAACAGATCAGTAAAAGCCCATCAGAAAACGCAAGGAAAAAGAAAATAACAGTGGGAATCACAGTATTAATCTCATAGAAAATGGCAGGAATCAAGGCATAAGGCAAAATTCATCATGATGGTCATGGTGATTAGAGAGCTCCCCCATAAGGATACGCAGGCAATTCCTTAATTGCAGCTCCCTAAGTTTTCTCCTGATTTCTCTCATCTCCTCCATGAACATTTCCATATCATCTCCATCTCCGCCCATCCCATCATTGACCTGCCTATTGGGTATGGCCCATCGGAAGTTAGGGGCCAGTCGGCGGGCCTGTCCCCGTCGATTATTTCCCGCTGGCTGGTGGCCTTCACCTCCTCCCAAAGGGCGGTCTTCCTCTCCATTCTGCATGGGCTGCTCCATTTCCTCGTTTTCGTGGTGGATATCTGCCATGATGAGATTTTTTTCCAGGTTGTTTTTCTTTGAACACAAGTAAGACAAAGGCAAGGAGTGACTGAATGCTTGGTGCACTGACCAGTAGGATTCAGAGCCTGGTATCAAAGGTTTTTAAAGTGTCATTTTTCCCCACCTTAGGAGTTTCGTGCGCCCTCTAGGGGGCCTCCATTCCAGCCCCACCCTCCAGCTCGCTCCTTTTCCCTCCCTCCCACAAAGCCCACCATTTTTCCCTTCCCAGAGCTCAGCATACAGCAAAATGGAGGACTGGGGACTGGGAACAAGAACCTGGGGGAGGTCTCTGACTGGGCACTGCACCCGCCCCCCGACCACCGTACCCCGCACCCACCTGGGCCTATCCTTGCAGGCGGCTCCTCCTCCTGATTCTCGCCTGGAGCGCGCGGCCGCGACTCTGGGACCCGAAGACCTGCAGGGGCCGGCGAGGGGGAGCGGGTGGCGCCGCATCCGAGCGCTGGCCCAGCGGGTGCGCCCACCCGCCCCGTCCGCCCCCTTCCTGGAGCCCCCCCTTTCCCGGGCCGCGTCTCCCCCCCACCCCCACCCCCCACCCCCGTCTCCCCGTAGCGGCTTCACCATTTTCCTACAGGAACTCGGCGGTGACTTCCATCGCTGAGTTGCTCTGCTGCCCTCCCTGGATCCCCGCCGCCCCAGCACCCCCACCCCACGGGGTCGCCGTGGAAGTTCCCGGGAAAGCCGGGGCGCAGAAAGCCGGCGGGGACCGGGCGCTGATGCCCTGCGCCGGCCTCCGGGGTTGGCGGGCGGCCGCCGCCCTGGGCCCCGCGCGTCCCGGGCCCTTACCTGCTCCGCTTGCCCTGGGCCGGTGCCAGCCCGCCGCGCGCAGGACAGCGGGGCGCTGGTACCCAGAAGGGAGTGACGACTGCACCGAAGGCTGCGTCCCTCTGCAGCTCCCGGTCACGTGAGGGCCTCGCGTCACCAAGGAGCTCGCCCCACAACTCCCGAGGCCAGTGCAGCAGGAGCGCGCGTCCCCTCCCCCGGCTCATGCACTCGCACATACAGCCCCCTCCTCCGGTTTGTGCTCGGGGGCCCAGCAGGCACCACCCTCACACTCATCTCTGTCCTATCCAATCTGAGGGCCCACAAGTGGCATCACGTTCCTGGGGTTGGAATTTGCCCTTCTCTGTTTACGTAGGCGGTTCTGCAACACCCTCCACCCCCTCCCACTCCCGCCCCAGGCCTTGGTTTTGGCGTTTTCTGCTTTCTGTCCTCTTCTCGCTGGCCACTACCTCACACACACATACGCACACCCTGCACAAGCACAGCCACCATTTTCCACCTTCTCCCCTGCATTTATACCCTTCTAGGAAATTTAGAATGAGGACTAGGGTAGGAAGGGGGCAAGGGACTTGTCAGAAACCTAGGCAAAGAGTTAGAGTGGGTTGTATATAGCCTTCCCAATAATCTCTTAGTTTCCTTTTTTTAAAAAATAAAGTGAACATGCCTCAAAACAAAAATTATGAGGTTTCATTTTTAAAGAAATGCTTCATTCCACAGAACGAAAAAGCCTCATTGTTTGATTATGTTCACCTGTACCACACAGAAAATATTTTCTCTGGCTCCATACAACATCAAATCACTTTTGAAACATACTAGCTTGTTTCAAAGTTTCGTTTTGCAAGAGGGCCGCACCTTTCTGAACACAGTTGGTGTTTTCAAAATTATCTGTGAAGTAAATCTTCAGGGAGAAGTCCAGTTGTCAGACCTTGGCCATTTAATGTAAATTTGTGTGATGTTTTTTACAGAGTTCTTTCCAACCTTCCAAACCACCCCTACAGATATCTCCTTAGAATGATCTCAGAGGTTAAGTACCTAATATACAGAAGTAAGTTTCAAAGCCTTTTGATGTGAATGTTTCAAAAATTAAAAATAAGCAGGAGGTAAGTGAAGTAACTAAACGTGAGACAAACTCACCTTGAATGTAAATGTTCCTTTCTCCAACTTGAAATAACTAAAAAAAAAATTATCACAGTTAGAAAATAGAGATGTCTTTAGAAAAGTGGTACTATTATAAAAAAATAATTAGGAGGTATTGCTTGTGATAAAGCAACCAAAAGAGTTGTATGCACTGAGGCAAGACAGGCCAGAAAAAGGCTAGCTTTGGCTCCAAATTCCTACGTAATCTCCTATCCTGCTAAACTAGCGGGGATATTGAATAAAGGAAGAGTATGTGTCTAGTGCATATATAGTTTGGAGATATATAAAGTTTTACACACACACACACACACACACACACACACACACACACACACATGCTTTTAGGGACATATGGTGTCGATAGAAGGTCGCTGCCACCAATCCAATGCCAACATGAATCCCCAATCTGGGCTGTGCTAAATGGATAGACTTCATTCAGGTGAACAGTTTGCAAAAATGGCTAATGCAGCCTTAGGTGGAAACCAAAAGTATGCTCCCCCAAGAAAAAGAGGAGGTCTACTTATGTGTAAATAGTGAATGCCCTGATCCCTGATTGTTCCATTTTTATGGAAATGAGGGATTCAAATTTGCACAATTTGATTGGTCCAAATAGCATTGTTCTGATTGGTCAGAATTGTGCTTTCTGGTTTGTCATTATGAAGGTGTTCTGATTGGTTGGTAAATATGTAAATGAAGATATGACTGCATAACTCTGATTGGGCAGGCCAAGTCTCAGTCCATTGGTCAAAATATGATTGCAGGAGCTCCTTTATAGGGTTGTCTTAGCCAGGAGGAACATGATACAAGAGGCTTGGCAACTCAGTCTGCAGCTTTCCCTGATATGTATTTTGTTTGAGAGACTCTCTGTAAACAATGACTGCTAGACTCTGATTACGAGTTTAGGTCCAGTTTACCACAAGGAGTCCTTCTTGGCAGATATATTCCTCCTTGATGTTTCCAATAGATATATTAGCACGTAGTCCCGAAAGCTCAACTTACAAAACCACATCTAATAATTATCTTTTAAAGGGATGCTAGTGATTTCTGGGTTCTGTCTCACAGAGTACTCTTCATACAAATAGCTCTATTAGTGATATTGGCTGAAAGGATGCTGATTAGAAACATGAGCTGTCTGAATAAAAGTCCTGGCTGCTACTAACTTGATGTGTACCTTTGGGTCAATTACTTATCAAGGTGTGTGCTTCCTTTGTAAAACACATTGTTAGAAGAAGTAAATCACATATATCAAGTACTTACCACAGAGCCTAATAAATTGCCAATAAAAGTTTACACATTTTTTACCATTATTGGATGATTTCTAACAAAATTTGAAGAGTAGGTATAGTTGAATTCTTTCCTTAGCTAGATCAACTTGTCTTTAAAATCCATGAGGACCCAACACATCTGTTTTTTTCTACTTTTCATAACCAGTGACTAGGTTCCTTGTACCAAGTGGATGATTAGTGAATATTTGTTGACTGAATGCATTCACAACAGAATTGTTCTTCATTCAAGAAACTGTGTTTAGAGCAAGACAGAAAAGCTTTTATGAAAATTAGGAATTACCTAGAAAGAAACCTCTTCAAGTAGAGAAACCACTGTGACATAACCATTGACTTTCAAAGTTCCCAATTGGAAGTCTAGCAGTTGGAGTTTTATTTCTTTCAGTGGCTAAATGTTTTGCTATCGTCTTTTTGACCCATATGGAAAAAGTCTTGTTTGAAACCACCACATTTTCTTGGATGAAAATATACATTTGTATATTGTTCCACATTAGATATTATGCTATATAGGAAGTTGGTTGTAATGAAGTGATGTTTTAAAGATAAGTAAAAATCGTCCTGGAAATGCTATCTTTACTAAAATGTTATGAGGTGTTGATTGAGATATTTTCTTGTCCCTTAAAGTTTTCTGGGGAGTTGGAGATAGATAACAACATGTTAAGAACAAAATTTGAAAAATTTCCAAGACTAAGTTAGGATACAAGAGTTTCAGTTTGGGACTCATGTGCCCTAAGGACAAAAAGAGGGTAAACTGGTTTGATCGCTCTTACCTTGAAATAATAGAAGGGCGATGTAGTATTGGGAAGGGAGAGAGTGGGCTTATATTTGAGGAAGTACAGTGTTTGTAAGAAGAATTTATCCCCTCTCCTTATCTCTTATAAATATGGCAGATAGTTACGCTTGATTCCCAAAGCCAATGGAGTGGGATCCTAAAAGAATTATACATAAAGTTTAGGGATATCTACAAGATGGCACAATTCACTTTTTATTCCTCTGCTAGATAGCTGCTTCATCACTGGGGTTTTGAGCTACCTAGATGCTATAGGAGCTTAGAAAGAACATTTTTGCAGAGATTATGTAGTAGTGTGGCCTGGCGGAGAAAGGGCTAGAATGAACTCCTTACCAAAGTTCCCAATTCTGGAGGTGTGAAAAATAAATCCTACCATATCTACAGGCTCTGGAGTTGTTGCTGGGGAGAAGGGAGTTGTTGAGCTATAGGCTTACCAGAAACAGTTACATAGTAAGGCAAAGAAATCTATGACATCACAGGAATGTTGTGTGAGAATCAACTAGGAGCCACATGCAAGATACGGCGCAATCTTCCAACATGCCACAAAAATCTAAGGGAGCTGCTTAAGTGTGATTCCTTATCAGCAAGCTCTATAGAAATCAAACTTGAGCCACAGTGATGATTAATCACATGGGGATAGCAATCTTACCCTATGTAGTCAGGTTAAAGAGAGTCTTTTTATCCCCCTTTTCCAAAATCTCAAACCATCTGAGTAAATATAGGAAAGGAGGATGTGATGATTAATTTTATGTGCCCAGTAGGCCATGGGATGCCCATATATCTGGTTAAGCATTTCTGAGTGTGTCTGTGAGGGTGTTTCTGGAAGAACCTAGCATTTGAATTGGTGAACTGAGTAAAGCAGATGGCACTCCCCAGTGTGGCTGGGCATCATCCAATGCATTGAGGGCTTGAATAGAACAGAAAGGCAGAGGAAGATTGAATTTGTTCTCTGTGAGACTGTTTGAGCTGGGACATTGATCTCCTGCCCTTGGCATTCCTGGTTTTCAGGACTTCTAGTTCAAACTGGCATCTACACATCAGCTCTCAGCTCTCAGGTCTTTGAACGATGCCACTGACTTTCCTGGCTCTCCAGCTTGCAGACAGCACATTGTAAAAGTTCCTAGCATCCATAATTGTGTGAACCAAGACCATATCTATCTATCTATCTATCTATCTATCTATCTATCTATCTATCTATACTTACCTTGTAAGTTTACACACATTATATGTCAAATCAAAGTAAGTACACTAACATTTTATTTATAATTACTTTTGGCTCTTGTAGAGATGGTGATAGGCCAAAATCATAAATCTTCTGATTTATACTATTTTACATTTTTTCAAATATTCTGCAAAAATTAAAGTATGTATGAGAATAAGCAATAAATTATTTTGAAAGACTAGTAAAACTGATCATTTCTATGTGTTGGCAGTACAGATGAGTAAATTCTCTCTCTCACACACATACACACACATCCTCTTCTCTTCCTCCTCCCCCCATTACACTCCTACCCCATCTCCTCAATCAGGGGCTATATTTCCCACCACAAATCTGAGACTCAGGCAACTGTAGTATGACAGTATCTTGTGCCACATTTTACACTTAGAAACCTATACCTGGTGACTTGGTGCCCCCGTTCCTCCCTCATCCACTCCCATTTACTTATCTTCATCTTTGAGATTAAAGATGCATTTCTGATGCTGTTCCTCAGATGGTGATTACTTCTATCTTCTAAATTGTCCAAGGAAAATGTATTCCTTTTGCAAGAAGGAAAATAAATCATTATTTTTTTGTAAATTATGAAACAGCATGTATAGACTTATTTTAGTTCCTTAAACATACATAGTGTTGAAAATAAAACAGCATTTATTTAAATACTGATATGTGACAGGCATCATTGGAATATATATATATATATTCATTATTGCATTTTATCATACCCCAAATACTCTGAGTTAGATGCTAAGATTATCCCTCATTTTATACATAAGAGAAATTCAGGACAGTGAGGCTAAGCAACAAATAGGAAGTGGTAGAGTAGGAATTCAAACCCATTTAGTCTATTTCCTAAGTCTATGCTCTTAACCTCTACTCAGTTTCATTTATTAATAAGTCCCCAAATCTACATTTCACTCATTTTTTTGTCCTTTTATTGTTTGAGCCATTTTTCTGTGCTAAGCCTTGCCTTCCCTTTCCACATCTCAATCTCAGTACCATATTTAGGAGTTCTGATTCCCAAGACATAGCTTTTTCCACTTAAAAATATAAGAAATATATTTTCAGTTCACCATACTTTATTGAACATTTGCTGTGTGCTAGGCAAGGCTCTGGAGGTATAAAAGAGAACAAGGCAGATACAGCCTTCATACTCCTATGGCACTCATGGTTTAATGGAAGGAAACCAGAAGGTGAGTGTGGTAAGTACTGAAGTGGGATTTGGAGCACTGAGTAAGAGGGCTTAATTCAGGTGTCAGTGATGTATTCCAGGAAAAAGTAATGTCTAGGACGTCATGATAGAGTGAGGAGCTTTGTGGACCTGATCTCCAGTGAAACTAGTGAAAATTATATATATACTAGAGGCCTGGTGCACAGATTCATGCACATTAAAAGGAAATTAATTAGAAGGTGGCTGGCGGGGCGGGACTGGGCAAGATGGGCTGGACACAGCCTGGAGCTAACCTCCCGCAGTCCCTCCCCAACTGGCTGCACCTGGGGTGGCACCTGGGCTTGAACGGTATCTGCGGAGTGAGTGGGGTCCCTCTGGCAGTGGGGTCACTTTGCCTGGCCTGCAGGGATCGGGCCAAAACTGGCAGTCCAACATCCCCCTATGGGTTCTAGAGTGTGAAAAGGCACTCTCGAAGTTGCTGTCCTTGGCAGCTCCTGTGTTGAGTGTCTGCCCTCTGGTGGTCAGTGTGCGTCATAGTGACTGGTCAACTGGTCATTCGGTCCCTTAGGGAATGGTCTTAAGGGCATATATCAGGTGGAAAACTATCTATTCCTCAATAAAATGCACAAAAATTTGATAAGAAAGGCAAGAGTCTGCCATATTTGAACCTAGACTGCTCCCTACCTCCTGACTCCCAGGTCAGGGAGTCATAAATTACACTTCCAGCCAAGAATAAGGGTGTCTTCTTTCTGCTCAGGGAACTCTGCCAGGCCAGAGAAGACACAGCTGATGAGTCCCTCTAAGTGAGCACAAGACCAAGCCCTCGGGTCCAGGTTTCTTAGCATGAATGGTCTTCATTGAGAAGCTCTGTGGGGATCACTTGGCAAACCCAGAGCTGGTGGCAGGGCACACACATGCCCATGGCCCAAAGCTTTGAGAGTCAAGCTTGTTTTCTTTTTCTTTTTCTTTTTTTTTTAAATATATTTTATTGATTTTTTACAGAGAGGAAGGGAGAGAGATAGTTAGAAACATCGATGGGAGAGAAACATCGACCAGCCGCCTCCTGCACATCTCCCACTGGGGATGTGCCCGCAGCCCAGGTACATGCCCTTGACCGGAATCGAACCTGGGACCCCTCAGTCCGCAGGCCGACGCTCTATCCACTGAGCCAAACCGGTTTCGGCCAAGCTTGTTTTCTGAAGTTCACCAGGTTCCTGTCTCTATTTACACATTCGTGGTCTCTCCCAGATACTGTGATTATGGTTCACCGAACATGGATTTTTGGTTGGTTGTTTGTTCTGTTTAGTTTCTGCAACAGCCTCACCATTGTTAAATTGCTTTTGCTTTAAAATATATCTCAATATCTTATCATGTGTTTTCCACTACCATTTTGCTCATTTTCAAAATGTAAAATTTAACTGTATTTAAAATTTTCTACTTAAATATTAGAAAAAATGTCACACTTTCCTAAAGTTCTGACTGGTGTTTGTTAAAAGTAAATTTGGAATATTGATTAAAATCATTATATTCCTATACATTTGCAATGAACAATCTGAAAAGGATTAACAAAACAATTCTATTTATAATAGTATCAAAAAGAATGAAATACTTATAAATGAATTTAATAAAGGAAGTACAAAATGTATACTCTGAAAGCTACAAAACATTCTTGAAAGAAATTATAGGAAAATGGAATTATGGCAATTGAATGAAAAAATTCCATGTTCATTAATTGAAAATCTTAATACGGTTAATGGTAATGCTCCTCTAATTGACCTAAAGATTCAGCGCAATCCCTTTCAGAATCTCTTCACAACCAATTTAATATCAACTATACTTAAATAAAAAATAAAAGGTTAAAAGCAAAAATAAAATAAAATTTAAATTAAAAAAGTCCTTCACTTCTGCTAAAATGGTTAGAATCAGAAAGTCAGACAAAAAAAGTGTTGTCAAGGATATGGGGAAACTGGGACTCTTACACACTGCTAGTAGGAATGTAAACTGTCAGCCAGTTTGAAAAATAGTATGGCAAGTCCTGAAATGATTAATCATAGAGTTACTGTATGACCCAGTTCAATTCCTAGATATCTACCCAAGAGAAATAAGAACATATGTCCTCCCCTAGCCCCCAAAAAGTAAAAAAAAAGGAAAAAAGAAACAAAGAACATTTGTCCTCATAAAAGTTGAACATGAATGTTCCTAGCACCACTATTCATAATAAGCAAAAGATGAGGAAAGCTCAAATATCCATAAATGGATTAATAGATAAACAAAATGTGGCATAAACATGCAATAGAATATTGTACAGCCATAAAAAGAAGTACATGCTACATAATGAATTAATCTTGAAAACATGCTAAGTGAAAGAAGCCAATCACAAAAGAACACATTTTATATGAACACATTTTTAGGAAATATCCATGATTGGGAAATTTATAGACAAAGTAGATTAGTGTTTGCTTAGGGCTGAAGCAATAGAGACATGGGGGAAGAGTCATAGCTAAAGGTATGGTGTTTCTTTTTGACTCAAAAATGTTTTATAATTGACTGTAGTGATAAATCGCACATAACTGTGAATATACTAAAAACCATTGTATACTTTCAGTGGGTGAATTATATGGTATGTTAATTAAATCTTAAGAAAGCTGTTTTTAAAAAAAGCCGTCACACCTGTCAGAATGGCTATCATCAATAATTTAACAAGTGTTGACAAGGGTGTGGAGAAAAGGGAACCCTTGTGCACTGTTGGTGGGAATGCAGATAGGTGAAGTCGCTGTGGAAAATTATGGAGGTTCCTCAAAAAATTAAGAATGGAACTGCCTTATGACCCAGTGATTCCACTTCTGGAAGAAACCTGAAATACTAATTGAAAGCATATATGCAGCCCTATGTTCATTGTAGCGTTATCCTATATAATAAAGAGGTAATATGCAAATTGACTGCCACACCCTCATAAGATGGCTGCCTATGACCAGGCCTGCAGGGGGGTTAGTGAGGGATGACCATACGACTGAACAAGCAGGCTGCGTGGGGCAACCAGGCTGGCAGGGGGGCTGAGAGGGGCGACCAGACAGGCAGGGGGGACAGTTGGGGGCAACCAGGCCAGCAGGGGGGACAGTTGGGGGCAATTAGGCTGGCAGGGGGGCAGTGAGGAGCAACTGGGCTGGCAGGGGGGGCAGTTGGGTGTGACCAGGCCAGCACACAGAGGCAGTGAGGGGCAATCAGGCCAATGGGGGGGGGGCAGTTAGGGGTGACCAGGCACGCAGGCAGGTGAGCGATTAAGAGCCAGCAGTCCAGGATTGTGAGAGGGAAGACTGACAGTCGGACATCCCCCAAGGGGTCCTGGATTGAAGAGGGTACAGGCTGAGGGGGCCCCCCACCCCTGTGCACGAATTTTATGCACTGGGCCTCTATTTACTTTTAGTTTCTTACTTGATATTTTCATCCTCATTCAGTTATTTAGGATTCATTCAAAAGCCTATGTATTTAATTAAAACCTAGGAAGAGTTACAAATGCCCTATTTGCACTCTACAGTATAATGAATTACTTGCTTTATTTAACTTGGAAGTAGAAATCAAAACTTGTGATGTTAGGAAAGGCTTGCCATTCACATTAAGATTTATGCCGAAACCGGTTTGGCTCAGTGGATAGAGCATCGGCCTGCGGACTGAAAGGTCCCAGGTTCGATTCCGGTCAAGGGCATGTACCTTGGTTGCAGGCACATCCCTAGTAGGAGATGTGCAGGAGGCAGCTGATCGATGTTTCTCTCTCATCGATGTTTCTAACTCTCTATCTCTCTCCCTTCCTCTCTGTAAAAAATCAATAAAATATATTAAAAAATAATTTATTGCACAGAGAAAACCATTATTGGGAGAGGCAATCCACCTTGGGTCCTGAGCATCCCTGCACATTCTAATTGGGTGTACCAAGAGGTAAGGCCTGATCACTCTTCACAGGCAAGCCATTTCTCAGAGTTGTGTTTGCAACAAGCAATGTCTTTCACTGGACAGGAAGCAGGCTTGCTTCTGCATACTAAGAAAGCTGTGACTTCTCCAAATTCAGGGTTTCTTCCCTGCAATACAATGCACTGCATGTAGAGGCATCCATCATGAGTCCTGTGCCATCCCATGGGACTTGTGGATCATGGATAACTGATACAAACCAGTAGGAAACTCTGGCTACTACTTTTGCTGTAATAATGTGCGTTGTCTCTGACCCAGGATTCTAGTGTCTTCTGACAGTATCCATTAACCACTAGCAGGTTAACCTATTAACTTTTAAGTAGGGTGAAATCTTAAATTGCACAGTTCTTGACAGGTATTTCCAGATATTTTCCCTAAGTCAATTATGCTAAGGCAATGTTTCCCACCAGGATGATTTTTACCATATCATTATTTACCATATGCTATTAATATTGTGTTCTACTTCATTATTGTCTTCAAATTGACTCATTTAATTTGAATACTTTTTTGAAAAGGAAAAATTTACAATACCAGACTATATCTTTAACTACTATCATCATTTGCCTTAGACAGTGTTTATTAATACACATTCAAATAATACAAGGATATTACAATTTAAAATCCTATCTAATAAAAGAGAAACATGGTAATTAACCGTAACTTCGCTACCCTTCCCATTGGCTAATCAGCGAGATATGCAAATTAACTGCCAACCAAGATGGCGGCCGGCAGCCAGACAGTTGAAACGAACAGGAGGCTTGCTTGCTCCAGTGATGGAGGAAGCCAAGGTTCCCCACCTGCCGCTGCCAGCCTCTGAGCTTGCATTCTAAGAAACAATGTTGCAATTATAGAACCGAAACAAACCCCAGAAACCTGCTTTCTAACAGCCAGCTTCAGAGCTGGAGTTGAAACAGTGTTTCAATTATAGAATCCAAACAAACCCAGATCAGCAGCCGAGGTCTCAGAGCTGGACCCAAGCCTCAGAGCTAAAGCCGGCTCTCAGTTCCAGTGACAGCCATAGAAGGTAAATAAATCCCAGAATAAAAAAAAGAAGAAAAAAAGGAGCGGCTGGGAGCTTCGGTCGCCTGCCAGACTGAAAACGGCCCTCAGCCCCTCACCCAGACTGGCCAGGCACCCCAGTGGGGACCCCCACCCTGAAGGGGGTGTGACCAGCTGCAAACAGCCATCATCCCCTCATCCAGGCTGGCCAGGCACCCAAGCGGGACCCCCCACCCTGATCCGGGACACCCTTCAGGGCAAACCAGCAGGCCCCCACCCATGCACCAGGCCTCTATCCTATATAGTAAAAGGCTAATATGCCTCCCAGCACTGGGATCAGCGGAGCCGCGAGGCCTCCCAGCACTGGGATCAGCGGAGCCCCAAGGCCTCCTTGCCCCTGGAGCAGCGTGACAGGGGGCAGCGCCCAAACCCCCTGATCGCCCTGCGGCTCTGTGTGTGACAGGGGGCGGGGCCACAACCTCCCTATCCACCCTGCTCTGTTCGTGACAGGGGAAGGCCCCCTAACCCCCTGATCAGCCCAGCTCTGTGTGTGACAGGGTGCGGTGCCCCAAACCCCCCATGGGCCCTGCTCTGTGTGTGACGGGGTAGAGCCACAACCTCCCCATCGGCCCTGCCTTGAGTGTGACAGGGGGAGTGCCCAAACCCCCTGATCGGCCCTGCTCTGTGCGTGACAGGGGGGAACTCCCCAGCCCCCTGATGGGCCCTGCTCTGTGCGTGACAGGGGGCAGTCCCCCAACCTCCCCATCGACCCTGCCTTGAGTGTGACAGGGGGCGGTGCCCCAACCCCTCAACCAGCTCTACCGTGACTGGGGGTGGCATCGCAACCTCCCAATCTGCCCTGCTCTGTGCATGACAGGGGGTGGTGCCACAACTCCCCAATCGGCCCTGCTCTGAGCCCGACCAGGGGCTGCACCTAGGGATTGGGCCTGCCCTCTGCCACCAGGAGCAGGCCTAAGCCAGCAGGTCGTTATCTCCCGAGGGGTCCCAGACTGTGAGAGGGCACAAGTGGGGCTGAGGGACACACCCCCCCGCCAGTGCACAAATTTTTGTGCACCGGGCCTCTAGTATTTGTATATTATCTAAAATCATCTCCACCTACCACCAGGTCCTCTACTTTAACCCCAAGTTAGCTGATTATATCAGAATTGGACAGACTATCACAACCAAAGTTTTTAGTTAATAACTATTGAGGTCTTATCTCCTTCCCTATAAAAAGTTCTCACAAGCTCCCCGTGAAGAAAAAAAAAGGGGGGGAGGAAGTCTAGTGCTCTGACCTACAATGGGGACAGTCGTCATGCTCCAACTAAGTATGTCCAGGACTGTCTGGCCATCAGCCTAGAAGGGTCTGGTGCCTGCTGCAGGCTGGAGCAGAGAAGCCAAAGTCAGACAGCCTGGAGATGAGTGTGGTTGGGGTGAGTCCTTCTACATCCTCAGAGCACCAGGGGGATGGATTCATCCTGTCTGTAAAACTGCCACAGTGAGCCCCTGGACCCTCATATGGAATCCAGCCCGACCAGCATCCATCAGGCTGTTGCAAGCTTATGGAACAGTCTGGAGACATGAATGCCTCCCTCCCCCAAAAAAAGCATCACAGAGGAAAGATAAAATAAAACTGGCACAACTGTGAGCCGTAGACACATATGCAGACTTAGCTGCATAGATACACCTCTTATATAGCACTTTCATGTTTCCAGGTAAGGATGGGAATGTCCCCAAATCTGACTTGAACATCTCTTTACACTTTACACATGCAAAAGAGTATCTGTTGAACTGGTGAAGCGGGCTTGCCACCGATCTTCTGGAAGAGCTCACTCACATTAAGGAAATAAGAGTCCAGAAGACAAAACCAGATTGTTAGGCTCAGAGAAGCTCTGACTAACGTGCAACATCTGTTATTCAGACTTATCTTCTGGTCCAACCCTCAAACAGACCCATCATGTCAGAGTCTTATGGGGAAGAGGGGGCCTATGATTAAAACCCCATTTGCCAGGATATCTATATCATGGCCCAAATGGCCCTGCATGTCTAAATTGAGAAGGGCATCCTCCCCATTTCTGTAGAGGTCAGTCTGGGAATTCAGCCTACTGGGGGTTCTGAAGAAATGTGTTGGGCTTCACTATTTGAGAATTCCAAAATATCAGCAGCAGTAGGGGCCTGAAAGGTACAGAACCTGGATGAAGGGGCAGGAATATCCAATGTATATGGTAGTATCAAGGTGGCGGGTGGGCATTTGTGCAGGTATAGCAGGAGAGGAAGATAAAGTGGTGTCCACCTAACAGTTGGCCTGGATTTGTTCTTAAGCGCAGGTGAAAACTACTTTCTCTACCCTCCCAAACCGCTAAAACAAATCTCTTGGGAGTTGGGATCCTGCATGGACAGATGGGGAAAAAATAATTGTCAGATATATCTCAGTCATTACCTTATCTGGTCTTCACAAGATCCCTTAGAGGTCATTATTATCTCTATTTTATAGATAAGAAAAGATATAAAACTCTGGTGGTAATTTGGAGTTCATTTACATTTGCTTCTAAAATTCTGTCAACAAATATCAAGTGTCCCAATGCCTTTAGAAATAAACTGGTAAGTGCTGTTGGTTACCTCTTTTTTTTGTTATAAAATTTTTATTGTTTTTTTAAACTTTTATTATTTTAACAATACATGGATATTCTAGGAATAAGGGAAAATACAAATAAGCAGAATTTTAAAAATCACTCATAATCCTACCACTTAGTGATCTTTTTGTCTTTCATCCCTCACATGTTTTTTCTGTGTATATATGTATATACAAATGTATTCTTCCCTTTTAAAAATATGATATTCACATATTCCTTACTAACATTTTTTCATTTTGTATCCTGTCAGAAACCCCCTTTTGTATAAACGAGTCAAGCTCTCTCTCCTATTAAAATGCAGAAACTTGGAGATTGGTTCAAAATATGATAAACAATGAGATGCAGAAACAAGAGATTCATCTAAAACTACTAATAGCAACAACTTAAAAGTAGAAAAATGGACAAAGGTTTATCAGGAAAATGTAAATCACAAGAAAGCTATATGGCAATGTTAATATCAGAAAAAATAAAAATCAAGGTAAGCTACATTAAATAAGGGTAAGGATGGTTTCGATTAACCTTCCAACGCATCACTATAAGTTTGTTTCTTACTCTCCTTATCTCATCTAATTCATTCACTTCTCTAAACATATCATCCTTGCTTAAATGCCTGTTGTGTATATCTTCTTTAAATTCCTGGAGAGACTGAATCAGCCTTTCTCTAAAAGTTCCTTCTGTTTTTTCCTCCTCCTCTGGCTCTTGCTCCTCCTCTGGCTTTTCCTCAGACTTTGGCTCTTCCTCAAGCTTTGGTTCACTCTCATTTTCTGGTTTTCCTTCCATTTTTTGACAGGGTTTCATCTTGTTTCTGTCCTCTTCCTTCCTTTCCTTTTTCTCTTCCTTTGTTTTTTTCTGCTTATTCCTCTTTGAATAAAATTACTTCTAGGAAGCAAGAAGGAGATGGTAAGTCAAAGGCTCTGGACCTGTGCTCTGGACAGAGATCTCAGCATTTGCTTTCTGTTTGTTTCTGAGCCATCATCAAATATCTTCCACCCAGAGACTCATTCAGCAATGACGGCTACCCTAAGAAGGCCCCTCTCACCTCCTCTTTCCATTGCTTCTCCTCCCTTTCGTCCCTCCTTCCAGCCATTTTCAAGGCCCTCCTCAACCATCCCCCCGCCCTCTCCCCGCGCAAGGCATAACACAAGACACTCCCAGAACAGAGGAGTCTGAGAGAAGCGGGGGGGGGGGGGGGGGGGGAGGGGGGAGTTAGGAACAGCGGAGCCCACAACTCAGTCCCGCCCTCGCCCACCTCCACCCCAGGCGTCTTTCTATTCCCCTCACTTACCAGTACTGATTCGGTCAGCTTCTTCTTAGTATATTCTAGTTGGGTAGCGCAGTGAACAACAGGCTTGCAGATCTGCGGACAAACGGGAAACGCGAGGGGGAGGGGGTGGGATGGGAGAGGGAGGAGGGAGGAGGAGGCGGGAGTGGAGGAGTGGAGGTGGAGCGAGCGCTTGGTGACCAGCTCCACGCACCTTTTTCCTCATCGAGGTTCTCAGTAATGGAAACTTTCTCGCCTCTGTTTCCCCCAGTTATCCCCTTCTTCACATACAAGTTAGCTCGAATTTCCCATCACACAGGGAGATTATTTCTGAATATCTTTAAGACTGAGGTGGGAGTTGGGGGAAGGGTAGATGTTGGGAAAGTGGTCTGAGATGGCAGAGGTTTATTATTTTTAAACTATCACAAGTTTCCCTGTCCTTCTCTCGAGACCCTCAGTCAGTCCCTTTCCCAAGAGTTATAATTTCCTGCAGGCGCAGAGGTGGGAGTGAAGAGGTGGACTTAATCAGGTCTCTGCCCTAGGCCACCCCATCCTAGAAATCCCCAAGCAGTATCTATTTTGACACCAACCTGCAAAATTCCTGCCAAGTGACTCTCCTTGCCCGGTCTCAGGACCCGCTGTCGCGCTGCAGAAGGAAGCTGGTACCCAGACGGGAACAAGGACCAGACTAGCAGGACTTCTGCACACGTCGACTCCTGGTCACGTGATATCTACGTCACCAGTGAGCTCGAGTCCCTAATTTCCACTCCCACCAAAAGCGCGGCATAAGTAAGCCCTCCCTCTGCTCCCTCCCCCTTTATACACTTGGCCCTGTCAGTCTTTTCCGTTGTTGAGAATCCCAGGGGGAAATTTTTATTTGCCTTTCTCCGATTACTAGGGAGGGGCTGCATCTTTTTCCGGAGCTACTAAACTTTTCTACTTCTTTCCAGAATTCTCTTCTTGCCTTCTGCTCCAATATTAAGAACTCCTACAGCCATTGCCCCTCCCTCAGCCTCCATTTCATCTGCAACCTGGTCTTTGGGTTGGTTTGCCAGCTGGTTGTAAAAAGTAAAAGAGAGTCTGGGACAGGAATGCGATTTTTTAATGTAGTTTTTACTTTATTCTTAATATTTTTATATTCTTTTTTTAGCAAAATCTCTTTTATAGTCAGAAAAGACAAAGACAAAATTACTTTAGTTAAATGAGTTAATGTGCACAAGTTGGCAGCTACAAAATAGGGGATGTAAAGTACAGCATAGGGAATATAGTCAATAATATTGTAATAACTATGTATGGTGCCAGGTGGGTATTAGACTCATTGGGGGGCTCAATTTTAAAAAAATATTTTTACTGATTCTAAGAAGAAGGGAGACAGAGGGATAGAAACATCAGTGATAAAAGAGAATCATTGATCAGCTGCCTCCTGCATACCCCACATTGGGGATCAAGCCCACAACCCAGGCACTTGTCCTAACCAGGCATGAAACGGTGACCTCCTAGTTCAAAGGTAGATGCTCAACCACTGAGCAACACCAGCCTAGCAGGGGGCGGGGGCGGGGCTCACTTTTTAAGTTATATAAATGTCTAACCACTGTGATATACACCTGAAACTAATATAATATTGAATCACAACTATAATTTAAAAAATGAAAAATGTAAAAAAAGAAGATGCTTCATCTCAGAATAGAACCTTAAGCCACCCAGGCTAAATTTTCAGAATCAATTTCTCTAGAGCAGCAGAAACAAAGAAGGGTATTCCTACTTATTTGGAAAGGGTCACAAATTGTGGAGGCTTGGAGTTTTGGTATTGGAGTTAGCAGGAATCAAGAGACTTAGAGAAAAGCTCTTAAGCATACTCAGGAACAAATCAATCTATGACATTCAAGGGAGAGAATTCACACTTGTAAACTTTCTTAAGAGACACATTCTCTTAGGCTCTAACTTCTGGAATTCAGTATTTTTGTCACACTTGCAAAGTACGGAATTAGTGACAGCAGACTTATGTCCCTGTATCACCCAGCCAAATCATTTAGCCCCTTTGGGGACTTGGACTTTTTTTTTTATTGGTAGAAAATAATGAGACCTTAGAGAGCTCTGGCCCCTGATTTTAACCCTCACCAGGCCCTGCCTGGAAGTTAGATGCTTGCATCCCTGTTACCTCCTGTGAGCGGAATCATGTGCTCGGCACTCTAACTCCTTAGAGCCCGTAGCTCCAGCCACTGCATGCTCTTAAGACGCTGCATTGAACTTGGAATAAAAATAATAGTAAGCCCACTGCATTGTTATGATGATATTATAATCCAATAAAGCCAACCTAATGCCATGCTTTTATAGTAAAAAAAAAAAAAAAAAAAAAAAAAGAAAATAATGAGACTAATGAACAAGTTCAAACATTTAAAAAAATGAATTAATGCCTATACAGTCCTGAGAATAGTGCCTGGCATATGGTAACTGCTTTAAAAGTACAAGCTATTATTATAATTATATTAGGATTTCATCTGGGGGAAAGGATTTAAAATGAAAAAAAAAGTAATGTTTTAACTCCAAAGCCCTGGTGGTGGTATTTGCCTAGAAGCTGTGCTGCCTACAGAATCATCAATTGTTTCTTCATCTGTAAGAAGGGAATAATAACATACTAGTACACCTCATATAATTGACTGTTGGGAATTCTAAATGATAACATTTGGGGAGAAGCACTTCACTTATATAAAGTCTTCAACAGATATTAGTTATCTTTCAACCTCAATTCAGTCTTTAGTAAAAGTCACAAATTTGCCAATAAAAATTGCATAGCTCTCAGAAGTAACATTTGAAAATTAATGAGGATACATAAACATTATTATTGTTTTTTTATAAGTTTTGGTGCCCCTTTGTGAGGCAGAATAAAGACCTCACTGGATTATGTGAAAAAGCAACAACATTACTATATCTCATTTTATTTCACTTGCTCTTCTGTCACATTATTCTTTCTTCTGGGAAGTGTGTGTATTTGAGCACCAGAAAACCCTAGATATCATGGTTTGAGTCTGCTGGACAGAACACTAGTGTGAGAGACAGAAGAGGTTAGTCCCAGTGTCAGATCTAGAACGTGTTACTGGTCCAAAGTTGTGCCCAATGCTTCAAAAGACCAAAACTCAAAACATCAGAGTTTGGAATAAGGAAAGGTTTATTGATCGAGAAGTCTCCAAGTGAGAAGAGGGGAACCTAATGCTTAAATCCATCTTAATGTACAGATTTCAGTCTTCTTTTATGTCAAGGAAAGAGGAAATGGGGGGGGGGGGCAAAAAGTGATTGACAACCACAGACATGTGGGCGCCAGCAGAGGTCCAAGGAAGATTGTGCTCAGTCTGTTGATCATAGCTGATGTAAGTCCAGGTCACAAGTTTCCTGCAAATCTTTCATAAACAACACATACTTCCCTTATCTCCTCAGGGAGAGTCCTTCTCTGGGAATGGGCTGTTTTTGTAAACTTCAAACTGAAAGCAGAATTCCTACAATGATTAGCATGTCTATATGCACGAAGCTATCAACCATGGGAACAGCATGCTTGAACAAGATGAAGTTAGAGAGGCTGAGCATTACTCTGTTACAAACTGACCATGTGACCCTTAATAAGTTACTCACCCTGTATCTCTAAAAAAGGAGAGCACTGGCAAGCTCTAAGAACCTTAAAAAGAAGCATGTGATTGGTAAAACATCCTATCTAATAAAGAGGGAATATGCTAATTGACCCTCCGTTGCAAAGATGATGGCACCCACAGCCAATAAGGAGGGAATATGCTAATTGACTGTCATGCCCTCAAAGATGGCGGCACCCACAGCCACAAGATGGCCGGCAGGGGAGGGCAATTGGGGGGGACCAGGTCTGCAGGGGAGGGCAGTTTGGGGTGGCTAGGCTGGCAGGGGAGGGATAGTTAGGGGCAACCAGGCTGGCAGGGGAGGGCAGTTGGGGGTGACTGGGCCAGCAGGGGAGCAGTTAGGTGTCAATCAGCTGGCAATGGAGTGGTTAGGGGGTGATCGGGCTGTCAGGCAGGTGAGCGGTTGGGAGCCAGCAGGGATCAGGCCTAAACTGGTAGTTGGACATCCCCGAGGGGTCCCAGATTGGAGAGGGTGCAGGCTGGGCTGAGGGACAACCCCCCCGCCCCGCCCCACTGCACGAATTTCATGCTCTGGGCCTCTAGTTTGAATATATTGTCCTTAGGATGATTGGAACATCCTGAATGGCAGCTGTTTTTCTTCAGCTTGATGGAAATGGTTTCAGAAATCTTTAGAATGTCTGAAAAGGTAATGGTGCTTTACTGCCATTATCTCATTTTATACTCCTAACAATAATTGCAAGGAAGATATTTCTATTTTATATATGAAGAAACTAAACAGAGAGTTTAAGCAGTGTGCCTAAAGACATTATCTCCTTAGATCTGAGTAGAAAAGGCTTCCACTTGAGGCCCTGCTTTTAGAAGGTCAGTGTCTGGCCCTCCTCTCAAGGTCCTCTTCCCTGGAAAATGAAGAGTCAATGGGGCAAGATGTATCTACTCGGAGCCTTCACTTTTTTTCTTCTAAACCACACTCTAGATACCTAGGACTCTAGAATATCCTACCCAAAGGATCTGGAGGCCAAATCCAAGGCCTGCTTGTGCCTCTTCTCTGGGTCTATCCTCCTGAGAATGGGCCACATCCACTATGGGTTTACCCTAGGGGTGGAATAGAAGATATAAGTGTAAAGACAGAACCCCCTCACAGGTAGCCATTTGGAGTAAGAGCTAAAGGAAAAGGTGGACTTCCAGGCCGATAGGAGCTCAGAGAAGGCAATAGCCAGTTAGCTAATTAGTCAGAGAAAACCTCAAGGAGGAAAAAGAGTTTGACTTGGGCCTAAGAGGGTGGGAAGAAAAGAAGAGACCAGTGTCCTGTCTAGGACCTGTGTTCTTACCATTACCCTGGCCTTTCTCAAGCTGCCTTGCTGGGTAAAAGTCCACTTGCTCCTCCTTAGGGGTGCTTAGGTCTATTGATGATGGCTGCCATCTGAAAGTAGGTTCGATACAAACATTTTTGGACATGTTCTGCACTACCCTCAAGGACTTTTTCACTTATTTCCAGGTCATAAAATATAAATCAGTCAACCTTTCTGGATAGTATATAGGTAATTGTTAAGTACTCAAAATGTGCATTCTTTTTGAGTCTGTAAATCCATTCTTAGGTACACATCCTAAGGAAAATACTTAGTGCCAGTCACAATGATTTAACAAAACAAAGTTTAGAGACCTGAATTCCTAGTATCAATCCTTTGATTTGGACCTGAACATATAAAGAGAAGCCACAAGTGAAAAACAGCAATGAAGGAGCAGAAAGAAAGAGAGCATTGTTCTAGGAAATAGCAGATATGTGCCCAAGCATATACACAAGCATATGAACATCCACACATGTTTGTACACATTCTCATAAACTGAGGGTTTTCCCACATGATTTTGCTATAGGATAAAAAGGCAAACATAATTCCGTTAAAACAATTCAAACTGCATCAATGATATGTACCATTTACAAATGGAAAAGGACTAGTAGGATACTTAACACAACTCTTTATAATAGGCACTTTTAAGAAGAAACTTAAAAGTCTTGCAATAGGAAACAGGTTAAATTAATTATGTAACAATCATATTATAGATTTCTAACAAAACATTAAAATAATACCTGAGAACAGAAATGAGAATCAATTTTACCTATGCAATTAGAAAAGATGAAAAATATTGATTATACTCATAGTTGGTGGGGTTGTGGATAAACAAGCATTCATTCACATGTGCTTTGAGAACATAAAATAGTATACGGATGTTAACTAGACTTATTGTGGTGATCATTTCACAATATATACAAATATCAAATCATTATATTATACACCTAACATGTTATATGTCAATTATACCTCAGTAATAATAATCAATAAAAAGTACAAGCAAAATGCAAAAAATAGAATCAAATAGTACATTTTTAAGGTAATTTTGACAATAGCAAACTTTAAAATATATGTGTTTTTGGACGCACCAATTCCTCTTTGGTGATTTATCATACAGAAACACTCCCATGACAAATATGGTCATTGTAGTAGTAGTGGTAATGGACTTTCTTTGAAAAAAGAAAAAGTTTAAATATTCCTAAAAGGGGACTGGTTTAAGAAAAGTTTGATCATTCATACAACGTAATAGTATGCAGTGATGAAAAAATAATGATGTGGAGTTATGTTTACTCACATGAAAAATGTCCAAGCCCAGCTATGGTGACTCAGTGGTTGAGCATCAACCTACGAACCAGAAGGTCATGGTTTGATTCCCATTCGGGGCACATGCCCGGGATGTGGGCTTCATCCCCAGGTGGGGAGGCATGTGCAGGAGGCAGCTGATGGAGGCAATGGATCTGTGATTTTCTCTCATCATTGATGTTTCTACCTTTCTCTCTGAAATCAATATATATATATTCCAATATATATTGTTAAGACAAAAGGCAAATGGAAAGTTAACACATGTGGTAGTACTTTTTTGTCACAGCATACATATATTTATTTTTGTGTATTTACAATATGAGAATATAATGAAATTCCACCTCAACATGATAAATGAAGTCCACACAATTTAGTCCTATAAAATTTCAGGTTATATGAATGAAATAACTGATGTGAACATATCTGGTTAGCTCACTGAGCAACCCAAATCCATTAGGGTCTCAGCTGTGTTTTGATGCCACCTCATGATAGCTATTTATTGAACACTTGAGTTTAATTATCATCCTTCCATTTTCCTCTGTGCCCAGGCCCCACCACCAACCATATTATATCCAATGTCAAGTTACTGTGGGGTCTTACTGTATTTCTATATCATATTAGAACTTTGAAGGAATATATATTTAATCATTCGTATAGGATATATTTGAAATGAGTATCCAATATAAAGGAAACTTTTAAAAATTTATCTTTAATAGGCATGTATTAATTTATAATAGAAAAATAATTGAGATAAAACTTTGAAAACATGCAGAAGAAATAAAATATCTGACAAATACAAAACAGTCATCTTTTTTAAAAATACTTTTATTGATTTCAGAGAGAGGAAGGGAGAGGGAGAGAGAAACTGAAACATCAATGATGAGAGAGAATCATTGATTGGCTGCAACCTGCATGCCCCCTACTGGAGATCGAGCCCGCAATCCAGGCATGTACCTTTTACCAGAATCGAACCCGGGAACCTTCAGTCCGCAGGCTGACGCTCTATCCATTGAGCCAAACCAGAGAAGGCGACAGTCATATCTTTATTGAAATAAAAATGTTCTTGTAATATATAGGCACATGAAAAAAAGCAGGTTACAAAGGGTAACCTGCTGAGGATCCTATTTTTTCAAATAATACGAGTGTGTGTGTGTGTGTGTGTGTGTGTGTGTGTATGCACCCATGCACTGGGCCTCTAGTATATAAAATATTATGAAATACTATACACCAAAATATTAGAAGTGGGTGTGATTGGATGATTGGTGGGCTTATGGGTGATTTATGTATTCTTTCATATACTTTCATATGCTTCTTTGTAGATTTTTCTACATTTTCTCAGTATGTATGTGGAACTTCTACAATAGAGAAGAGTCTAAAAAATTATGATCTTATTTGTATGGCACATTTCACATATGTACTTCTCTGTAGGTAAGCAGGATTTGATTTAAGGCCTCTACTACCTCTTTGAGGTGTGGAGTCCTTGTAATGGTTGAACACTTCACATTTGCTTCCCTTGGCCCATTTGTGACTAGTATGCATTAAAATGAGATTCTCCTCCCCAGTGCACTATGCCTCCCTCCAGTGCAATTCTGAGATAGTCAGGCTGTCGTATTAAACACTCTTAAGACAGGAGGTAACTCTTTCCTAAATTTTACCTGTTGAGCAACCTTTTCTAGGAATTTTTTGCTAGGAAAATTAATATTGTTGACAATAATATAATATTTTAAGCAGATTATAAAACAGTCCTAGTTACCAATTCAATTCTTTTAAAAAATATAAAAGAATAGAAAAAATGATTATATTTCTGGTTCTGCTTGACAAGTGCCATTTATCTATAGTTCCCTGACCTTTTTTTTCAGTGAAAATGTTTTACTTTTACAAACAAAGGCAATAAGTATTATTATTTAAAAGCAGGTTATAGGAGAAACCAAGATGGCGCCATAGGTAAACACCGGAGATTGCTGCCTCGCACAACCACTTCAAAAATACAACTAAAAGACGGAACGGACATCACCCAGAACCACAGGAAAGCTGGCTGAGGGGAAATTCTACAACTAGAAGGAAAGAGAAAAGCATACTGAGACTCAGAGGAGGCACAGTGCGGAAAATACAAAGGTGCGGAGGAGCTTGAGGAGCTGGCTGGCGGTTGTCTGTTTCAATCCGGAGGAAGTCTCAGGCTCTGAGCTCCAGTTCTGGGCGAGTCTCTAGGGACCCAGACTCAAATGGGAGAAGCGGGACTGTCTGGCATCAGTTGGAACGCGAGGGCAGCTTTCTCTCTGAGGTTTGCAGCGGTTGCTGGGACTCTGAGAGGCAGAGCCTTTGGGAATGGGACTGAGAGCAGCCATAACTTCTCACTCAGCCCGCCCTGTTGATCCCCTGGGACCCGCCCTGCCCAAGCCTTGCACAGAGGCATTTGTGAGATAGCCTTAGGCAAAGGCTAGATTAGCACCTCCCTAGAGGACAGAAGTTCTCCCACTGCAGACACAGGTGACTCTCACAGCCACTTGGCCTGGAGGCCAAATCCCACCCATTATTACCTACAACAATCAAGGTTTAACTACAACAAGACAGCGCACAAAGACCACAAGGGGGTGCACTAAGAAAGCATAAAAAATGCGGAGACAAAGAAACAGGACACAACTGACAGAAATGGAGGATATAGAGTTCAAAACCACACTTTTAAGGTCCTTCAAGAACTGTCTAGAAGCTGCTGATAAACTTAGTAAGGCCCTCGAAAAGACTGGTGAGACTGCCGATAAATATAGTGAGATCCTCAAGAAATCTAATGAGACCCTCGATGTTGTGATAAAGAACCAACTAGAAATTAAGCATACACCGACTGAAATAAAGAATATTATACAGACACCCAACAGCAGACCAGAGGAGCGCGAGAATCAAGTCAAAGATTTGAAATGAGAAGAAGCAAAAAACACCCGACCGGAAAAGCAAAATGAAAAAAGAATCCAAAAATACGAAGATAGTGTAAGGAGCCTCTGGGACAGCTTCAAGCGTACCAACATCAGAATTATAGGGGTGCCAGAAGAAGAGAGAGAGCAAGATATTGAAAACCTCTTTGAAGAAATAATGACAGAAAACTTCCCCTACCTGGTGAAAGAAATAGACTTACAAGTCCAGGAAGTGCAGAGAACCCCAAACAAAAGGAATCCAAAGAGGACCACACCAAGACACATCATAATTAAAATGCCAAGAGCAAAAGACAAAGAGAGAATCTTAAAAGCAGCAAGAGAAAGAAACTCAGTTACCTAAAAGGGAGTACCCATATGACTGTCAGCTAATTTCTCAACAGAAACTTTGCAAGCCAGAAGGGAGTGGCAAGAAATATTCAAAGTGATGAATACCAAGAACCTACAACCAAGATTACTTTATCCAGCAAAGCTATCATTCAGAATTGAAGGTCAGATAAAGAGCTTCACAGATAAGGAAAACCTAAAGGAGTTCATCACCACCAAACCAGTATTATATGAAATGCTGAAAGGTATCCTTTAAGAAGAGGAAGAAGAAGAAAAAGGTAAAGATACAAATTATGAACAACAAATACGCATCTATCAACAAGTGAAACTAAGAATCAAGTGAATAAATAATCTGATGAACAGAATTAATTGGTGATTATAATAGAATCAGGGACATAGAAAGGGAATGGACTGACTATTCTTGGGGGGAAAGGGGTGTGGGAGATGCGGGAAGAGACTGGACAAAAATCGTGCACCTATGGATGAGGACAGTGGGTGGGGAGTGAGGGGGGAGGGTGGGGTGGGAACTTGGAGGAGGGGAGTTATGGGGGGAAAAAGAGGAACAAATGTAATAATCTGAACAATAAAGATTTAATTAAAAATAAGATAAAAGCAGGTTATAAAACAATGTGTATAAAATGATCCTAGTTATATTTATTTATTTATTTTTAAAATATATTTTTATTGATTTCAGAGAGGAAGGGAGAGGGAGAGAGAGATTGAAACATCAACGATGAGAGAGAATCATGGATCGGCTGCCTCAAGCCAGCAACCTGGGCATGTGCCCTTGACCAGAATCGAACCCTTGACTGGAATCAAACCGGGGACCCTGCAGTCTGCAGACCAACGCTCTATCTAATGAGCCAAACTGGCTAGGGCCTGTATTTAAAACACATATAGAAGGAAAGAAAACTCTCAAGAATCTATACCCAATTTATTTGATGACTCTCAAACACATATCTCATCCACTCATTCAACAAACATTAATTAGGTGCTTACTAGATATTGTCAACCCAAATTCATAGTCTTTTTCAGACCTTTCTTCTCAATTATTCTTCCTGATTGGACATGTTAGTGCAGTGGAACTGCACCTTTTTTTAAAAAAATATTTTTTTATTCATTTCAGAGAGGAAGGGAAGAGGGAGAGAGAGAAACATCAATGAGAGAGAATCATTGAGCAGCTGCCTCCTGCACGCCCCCTACTGGGGATTGAGCCTGCAACCTAGGCATATGCCCTTGCCTGGAATCGAACCTGGGACCCTTCAGTCTGCAGGCCAATGCTCTATCCACTGAGCCAAACCAGTTAGGGCCAGAACTGCATCTTAAAACAAGGTTGAATTCTAAAGTCAGCATTTCAAGTGAAATCTCACCTATTCAAATTTACCTTTGAAATATTTAGATCCTTACTTCACAGCATATTAACATAACCTGTAATGTTAGTGGGAGAAAAGTCATGCAGATGGAGTTTTACAAGAATTTATGTCTATAATTTTAAATATATATATAGATTTCAGAGAGGAAGGGAGAGGGAGAGAGAGATTGAAACATCAATGTTAGAGAATCATTGATTGGCTGCCTCCTGCACGCCCCCTACTGGGGATCAAGCCTGCAGCCCAGGCATGTGCCCTTGGCCTGAATTGAACCTGGGACCTTTCAGTCCTCAGACCAATGCTCTTATCCATTCAGCCAAACCAGCTAGGGCTACGTCTATAATTTTTGTACATTTCTCAGATTTTCTGCAGTTAATCTGAATTACTGCACAGAATTATGAAATAGATATTTTAAAGATAACCCAGACTTCATTCACTGTTGTCACTATATATAATACAATTATCTATACTAATAAAAGGGTAATATGCTAATTAGACCAGACATCTTCCAGATGATCTTCTGGACGTCCTTCTGGACAAAGCCATGGTGGCGGGGCCAAGGCAGAGGTGGTTAGGGGGATCAGGCCAGCAGGGGAGAGCAGTTAGTGTGATCAGGCTGACAGGCAGGTGAGCAGTTAGGAGCCAGTGGTCCCGGATTGCGAGAGGAATATTTGACTGCTGGTTTAGGCCCAATCATGCAGGCAGTAGGACATCCCATGAGGGGTCCCAGATTGGAGAGGGTATAGGCCGGGCTGAGGGAACCCCCTCCCCCATGCAAGAATTTCATGCACTGGGTCTCTAGTATATAAATAATACATAATAGATGTATAAATATATACAATTTAAAATTAAAATATATATGTCCCGGATTTAGGGTGAAGGGAGAGAGAAAATGATGCTAGTGCTTCTGCCCTGCTTGTGAGTGGGATGGAGGGGATTATTTTTAGATGTATAAAATATGTATATTTATTTCACTGGGCCACCATATTACACATATTTTCTATCTAACAAAGCAATGTAAATATTTCCATGTTATCAAATATTGTACTTCACCATGTTAAAATGAACAGTAATTTATTTAGTCAATTCCTTGTTGTTTAATCTTAGGTTGCAAGCTATCACTAAAACTATAAGTATTCCTTAAGGAAAATTTTCTAAAAGTGAAATTTCTAGATCTAAAAGTCTGAAAAATATTATGATTTTTCCCATGTGAATGACCTCATATAAAATGGATGGTAGAGAACCAAGATGGCGGCATAGGTTAACGCCGGAGTTTGCTGCTCTGAACAACTACTTCAAAAGTGAAACCAAAAAACGGAAGGGACATCACCCAGAACCACAGGAACGCTGGCTGAGTGGAAGTCCTACAACTAGGAGGAAAGAGAAACGCATACGGACACTCAGAGGAGGCACAGTGCTGAAGTCAAATTCTGAGGTGCGGAGTACCCGGAGCGGGCTGGCGGCGGAGGGCGCGGTTGGCGTTTTCAATCGGGAGGGAGTCCCAGACTCTGAGCTCCAGATCCGGGCGAGTCTTTAGGGACCCAGACTCAAACGGGAGAAGCGGGACTGTCTGGCTTCGGTCAGAGTGAGTGCAGCATTATCTCTGAGCTTTGCAGCGGGTGCTGGGACTCAGAGAGGCAGAGCCCCTGGGGACAGGACTGAGAGCCGCCATAACTGCTCTCTCTGGCCCACCCTGTTGATCCTGTGCGACCCGCCCCGCCCAAGCCCTGCACACAGGCATTTGCTGGATAGCCTCAGGCAAAGGCTAGATTAGCACCTCCCTAGAGGACAGAAGTTCTCTCACTGCTGACACAGCTGATTCTCATAGCCACTTGGCCTGGAGGTCAAACCCTCCCTGGAATTAACTACAACAATCAAGATTTAACTATAAGACTGCGCACAAAGACCACTAGGGGGTGCACCAAGGAAGCATAACAAAATGCGGAGACAAAGAAACAGGACAAAATTGTCAATGGAAGATATAGAGTTCAGAACCACACTTTTAAGGTCTCTCAAGAACTGTTTAGAAGCCGCCGATAAACTTAATGAGATCTACAAGAAAACTAATAAGACCCTCGATCTTATATTGGGGAACCAACTAGAAATTAAGCATACACGGACTGAAATAACGAATATTATACAGACTCCCGACAGCAGACCAGAGGAGCGCAAGAATCAAGTCAATGATTTGAAATTCGAGGAAGCAAAAAACACCCAACCGGAAAAGCAAAATGAAAAAAGAATCCAAAAATGCGAGGATAGTGTAAGGAGCCTCTGGGACAGCTTCAAGCGTACCAACATCAGAATTATAGGGGTGCCAGAAGATGAGAGAGAGCAAGATATTGAAAACCTATTTGAAGAAATAATGACAGCAAACTTCCCCCACCTGGTGAAAGAAATGGACTTACAGGTCCAAGAAGCGCGGAGAACCCCAAACAAAAGGAATCCAAAGAGGACCACACCAAGACACATCATAATTAAAATGCCAAGAGCAAAAGATAAAGAGAGAATCTTAAAAACAGCAAGAGAAAGAAACTCAGTTACCTACAAGGGAATACCCATACGACTGTCAGCTGATTTCTCAACAGAAACTTTGCAGGCCAGAAGGGAGTGGCAAGAAATATTCAAAGTGATGAATACCAAGAACCTACAACCAAGATTACTTTATCCAGCAAAGCTATCATTCAGAATTGAAGGTCAGATAAAGAGCTTCACAGATAAGGAAAACCTAAAGGAGTTCATCACCACCAAACCAGGATTATATGAAATGCTGAAAGGTATCCTTTAAGAAGAGGAAGAGGAAGAAAAAGGTAAAGATACAAATTATGAACAACAAATATGCATCTATCAGCAAGTGAATCTAAGAATCAAGTGAATAAATAATCTGATGAACAGAATGAACTGGTGATTATAATAGAATCAGGGACATAGAAAGGGAATGGACTGACCATTCTTGGGGGGGAAAGGGGTGTGGGAGATGCGGGAAGAGACTGGACAAAAATCGTGCACCTATGGATGAGGACAGTGGGTGGGGAGTGAGGGCGGAGGGTGGGGCGGGAACTTGGAGGAGGGGAGTTATGGGGGGAAAAAAAAGAGGAACAAATGTAATAATCTGAACAATAAAGATTTAATTTAAAAAAATAAAATAAAATAAAATAAAATGGATGGTATAATTAACAAAAAATATTCCCCAATTTGACAGGTGAATAAGAGTACCTTGAAAATTTAATTTGTATATCTTGACCACTAGTGAGGCTGAGAAGCTTATACTTATTTTCCACATAGATGTCTTCTTTGATCAATAACCTATTCATGTCTTTGCACCAGTTTTTAGGCCATGATAACCATTGTTACTTTGTTGATTTTTAAGGAATATTTTATTACAGCTAACCATTGTTTCAGTTAGTCTCATTGTTTATAAGGAATAGAGACTCAGGCTAGCTCATCTGAGGCAGGATCCGTGGTGAGAATTTGAGGCAGTAAAGAAGACTCTGATCTTAAGGGAATCTGAAAACTGACAGCCAGTTTCTAATGGACCTCTAGGAGCCAGGACCTGAGGATTATAGCTCTCTGCCATTAACTCAGCTCATTTGCTATCTCAGTCTCATCTCCTTTCCTCTCAACCCCCATCTCCACCTATGTCATGTCTCTACCTCACAGTTTCAGCTTCCTCATAATGTCATCCTGCTCATGTATCAGGCTTTCTGAGATTCCTAAGGTATAAATGTGCATGTATCCACTAGCTCCAAACATGCACAAACTTGCATACAATTTCAGGCAGCCACAGACTTCCCTACTTGAGAACAGTGGGTCTAGGTGAAATAAAATGGTTAGTGGGTGAGAGTTACTTGAACACTGGCCTAAGACTGGCTGAGGGGCCACCAGGGCCCCAGTGGAATGGCAGGCAGCAGCCCTGCAGCTATACTAGGCTCCTCCCAGGTTCTCTAGAGACAAGGAGGCCAGAGGTGAGAGGCCTTGCATTCCTTTAACAGAACATAACTAAACCAATTATTTATAAAGATTAAAAACTTCCAGGAGTGGAAAAGATAGATCATTTTTTCAAAACAAGACAAAAATAAGGCACTTATTAAGCTGTACGGGGATTATTTACTGAACATATAAAATGTTGATTTGTTTCAGGAAAATTTAAGTTTAAAATTTTCAAATGAATTAGTCTGTACTTTTTAAAGCTACTTGGGAAGTATAATTTAAAACATTCTCTAGTTGATACATAGAAACATGATTAAGTTATGAGGACTTTTCTATTTAATAAAAAATCTTATTTTTTTATTGTAAATTACTTTTCTCCCTGAAGAGAGGAAAAGCTTGTGAATAATTAGCATGTATAAAAAATTTGCTTTCCTTTGTAGCTGATGGGAAATATTTTCTATTTGATATATGTCTACTTAGCCAAATAATAGAGAATTCTTGGAATAAATATCCACTCTCCTCCTTTCCCTAAAAGGTAATTATTGTATTTCTGTAATGTAAAAAGAAAGCATTTTAAGTTTAAAAATTGGAATAGAAAAGTACGTAGACAAAAGTTAATGTTTCACTTTCCACTCTCAGCCTCCTTTACTAATACCTAACTTTCTGTCCACTTAAGTGCAGGTAGGGCCTCAGGGGGAAAGCAATGATTACAGGGAGAAGAAATGGGGAGAAAAAACAGGTTGAAGCCAGTTAGAACAGGGGAGAGGGCTAACTTCACAAGAATTGTAATTGAACAGTAGCACCAAGAGAAAACGCTGCCTCTCCCTAGTGATAGAGAAAGCCAAATACTACACCTGGCTGCCTGACATGCCATGGTGGGAAAAGAGACATTCCAGATTTTGAGTGAAGGGAGGAGAGGTTTGGGGTTCCCACTTCCCTGCTTGATGGCCTGGAGGGGAGGATGGAAGCCTGAACTCTCCTGTGATGTGGCTATCACGTGTCAAGAGTTTACCTGGGTCCAAGTCCCCTTTCTTCCTGTCTTTTGTACCCTCTGAGTAATGTTACCTGCTGCAGAGGAAGGAAAACTTCTGGTCATGGAATGCGGGAAAAGCAACTGTTTTCTGAAAGCTGTAGGCTGTGTTCTGACTGGAACAGCCTGGGCTGGACACCAGGATGGCTGGCTGCTTAGAGAAGAATCCTCAAGTGGATCAGAGTCTGTGTTCTTGACACCCATTCCTTACCTCCATTTTGTGGGCAAATAGATTATGAATATGAATATACTAGAGGTCCTGTGCACGAAATTAGTGCGCGGGGGAGTGTGAGTGTCCCTCAGTCCAGCCTGCACCCTCTCCAATCTGGGAACCCACCAGGATTGGGCCTAAATGGGCAGTCAGACATCCCTCTCACAATCCAGGACTGCTGGCTCCCAATGGCTGGCCTGCCAGCCTGATTGCCACCTAACCACTCCCCTGCCAGCTTGATCAACACTTAACTGCTCCCCTGCTGGCCCAATCTTCTCCAGCTGCCCTCCCCTGCAGGCCTGGTCCCCCCCAACTGCCCTCCTCTGCAGGCTTGGTCCCCCCCAACTGCCCTCCCCTGCAGGTCTGGTCCTTCCTAACTGCCCTCCCTTTCAGGCCTGGTCACCCCTAACTGGCCTCCCCTGCAGGCCTGATGGCCCACAACTGCCCTCCCCTGCAGGCCATCTTGTGGCGGCCATCTTGTGTGTTGGAGTGATGGTCAATTTGCATATTATCTCTTTATTAAATAGGACTAGGGGCCCAGTGCACGAAATTCGTGCACTGGGGGGGGGGTGTCTCTCAGCCCAGCCTGCCCCCTCTCAGATACTGGGAGCCCTCAAGGGATGTCCTATTGATGGCTTAGGCCCGCTCCCTGCTCCCCTTGGGGAGCGGGCCTAAGCTGCAGTCTGGCCTCCCTTTGTGGGAGGTGACCGGGCTGATCAGGGGAAGGCACCAGCCCCATCACCCCGCTGCTGCAGCCACTGCCAGTCACCGCAGCCAGCAAGGTTTTTTCATCAACATGGATTCCAGTCCCGTCACCATGAAAAAATGACAACTTTCTTTAGGCATTTTCAAGATGTGTCTTTCATATAATAATAATTTCTTTATTATTTTTTTATCCTCACCTGAGGATATGTTTCCATTGATTTTTAGAGAATGTGAAAGAGAAAGAGAAAGACAGAGAGAAACATCAAAGTGAGAGGAACACTTTGATGGGTTGCCGCCCTGTCACACTCAAGGCAGGGTCGATGGGGAGGTTGCAGCGCCACACCCTGTCATGCACAGAGCAGGGCCAATCAGGGGGTTGAGGCGATGCCCCCTGTCACGCACAGAGCAGGGTCAATCAGGGGGTTGGGGAGCTCCCCCCTGTCACTCACAGAGTGGGGCCGATAGGGGAGTTGGGGAACCGCCCACTGTCACACACAGAGCAGGGCGGATCAGGGGGTTGGGGGGCTGCCCCCTGTCACGCTGATCCCGGTGCCAGGAGGCCTCTCAGCTCCGCTGATCCTGGTGCTGGGAGGCATATTACCCTTTTACTATATAGGATAGAGGCCTGGTGCATGGGTGGGGGCCAGCTGGTTTGCCCTGAAGGGTGTCCTGGATCAGGGTGGGGGTCCCCACTGGGGTTCCTGGCCAGCCTGGATGAGGGGATGATGGCTGTTTGCAGCTGGTCACACCCCTTTCAGGGTGGGGGTCCCCACTGGGGTGCCTGGCCAGTCTGGGTGAGGGGCTGAGGGCTGTTTTCAGGCTGGCGGGTAACTGAAGCTCCCAACCGCTCCTTTTTTTCTTTTTCTTTTATCCTGGGCCAGCTTTAGCTCTGAGGCTTGGCTCCAGCTCTTAGACCTGGCTGCTGAAAGCAGGTATCTGGTTTGTTTGGGTTCTATAATCGAAACACTGTTTCAACTCCAGCTCTGAGATCCCGGCTGGCTGAAAGCAGGTTTCTGGGGTTTTGTTTAGCTTCTATATTTGTAACAATGTTTCAAACTGCAAGCTCAGAGGCCGGCAGCGGCAGGCGGGGAATGCTGGAGTCCTCTGTCACTGAAGCAAGCAAGCCTCATGTTTGCTTCAAGTTGCCTGGCTGCCGGCCGCCATCTTGGCTGGCAGTTAATTTGCATATCGCCCTGATTAGCCAATGGGAAGGGTAGTGGAGGTATGGCTAATTACCATGTTTCTCTTTTATTTGATAGGATTCTGGAAGGCTTTCCACTCATACAAACATTTTGAAAGTAGGAGTGTGGAAAAGAATCACAGGATAAGGACAGAGAGACACGAAGAGTGAAAGTTCTTAATCCCCACCCCCCTTTCACCATTGTGGGTATTTAAAAGACAAGGAGTATCAGAGGCTGACAATGGCTGGTGAAAGAGGCAGATAAGGAGGGACAAGGATGGGATACCTGGTGCTGGGGGACTGTGGGCCGGTCCCAGAAGGGGCAGAGCTGTGGCATATTTGCACTGAGTTCTAGGGGTCAACAGCCCCCACTTCACCCATCCCAGTGGTCGTCAGATGTGAGGGTCAGCAGGTCAGGGCTCCTCCCCCTGGGGAGGGGAATACGGAGGAGGAGCAGGAGCCACCAAGGTTCGGCACAGTTTAGTGTGAGGGACAGTGGTGGGAGGCAGGGACTAAGCCCAGTCTGAGGCTCCCCCTCCTTTTTGGTGCCCTCATAGGCTTGGGGTAAGATCTACAAGAAAAAAATGGAGAACTTCACAGGAGAGGAGGGAATGGGAGGGAAGAGCTCCCACTGGAGGCCCCCCTAGAGGGCACACTATTCCTCTCAGGTGGGAAAATAGAATTTTAAAAAATCATTGATGGTAACGAAAGATTATTTGACTTTGGTTGGTGGACACAGTGCAATACACAGATCTTGTAACATAGAAATCCACACCTGAAACCTATACAATCCTATTAACCAATGTCAACCTAATACATTTAATTAAAAAAAAAACCCACATTGCTATACATGGCTCTGAATCTTGAAAGGTTCATAGTAGGGTCTCAGTTCTCGATCCTGATCTTTTCACCAAGCATTCAGTCCTTTCTCTTGTCTTTTATCTTCTGGGAGTAATGGAGTCCAAAGTGGAATAAGCTGTGGTGAGGAGAGAGGGGCATGGAATGTGTGGGGGGAGGGGAAGTCCCAATATGGAAAATGTACTCAAGAAAAAAGGAAAAAGGAGTGGAACAGATCCCTGTGCAGAATGGAGAGAGAGGAAGGTGACCCTCCATGAAGTCAGTATCCTGAAGGCAATATTAGAGGGTTTGGGCTTCACTTTTCCAGAATTTTAGAGGAGGTGTGTCCATTTAGCTTGTCAATAACATTAACATGATAGATGGAGATGCAGAAGCTATGGAATGGTTCATGAAAGAGATGAGAGTTAAACTCATGGTAATGAAGTTGGGGTATAGTCCTCATGGCTTTATTTTATTAATCCTCACCTGAGTATATTTTTTCCATTGATTTTTAGAGAGAGTGGAAGTGAGCGAGGGATGGGGAGAGACAGAGAGAAAGAAACATTGATGTATGGGAGACACATGGATTGGTTGCCTTCTGCTCACCCCCTTACTGGGCTGGGGGGAATGAACTGCAACCCAAGTACGTGCCCTTGACCAGACATGGTTGTGCAGTGATGCTCTAACCCAGTGTTTTTCAACCTTCTGGCCCTTTAAATACAATTCTTCATGTTGTGACCCAACCATAAAATTATTTTCGTTGCTACTTCATAACTGTAATGTTGCTACAGTTATGAATCATCATGTAAATATCTGATATACAGGATGGTCTTAGGCGACCCCTGTGAAAGGGTCGTTCGACCGCCAAAGGGGTCGCGACCCACAGGTTGAGAACTGCTGCTCTAACCACTGTTCAGGGGTCCACATGCTTTAATGGGGACCACCCTCATCATCACCACCATGATGAGTTTTCCTTTATGCTTTGAAAAATGAGGTTTTCACTGTTTAATACTTTTCAGCCCTGCTTTCTGTTTCTTTGCCTTTTCTTGATGTAATTTTGCTGATTCAATTGCTTTAAAACTTTTAGTATTGCCAGCTTCTATTTGAACATTGCATTCTGGCTTAGTCAACACTTCTTTCTTTCTCAGCAGATGTGTTTCACTCATTTTAATAGAAAGATGTTTACTATTATTTTAAATTTTTAAAGTTACAAAGCAGTATGTACATTTATCAGTTTCATTTTAAATCATGTATATTTATGTTTCACATATATAAACAAAGAGTCTTTTTTTAAATATATTTTATTGATTTTTTTACAGAGAGGAAGGGAGAGGGATAGAGAGTTGGAAACACTGATGAGAGAGAAACATCGATCAGCTGCCTCCTGCACACCCCCTACTGGGAATGTGCTTGCAACCAAGGTACATGCCCTTGACTGGAATCGAACCCGGGACCCTTCAGTCCACAGGCCGACGCTCTACCCACTGAGCCAAACTGGTCAGGGCAAGAGTCTTAAAGTATATGTACTAAAATGCAGGTGTTTGTTTATATGGCATAATTGTGAATGGTTTAAATGTTTTTCTCTTTGATAACTGTATTTTCTCCAAATCTGTACGTATTACTTATATCCCTAAATATAATAAAACAATGTGTCAATCAGCTTTTAAAAGTGTCATTTAGTATAAACTTGTTAAAAGAACAAAAATGTATTTCAGGCTTTTAAATAACTTATTATTTAGCAATATAACCCTAGTATCTATTACCATAACATTACTTTAAAGAGTTACCCTTGTCATCTGTGAAAAGGGAAAACTGCTACTGAGTAGATCAGATGAGGTACTACTGAATGTGTCAGGGATTGCTGAGATGTCTAACCTGTGCTCAGGAACAAGTTCGGGCAGCTTAGAAGTACGTACCACCCTCCTCTGGATACTGCCATATCTTCTAGACACTACTGTCACTTCTCCTTCATCGTTTTCCTTCTTCTGAGTGTGGTTGGTATGTTAGAGTCCTCAAGGTGACAAAGCCCCACTGATTTCTATGAGATCATTGTCACACTTATAAGGGTGGGCACAAACGGCCCTCAGTAACTGATACCTTAACCAAGGTCTTAGTATAAAGAGGCCTCTCTTATTTTACTTACTAGGTCTTCCATTCTCCAAAGACTCAGACATGATTCCATTTGGGTGAACAGTGCTGAGTCAAGACATGAATATGAGACCTCATTAATAAAGTAAATGATGAATAAACTTATGATTTGTACCATTGGAGTCATCCAGCCACTTATCATGTTAATTATAATAAAGGTCATGTTGTTTATATATATATATATTAGTGGTGGAAATTTACAATAATACTCCCCAGTTGGTGATGACATTGGCTTTTTATGCCTTTGCCATGCTCTTGCAAGAGGTGGCTTTTCTTTCAGGACACTCCACAGTCTATCACAGAAAAGGGTGGGCACAAATGGCCCTCAGTAACTGATACCTTAACCAAGGTCTTAGTATAAAGAGGCCTCTCTTATTTTACTTATTTTACAAGAGACACGCATAAAGTTTATAAATTACAGATATTCACTGTCTTAGATTGAAACTGAGTAACACCCCCAAACCTGATCTCATCCCTCCATGAAAGAGTTTAAAATATTTTGTAAGATAAAAAAATTCCATAAAAATGTTAATAATTATTTCTCTGTAAAACTGTGCCATTCTCATAGCAAGTACAATTTATCAACTGTATACTCCCAGTGCCTATTACAATGTTTGATACATTGTAAATGTTGAATAAATGTTCAATATAGCCATTATGACTCTGTGGAGTCTTCAAGTCCTTGACCCAGTTACACTTTTGACTGAAGAACAGTAGACAAGTCATTTCATTTCTCTAGAGACAAAGACTTGCATTTACTAAGGAGCCTAGTAGGGGCCGAACGGCATGTCAAATTAAAACATTAATTAAATTCAGTGCGATGTTCAAAGCATGACACATAAACTACCTGATTCAGAATCTCCTGTCTCTTTTGCTAACTATGCAGACTTTGGCATCCTTCCCTAGAATCCATGAATCAAACACACTTCCAACCAGGTCCCAATATACACATTAATATCATGCTTCCCTGGGAGATTCTAATGCATACTAACACTGGAGAAGCATTAGTAGTGCAGTGGAAACACAATTATATTGAGTACTGTTTCAGTCCATTCAGGCTTCAATAACAAAAATATCATAGATTGAGTGGCTTAAATAACAGAAATTTATTCTTCACAGTTCTGGAAACGGGGAAGTCCAAGATCAAGGTGCTGGCAGATTTGGCATCTGGAGATGCCCTGCTTCATGTTTCATAGACCCATCTCTTTCCAATATCTTCACATGGTGGAAAGGGCAAGGGAGCTTGCTGGGGCCTCTTTTACAGTGGTACTAATCCCATTCATGAGTGGTCCATCCTCAGGCCTAATCACCTCCCAAAGACCCAACCTCCAGTTATCATTATAGTGGGGATTAGGTTTCAACATATAAATTTGGGTGGTGGGGCACAAACATTCAGGCTATAGTAAGTACAAACATGCCTAGAAAAAGACTGCAAGGAATTACATCAAAATGTCAGTGATTCAGCAATGAATATATCACATTACCTAAATTGTCTTGTTCTATTATTTATTCTATCTAATTATTTTATTTATTTTTTTAAATTATTACTATTTTTTAATCCTCACCCAAGGACATGGTTATTGAATTTTTAGAGAGAGGGGGAAAGGAGAGAAGGGAGGGAGGAAGAGAGAGAAACATTGAAGTGAGAAAGAAACATTGATTGGTTATCTTTCCGTACGATCCCTGACCAAGGATCAAACCTGAAACCTGGGTATGTGCCCTGACAAGGAATCAAACCTGCAACCTTCCAGTGTATGGAAGGATGCTCCAACCAACTGAGCCACACTGGCCAGGGAGATGTTAGGTTCCATTTTTTAAAATCATTCAATATTTCTCATGTAGATTTTATGTGATGTTTTATTTTTTCCTCAAAAGTGTTTCCAAATCAATGGTGTATGTTGCTGATGCTGTAATCTAATAATCAAGAAAGTAAGGTGTATAAATATGTATGAAAATGGGCATATGCAAATAGAAAAAGACAGAATGGGTGTGTGATTAAAGATGATTTTTCTGTCATTATTTGCTTCAATGTCAAGTTATTATATTTTAATTGTTTGTACAGTTCCAATCTTATTGCCATTAATCCAATTCTGAATATATATGTCATTGCATTAATTTGGAATATGAAGAAAATAATGGTAATAATAACAATATTCATAACATACTTTTAGTGTATACCATGTTCCAGACAGTGTTCTAAATATTTACAGGTACTAATCAATCCATTCTTCAAAAGAAACCTGTGAGAGCTATTCTACCATTGTTCCCACTTTATATAGGAAGAAATTGAGGCACACAGAGATTAAACAAATTACCTGGGATTGTACAGCTAATAAATTGTAAAACCTGGATATAGCCAAAACTATTGGGCTCCAGAATCAGTGCTCTCAGCCTCTCAAAAACAAAAACAAATAATAAATCCATTGAAATGATAATTGGAACAGCTGGAGAAAGCCACCTAGTTTCTTAAATATAATTTAAAAATTAAGTTGTTTTTCTAGAGATTTTAGTAGTGGCAAATCCCAATCCTATTGTTTGTTTTTTACAAGGAACCATATTTTTCCTCACATTGAATAAAACTGGTCATAAGGGATATAATAAGGCAATTGATATTGAGAACCAAAAAGAAAAAAAGCAACCGGAATAACATGGAGTCATCCACATTGAGGACCTGAGAAATTAGTATAAGGCCAAGTTGTGAGAAAGATGAAATTAGGAGAAAGCAGAAACTATGAAGAAACAGAAGCAAGGACCCAGAGAAAAGCTATTCAGTAAAAAATTAAGACCCCTCCTAGCAATGGGAGAGAAATAAGCATTTGCTGTGTGAATGCATATTTCATGGGACAGAAATGCACCAAGTTGATTCCTTCAGTAGTTTTTTTTTTTTTTATCCATACACATTTCAAAAATGAATAGGAATTGTGTGGTAAATAATATCTCCTAATTTGTTTTAAAGTATCATGGTGGATTTATGTATCTCCTTTAACAAAACTTGAATGTCTATTGGAGAAACTTGAAAAGTAAAGGGCTACCTTGTGATCAGAGCCAGCACTATAGCTTGAACATCACGTAGCAGGAAGCCTGCAGTAGAGAAACAGGGTTGATCTTGATAAGCAGTGGAACACATTTTGAACCTGTTTAGACTGAGATACCCTTAGAACATTCTGGAGGAGAGTTCCACTGGAGAAGTGGATAAGCATCTGTAGGACCAGAGTGCAGTTTGTGACCTAAATGTGGAATTGAGTTTCCTCATCACTAAGACAGTAGTGACAGCTGTAGAAGTGGATGAGAACAACCATGGAGAACACGGAGACTGAGAAGAGAGAGGGAAGCAATATAGTTCAGGCTGTAAGAGTCTAAGGGTTGGAATCTGTCAGTTCTAGGCACATCTAAATCTCTACTCTGTTCTTACAATTCTAAGTAAAAGTAAAATGATAAGATAGTTATATAAGATTCACAATGAATATAAAAAAAGGGTGAAGCTGAAAAAATGTTAAAAGTCATGTAAATTGTATATATAAGAAAGCTTGTATTACTGTTAAAATATCAAACAAGGTAGAATTCAAGGCAATGGACATTTATATAAATAAAGAGGAAATTTGATTTAAAAAAATCAATCCACCATCATAATCCTTTATTTATATACACCTAAAAAATAAAGTAAAATTAGAATAAAAGAACATGTAAAAAAATGCATAATCATAGTGGGAAAGAAAAATATGTTTTTGGTAACTATTAATATTATCATAAATGTATCAGTAAGGATATCAAAATTTTACCCATGATAACCCCAGGATAGCTCTCTTACTAAAAGTCTAGGAATTAGAACCAAATCCATACTCTTCCTTTTATTAGCTGTGTGATGCTCATTTTTTTATATCATAAACCTCCTTCTGAAACTAATGAGAACTATAGACTCTCTCATCAGCACATGCATACATCTTGAAGAAATGGATACATCCACCCCCACCCCAAACACATATGTGCACATAAATTTGAACACAAGTTTAGGGAATACTCAAGTTTCCTCTCTGAGGACCTTGTGGTCTAATTTAATTTGATAGGAGCATAGAATAGGAGGGTTAAGTAAAAAACAAATGGTAAGGTGAGAGGCACAAGCACAAGTATATCAATGATTAGAAGGAATATAAATGGAATGAATACTTCAAATAAGACTGGATAAATAATAATAAATCATATGCTGCTTAAAAAGACACACCTTAAAGTAGGGACACAGAAAGACTGAAAGTCAAAATGTGGAAAAATACATAATGTATGTCATAACCAAAGAAAAGCTGATTCAATTATGAAAATAGCCAACAAGGTAAGCATTAAGTCAGGAAATATTACTAGAGGTAGAGATATATTTTATAATGATAAATGGACAATCTAATAGGCAGATACTAAAATTCTAAATCTGTATGCATCTAGTAACATTGATTCAAAATATAAAATACAAGAATATCAGAAATAAAAAGAGAAATAGATAAGTCTAAAGTTATTGTGGGACATATAATTGATAGAAGAATCAGGAAAAAATCAGTAGAAATGTTGAAGATTTAGGCAACAAAACTAATAAATTTAATCTTATTCACATAGAGAAATACAACCTACAAATGCAGAATATAAATTCTTTTCAAGGGCAAATGGGACATTTGGTAAAATTGACCTTCTACTAGATCCATAAACCAATTATTGGCAAATTTCAAAGTACTGAAGTAATTCAGAATATGTTCTCTGATAACTGATGGATAGAGCTAAAAATTAATGACATAGATATCAATGAGAAAATCTCAAGATGTTTGGAAATTAGGCAATACATTTTTCAATAATTCATAGGTGAAAACAGAAATGACAACCAGATTTAATATCATCTTTAATGAGTGATAAGGAAAACACAACACATGAAAACCCGTGGGATGCAGCTATCTGTACTTAGCAAGAAATTTCATGCCCTTAAATGCATATATTAGAAAAGAAAAAAATATCAATAATATAAGTTTGCTTGTAAATAAATTTTGGGGAAAGAACCAATATAAACCCACACATTTCTTAAGGCAAAAAACAATTATGAACTTCTGTTATCAAGTTTGTGGGCCAGGGAGACCTTGGTCTTGGGGACTGGGATTGGGAGGAAGGTACAGAGTGTGTCAGTGGGAGGCCAAGACCAGTGGATAAAGGCAGGCTGTCCCTGGGCTGGCTTCCTGCCCCTAGTCCACTGGGCCCAGGGCAGCCTCGGTCCCTGTCCACTGCCAACAGTTCTTGGTAGTGGAGGGGGTTGGGTGGAAATAAGTGGGATCCCAGGGGATGGGGAAAAAAGAAACAATTTATGAATAGACATTAATCAGAGAAATGAAACATTCAAAAGAAAGAAACAAACAAAATGTGATTCTACATAAATACTAATAAAATCAAACTCTAACAAAAGTGATCAAGAAAAAAAAGAGAGAAGACACAAATAGAATATCAGGGATAAAGAAGAAGAGCAGTACATATTCTAAAGATTTTAAGAAGATAATAAAGGGATAATATGAACAACTTCATACCAATACATTTAAAAATTTAGATTAAATGCATGAATTTATTTAAAAAACACAACTTCCAAAAGGGAGAAAAGAAGAAATAGAAAATCTGAACAGTCCCATATCTATTAAATGAATTGAATTACAATAAAAAAATCTGACATTGTGTACAACATTGGGATAACAGCAGGAGGAGCTATGAAGACCCAAACAGAAAGAGCTAACCAAAAAAAAAAAAAAAAAAATTAAAACAACAACAACAACAGAAAACATACAACAGAACATTTAGTGTCTCTAGAAATTGTCCTAAGGGAAAATAGAAAATGAAGAAATGTATATATATATATATATATATATATATGTATGGCTAATATGCTAAGTGTCCCTCTGACCATCTGACTGGTCACTATGGCATGCACCGACCACCAGGGGAAAGACGCTCAATGCAGGAGCTGCCGTGATTTGCACTGGCCATTTACAAAGAAACAGCACCATGGACCTGGCACCGACAAAGCAACACTCGGCTTCCCCCAAGTGGGACACAGGCCCCGCCACCACCCTGGAGCAACAGCCCACCAAATGGCAGCCAATGCTGCGAAGACCCCATGGCACAAAATGCGGCCCACAGCCCAGCCCAGCCTGGAAACTGTGGCTGTGGGTGCCGGGCAATGACTTCACGTAGCAACGCCCAGCTTCCTCTCCCTAGCGACTAGCCTCCTTGGAGTTTCTTCAGCCCAGGAACACGACTTGCTTTATAGCCAGGTGCAAACATTTTACAGTTTAACCAAATGTCTGTGAAGCATTTTCCTGTGCCTCATCTCATTTGATCCTCACAGAAGTCCTGGAGTAGGTAGATAGGAGACTTGGTGGAATCCTATTTTCTTTTCATTAGCCAGAAAACAGAGATTTAGAAAGCTTAGAAATTTGACCCAACTGAAAAGAAGTAAGAAATGGTGGACCTTAAAAATGACTTCAGATTTTCTCACTGCACAGAATATAGTCAAACACTGCTGCAGTTCAATATTTTACCCTTTGTTCTCCCTGTGTGATCTACAATAATAATCTGCTTCGTGTTGATATTTACTGCTTTGTTGCTGACAATTACCTGAAAGAGAAATTGGGGTGCTTCACTGGGCTAGAAAAAGTTTAGCTAAATCAGAAAGCAGGTCTAATTATGCAAGTTTATTCTATATATATAAAAGGCTAAGTTGACTTGCGCATGCACAATACATATAAAGCTCTCACTGGTGCTAATCGGGCCCGTGTTTCCATCTGTCATTGTCGATCATGAATTTGGTTGACACTTCTATTACAGAGAAAGGGCGAATAGTGATATTAAAATATTTCTTCTAATTAATTTCCTTTCAATGTGCACGAATCAGTGCACTGGGCCACTAGTTCTAAAATAATGGTAAAAACAACAAGAGCTTCTGGTATTTGAACCAGGACATGCTCCCTCCTTCCTCTTAACCCAGCTCTGGTTACAAATGAACAGTTTCAGCCTATGCATCTGAAACCTTTTCAGAAAAAAAGGGTTTGTTAAGCCATATGCTAGTCAGAAAAAGAACCAGATCCTGGGACATACAGTTTAAACCACCAGCAACAGGGCTAGATGGAAAGATGGACATTTCTGCTATCCTGGAGCTGACAGGGCTCTTGTATACAATAAGTTTGGGGAAGGAATATGAAAGTTGTTTTGCAAGAACATTGGCTATAGATGAGGGGCGGGGGGCGAGTAAGTGAAATGGGGCCATCCACAAGGAAAAAAATATTACTACTATACTTGATTCATTGTGGGCAACAATCTGGAAAGTTCATGCATAAGGCAGGATGTGGTGATGTCTGGTGGTTGGCTTTTTTTTTTAGATAGTCACCTGAAATTTGGTTCAAAGTTTCAACAAATATTCAGGGATGTTATTAGTCTTTTGCTGGTTTCAATCCACAGCTGTTAACTGATTACTCCAGTTGTCTCTTTCTCCCAGTCTCCTGCCTGTTGTAATTTAACTTAGTACATCTCAGAATTTTTCTCTTGCCAACAGAAACTCTGGACAATCATGGTCAAGAAGACAGGATTTCCACTCACCTCAGCTCTCAATCACGGCTTATAATATTTCACTTTGAGAGCAGGCCACCACCATTTCTTATCTCTTCCAAATTAGAATTGGAGAGGCTAACTTTTTGGTGAGTGTGGCCAAGAGGTCCTGGATTCCCTCTTTAACCAGTCACTTACCCTTTGGACAAAAGTTCTACCCAACAGTGGCAGACCAGGAATATCGGGGTCCTGATTGACCTCATCCCAGTGAGCTCTTAGACCAGAGGTTATACACCAGGAGAAGAAAGCTAAACAAAAACAAACAAACAAAACAAAACAAAGGCTACTGTCCTGCCCCAAAATTAGCAGCTCAGAGTCTTTGCCCAGGGAGAGAAGCAGTTCTTAAGAACAGAGACATTCTATGTGCTCCCTAAAAGAGCTGACTTAATTTGAAACATAGTCTGAGGAAGAGCCAGCTTAAGGGTATAGCAGAAAACAAATTCCTTAATTAAGAGCAACAATTTAAACTATAGGCCACCTGGTACACAATAGAGAGAGTTAATTAAAAAGAGAGTCTGCTGGGGGTCAGAATAAATTTCAAATATTGGCCTCAAAAACTGTCTCTGACTAAATTTAATGTGATCAGACTTTTTGAGAATTTTATGCCTCAGGACTTTGTTGAAAACAACAGAGCAAAGAAAGAGACAGTAAAAACAAACAAACAAATAAAAAACAGTGTTGGTAAAATCCACTGTTATCCCAGGATGCCTGTGTAGGTGCCTAAGTTTGCACCCTCTGAGGGGTGACATCAAAAGGTTCACATAGTGGGGGAAACAGGCTTTACTAACATAGCCAGGCCAAGTCACAAAACAAATAGACAAGCAACAACAAAAACAATGAGTGGATGAAGGGAGGTGAATCAGTACCTAAGGAAGCTAAAATATATTACTTGAACTCTACAGATTTCAACAAAAATTACAAAATGTGCTGTCAGAGAAAAATTATACTGGACATAGTAAAATTTGAAAGTAAGACTTTATTCCTTGAGGTTGAATTGAACTCCAAATACAACAGGGACAGCAGGGTATTTATAATAAACTGGCAGGGATTAAAAATTACTAAGAGGAACTTGATTAGATATTAAGGGTTAGGGAAGAGGAACTTTAATGCATTGTAAGGTTGGGAGGATTCTTGCTAAAACTGGGATCAACAAGATTCTCTGCTAAAACTGTTCTTGACAGTCCAAGGACAGGGCCTAGTCATGAAGAGGGCTCAAAGGAGCCTGATTAAACTTTGGTCAAGAAAATAATACTTGCCCTAACTGGTTTGGCTCAGTGGATAGAGTGTCGGCCTGCGGACTGAAGGGTCCCAGGTTCGATTCCAGATTCCGGTCAAGGGTATGTACCCTGGTTGCAGGCACATCCCCAGTAGGGGGTGAGCTGATTGATGTTTCTCACTCATCGATGTTTCTAACTATTCCTCTCACTTCCTCTCTATAAAAAAATCAATAAAATATATTAGAAAAAAAAGAAAAAAAAAGAAAGTAATACTTATCAATGTAAAGAAACAGGAATATGAGCCACAAACACAGGAAAGAGAAGGCAAAACGAACTGCTTGTGAGAGGGACAAGATATCAGATTGAACATACAAAGCCTTCAAAGTAGCCATTATAAGTATCTTCAAGGAACTAAAGGAAACCATGCTTAAAGAAATAATGAAAGATATGAAGACAATGCTTCATCAAACATAGAATATCAATAAAGATTAAGATAATTTTTAAAACAAAATGGAAACTGAAGTTGAAGAATATAATGAAAATGAAAAATTCATTGGAGATACTCAAAGCAGATTTCAACTGGAAAAAGAAAATATGAGTGAAGCTGAAGAATGACAAATAGAGATTATGCAATCTAAAGAACAGGGAGAAGCCCAGCAGGCATGGCTCAGTGGTTGAGTGTTGACCTATAACCAAGAGGTCACTGTTTGGTTCCTGGTTCAAACTCCGGTCAGGGAACAAGACAAGGATACCTGCTCTCACCACTATTATACTGAAATTTCTAGTCAGAGAAATTCAGCAAGAAAAAGTAAATAATCAAATCTAAGATCCCCATCAAGATGGTGCTGCAGGTAAATGCAGTACTACTAGAATCCTCCAACAACCACATCAAAATTAAAATGAAACTACAGAACAACCATCATTCAGAACTGTCTAAAATATAGCCAAACAGAAATCCAAAAACTAAGAATATAATAGAGTCCAGATGGCATGGCCCAGTGACCTATGAACCAAAAGGTCACGGTTTGATTCTCAGTCAGGACACATGCCGGGTTGCGGGCTCAATCCCCACCCAGTGTGGGGCACACATGAGGCAGCCTATCAATGATTCTCTCTCATCATTGATGTTTCTACCTCTCCCTTCCTCTCTGAAATAAATAAAATATATTTAAGAAAAAAAAATAACAGGGAGAAAACAGAATGAACAAATGTGATCAGAGACTAAGGAAAATGTAACACACCTTTAAATAAACCAATATTTGTGCAATGCAAGTATCTGAAGGAAAGGAAAGAAAAATTAGTAGAAAATTATTCAAAGAAAAAAAAATAGCTGAAAACTTCCCAGATTTGCATTTATTTATTTATTTATTTATTTATTTATTTATTTATTTATTTTTAAATCTTTATCATTGAAAGTTTTACATAGGTCCTCCTTTCCCCCCATTCACCACTTCCAGCCCGCTCCCATTCCCCCCCACCCCACCACCACCACCAGGCCCTCACCATCCCACTGTCTGTGTCCATGGGTTATGCATATATGCATACAAGTTCATTTGTTGATCTCTTCCCACCCACCCTCCCCTGCCTTCCCTCTGAGGTTCAACAGTCTGTTCATGCTTCTATGTCTCTGGGTCTATTTTTGATCATCGGTTTATTTGGTTCATTAGATTCCACATATGAGGTTCATGTGATACCTATCTTTCTCTGACTGGCTTATTTCACTCAACATAATGCTCTTCAGGTCCTTCCATGCTGTTGCAAATGGTAAGAGTGCTTTCTTTTTTTTTATTGTTGCATAGTATTCCATTGTGCAAATGTACCACAGTTTTTTAATCCACTCATCTTGTGATGGGCACTTAGGCTATTTCCAGTTCTCAGCTATTGTAAATTGCACTGCTATGAACATAAGTGTGCATATATTCTTTGTGATGAGTGTTTCAGGTTTCTTAGGATATATTCCTAGAAGTGGGATCACTGGGTCAAATGTCAGTTCCATTTTTAATTTTTTGAGAAAACTCCGTACTGTTTTCCACAGTGGCTGCACCAGTCTACATTCCCACAAGCAGTGTACTAGGGTTCCCTTTTCTCCACAACCTCGCCAACACTTGTTGTTTGCTGTTTTGTTGATAGCCATTCTGACAGGTGTGCTTTTAAAAAGTAGAAAAAGAAGAGCAAACTAACCTAAAAGCAACCAGAAGGATATCATAAGAATTACAGAATTAATGAAATGCAGAAGAAAAAATGTAATGAAAATTAACATTATCAGAAATTGGTTCTTTGATAAATAAAATTGGCAGACCTTAACTAGATTGAAAAGAAAGAGAAAATGCAAAGTACTAAAATCAAGAATAAAAGAGGGGATAGTACAATAAACTTTATTGAAATAGATATAAACTATAAGGGAATATTATAAATGATTGTATGCCAACAAAGTTGATAGCTTAGATTAAATGAACACATTTATATAAAAGACATGAACTACTGAAACTGACTCAAGATGTAATAGAAATAATGTCCAAAGACTCTTTTTTAAAAAATATATTTTATTGGTTTTTTACAGAGAGGAAGGACGAGGGATAGAGAGTTAGAAACATTGATGAGAGAGAAACACCGATCAGCTGCCTCCTGCACACTCCCCACTGGGGATGTGCCCGCAACCAAGGCACATGCCCCTGACCAGAATCGAACCAGGGACCCTTGAGTCCTCAGGCCGACGCTCTATCCACTGAGCCAAACTGGTTAGGGCATGTCCAAAGACTTTTAACAAATTTGATCAAAAACATGAATCTACACATCAAAGAAGCTTAACCAACTCCAAGTAGAATAGACAAAAGAGATCCACCTTAAGATATTTTATAATCAAATTGCTAAAGGACAAAGACAGAGAAAAAATTCCAAAGGCAACAATAACAGTAACTTCTCACATATAAAGGATACCCAACAAGAATATTGTTCCAATTTGTGGTTTTAATTTGCATTTCCCTAATAATTAATGATGTTGAACATATTTTTATATTACTTTTGGCCAACTACACATTTTTTTGCAGAAAGGTTTTTTGCCAATTTTTTAATTGGATTGCTTGTCATTTTGTTGTTGAGTTGTAGGAGTACTTTATTTTGGATAGTAGACCCTATTAGATATATGAATTATAAATATTGTCACCCTCGCTAGGTTGTCTTTTCACTTTCTTGATAGTGTTTTTTGATGCACAAAAGTTTTTAATTTTGATGAAGCACACTTTATATGTTTTTATTTTATTGCATTTTTTTTATCATGCTTTTGGTGTTAATTTTAAGAATCTGTTGCTTAATACAATGTCACAGCACCCAACCCTGGATTCTGTTCACACAGCTCCAGTTCATCACCCTCCCTCTGCCGGAGCCCAAGGTGAGGGGCTGCATAGGAAATTTTGTTTGTTAGTCCTTTAAGACGGTGACTGCATTTCCAGCCAGCCGTCTCTCCCTGGCATACTTCAACCCTGCTTTTCACAGGCAGATGTTATGTGAGCACCTTTCTCAGTTCTGGTGCTCTTTGCTGGGGGGCCCCAGAATTCTCAGTGGCAACTCCCCACAGCTAAGATATCTCTCCCGGAACTTCAGCTGCTGTCTGTGGGATCCTAGCCAGCCCTTTCGAGCCTCCGCCCTTCCTACTAGTCTCTATGCAGTCTCCACTTTCCGACCTTGGTTATCAGGGTTCTCTCCAGTTAGTCTTCAGTTGATTATTCAGTATTTCTTTTTTGTATTTTAGTTGTAATTCCAGTGTGGCCCTCGGAGCATGTCTGTGTAGCATCCACTTACTCTGCCACCATTTTTAATCTCCTTGTAATATATTCTTCATTTCATTTCATGTATTCTGACTGGTTCTTTATTATGTGTTCTAGTTCCATTTTTATGTTTCCTATCTCTTTGGTGAAGTTTTCATTAAGTTCATCTAGTCTTCACCTAAGTTCATTGAGCATCCTTATAACCAGTGTTTTGAACTCTGCATCTAATAGATTGCTTGTCTCTGTTTTAGTTCTTTTCTGGAGTTTTGTTCTGTTCTTTCTTTTGGGAGATGTTTCTTTGTCTCCTTTTTTGGCAGCCTCCCTGTGTTTGTTTCTATGTATTAGGTAGAGCTGCTATGTCTCCTGGGCTTGGTAGAATGGCCTTTTGTAGTAGGTGTTCTGTGGGGTCCAGTGGCACAGCCTCCCTGATAACCTAAGCCAGGCACTCCAGGTGGGCTCCACCATGTGTGCTGTGTACACCCTTCTGTTGTGCTTGAACTTTGATTGCTATTGGCATATCAATGGGAGGGATTTACCCCCAGGCTGATTGGCTGCAAGAACTGCAATAACTGCAACCACTATGGAGGATTCGCTGTGCAGGGGCTCACCCCATTGAGCAGGACTTACTTCAACTGGACTCTGATGCTTACTCTTTCTATTCCTTGATTGTGTGACTTGTGGAAGTGGCTCTGGAGCCTCCTGGAGGTGCAGGCCAAGGTCAGCTGCCACCTGTGTCCTGCCTGGGACCACAGGGCATGAGCTACAAAGTGATCTACAAGTAAATGCTACTTTTGCTGGGTTTAGAGATGCCCAGGAGAGGCCAAGCTGTGAACCAAGGCTGGCTGCCACTAGTGCCAGGACTGGGGACACTTAGCAAGAGGTATGGGGCACCCCTCCCAGGCCAGATGCTGTTTATTTGACAGATTTGAGAAAAGTTTGAAGTATGAGCCAAGACAGGCCATTAATATGGAAAAGCCACTAGAAGTAGCTTGGGTGGGCCCACAAGTTGGGTGGGATATGATCTCAGGGAATTACCAGGGTGGGGTGAACAGTGTTAGCCACGTTAATGGAGACTTAGATACGGTGTCCACCTCCTGGCTCTGTGGGGGAAGGGCTCAGTAAAGGCACAATGGTCTTTGCCAGCACTTCTGTCTTGGTGAAAGCTGCCCCCGCCTCAGCTCTTGCCAAGATACCAGATAATTCAGTTTCTCCCTGTATGTCCTTGGTGCCTTTCAAGCTGCTGCCCGAGCCTTGTAATTCAGAGGGAGTGAGTCCAAGTAAATCTGTGTGGGGGCCCTTTGAAAGGACCGCCTGGGAATCCAGCAGCTCTCTGTCTCATTCAGCTACAATACAGAATGGTTTTTATAGCCAGGTTATGGGGATTTCTCTTGCTGGCACCCCTCTGGACTGGGGGGCCTGGGGCCTGGTGTGGGGCTAGGACCTCTCACTCATGAGGGAAACTCTGCAGCTGAGATATCCCTCTCAATTTTTTAAAAAAAATATATTTTAATTGATTTTTAGAGAGAGAGGAAGGAAGAGGGGGGGAGAGAGAGAGAAACATTAATGTGAGAGCCAAACATCAATTGGCTGCCTCCTGCATACTCCCTCCTGAGCATGTGCCCTGACCAGAAATAAAACTGGCAGCCTCTTGGTGCATGGGACAATGCCCAACCAACTGAGCCACACCAGCCAGGGCTGCCCCTCTCAATTTTTATATTATTTTAAAAAATATATTTTTATTGATTTCAGAGAGGATGGGTGAGAGAGAGAGAGGCAGAAACATCAGTGATGAGAAAAAATCACTGATAGGCTACCTCCTGTGTGCCCCACATTGGGGATAGAGCCCGCAACCCGGCATATGTCCTGACCGGGAATTGAACCATGACCTTGGTTCATAGGTCAATGCTCAACCACTGAGCCAGGCTATCTGGGCTCTTTTTTTTTTTTTTTTTTTAATATATTTTATTGATTTTTTACAGAGAGGAAGGGAGAGAGATAGAGAGTTAGAAACATTGATGAGAGAGAAACATCGATCAGCTGCCTCCTGCACATCTCCCACTGGGGATATGCCCGCAACCCAGGTACATGCCCTTGACCGGAATCGAACCTGGGACCCTTCAGTCCGCAGGCCGACGCTCTATCCACTGAGCCAAACCGGTTTTGGCTATCTGGGCTCTTTATTGTATTCATAGTTATTGGATTTCTGTTTGGTTATATTTTAGACAGTTCTGTAGAATGATGGTTGTTCTGTAGTTTCATTTTAATTTTGATGTGGTTGTTGGAGGATTCTAGTAGTATTGCATTTACCTGTGGCACCATCTTGATAGGGATCCTAGATTTGATTAATTACTTTTTCTTGCTTAATTTCTCTGACTAGAAATTTCAGTATAATAGTGGTGAAAGCAGGTATCCTTGTCTTGTTCCTGATCTTACGTAGAAAGCTTTCCATCTTTCACATATTGAGTATAATTTAGCATTGACTTTTTCATAAATACCCTTTATTATGTTGAGACAATCCTCTTAAATTCCTGGTTTTTTTAGTGTTGTTGTTTTTTTTATCATGAAAGACTGTTAGAGTTTGTCAAATGCTTTTTCTGCATCAATTGAGATAATGATGTATTTTTCATTTTCTTATATTAATGTAATTTTTATATGTTGAATCACTCCTTGCATATTTTTGAATAATTTCCAATTTATCATAATGTAAAGTTTTCTTTAATATGCTTCTGGCTTAGTTTTCTAGTATGTTGTTGAGGATTTTTGTATCAATATGCATCAGGACTTTGGAGGTGATGGATATGTTTATGGCTTATAGTGTGGTAAATAAACAAACCAGTAAAATATGTACATACCATATGAGCAAACACTTCCACTGTTTTGTATTACCATAGAAATATAGGTACACGCATGCACAGGAAAGCATAGATAGAGGTCTATTGTGGCATTGTATGTAAGAGCCAAAATATTGAAAATAGCCTAAGTCATCACAAGGGAAAAGGCAAATAAACTGTGATTAACCTGTATCAAAAAAAACTACAGTCATGCCCTAGCTGGTTTGGCTCAGTGAATAGAGGGTTGGCCTGTGGACTGAAGGGTCCTGGGTTCAATTCTGGTCAAGGACACATGCCTGGGTTGTGGGCTCGATCTCCAGTAGGGGGCATGTAGGAGGCAGCCTATCAATGATTCTCTCTCATCATTGATGTTTCTATCTCACGCTCCCTCTTCCTTTCTCTCTGAAATCAATAAAAATATATTTTTTAAAAATACTACAGTTATTAAAAAGAATGAGATTCTTATATTGAAGCATCTTTAGGAATATTGTTAAGTAAAAATAATATGACAATAACTATAATATAATATTTAGTTAAAATGCAAAACAGAAATATGTAAATTTCTAAATGGATATACTTCAAATTGTGTTTAATTGTGGGCAGGGAATTGAAATTGGAGGTGTGGTGAAAGCAGTATATTAAGATGAAAGAGGCTAGCTCAGTGGCTTTAGAACAATTTATTACTTCTTCATGTCATAGTTCAATGAGAATTACTGGCTCTTTTGGGTGGCTCTGCTCCATTGATTATTCAGGTTTCTAGCGTGCATTCATCTCACAGTCATGTGTTCCAGATGGCACACATGGTTTCCAAGGTTACTGAAAGGAGAGTGGAGAGACCACCCAGCCATGTTTATAAGTATTAGAAGTGTCTTATATTACATTTGATAGCCCCAACATATGTGCAAAGGAGGCTAGGAAATGTAAGAGAACACATACGTTTTGATTAATAATTCTTACTTTCCAGAATCTATTCCATAGAAATAAAAATACCAGTAAATTTGATATCTGTACAAGCATGTTAATTGCAGGCAGAATTGTTTTAAATGGGTAAAACATAGAAATTATTTGAATGTTAATTAACAGGGGAATGGTTTGAGTAATGTAAGGTACATTCAAACTATAGAAAATATATTTATTCGCATTTGTATGTACTTACCTCTGCAAAATCCTATAAGACTTCCAAGCTGAAATAAAGACATAGATAAGTAACTCAAAAATCATATGAGGAAATGCACAACAATGGTGAAGGTAGCTACATGGGTAAATATAAAAGTAAGTAGTTTTGCATATTTGGTTTATAACGCCTCTTGTTTTCTATATTACTTAAAAGACAAATGCATAAAACAATAATTATAAATCTACTAGAGGCCCAGTGCATGAAATTTGTGCACTCGGGAGGGGGTGGTCCCTCAGCCCGGCCTGTGCCCTCTCACAGTCCAGGAGGCCCGCGATGGATTGCCCCAAAGAGGTAGGCCCTGCCCTCCTGACCAGTGCTCTTGGATGGATCGCCCCTGCAGAGGGAGGCCTCGCCCACCTGCCACAGCCCACTGGTCGGTAGCCTGGGCCTCCCTCTGCAGGGCGATCATGGGGTGATGACTGGACCCCTGACCAATCACATCACACCCGCCTTGGCTGGCCTGGTGCCAGTGGGTGTCATAGTGTGGTCGTCTGGAAGGTCGTCCAGACAGTTGTTCTACTGTTTGGTCATTTGGTCGATTTGCATATTACGCTTTTATTATTGTAGATGTTAATGTGCACAACCACCATAGACCATATTTCAGTTGAGTTGTACAGGAGTCTCCTTTATAACCAAAGAGCCTAATAGCTTATAATTCATAATGAAGGGCACCTGAAAGTCATAATGTAATATAATATTTAGTTAAAATACAAAACAGAAATATATAAGTTTCTAAATGGATAATCATCAAACTGATAAGTGTTTAATTATGGGGAGGAGATTAATTGAAATTGGAGGTGCGATTAAAGTATATTAAAATAAACTAAGTAGCCCTGGCTGGTATGCTCAGCGGTTAGAGCATTGACACAAGCACTGAAAGGTCTCAGGTTCGATTCCTGGTCAAGGACATGTACCTGGGATGCAGGTTAGGTTCCTAGCCCTCTCACATCAATATTTCTTTCTCTCCCCCTTCCTTCTACTCTTTCTAAAAATCAATGGAAAAAAATAACCTCAGGTGAGGATTAACAAAAAAACAAAAAAAGATGAACTAAGTAATTCATTAATGTGACATTATTATTTGTGGTAATAGCCACATAAAATATATAATGTCCTTATTTAACAACTAGAGGACCAGTTCACAAATTCGTGCACTGGTGGGGTCCAGTCAGCCTGCCCTGATGGGGATCAATTGGGGGTGGGGCCGGCTGGGGGGAGGGGCCACGGTTGTTCCAGTCATTCTGGTAGTTCTGCCATTCAGTCATTGGGCTTTTATTATATAGGATAATCCTGGAGATGTAGCAATATAATAAATTCATTCTTTTCAATTACTGTGTAGTTTTCTTGGTATAGATAGACCACAGTTTATTTAAAATTTCCCTTTCGATGACAGGCTATCTTCAATATCTTGGCTATTAAAAAAAATGCCACAATAGACATCTATCTATGCTTTCCTGTGCTCATGTGTATCTATATCCCCATGGTAATACAAAACAGTAGAAGTGCTGGGTCATATAGAATGCACATTTTTTTACTGCTTTATTTGTCTTTTTGTTTTTCATTTGTAAAAGCTATTGTGGTATTAGAGATATTTTCCCATGATCTGTCATGGTACTGCAAATATTTTCTCCCAGGTTATTTGTCTTTGGACTTTTGATATGTTTTCTTTATAACTTCTGGATTTTCTTTCATGCTTAAGAAGATAATCACATCACAAATTATACATTATTTCTTACTTAATTTTTATTTCAATATTTTATTTTTAATTTTTTAAACTAAATTTTTATTGATTTCAGAGAGGGAGAGGGAGAGGGCGAGAGAGAAACATCAATGATGACAGAATCATTGATCAGCTGCCTCCTGCACACCCCACACTGGGGATCGAGCCCGCAACCCGGGCATGTGGCCTGACCAGAAATAAAACTGTGACCTCCTGGTTCATAGGTTGACATCAATCACTGAGCCACACCAGTCCAGCTGAATTTTGCACTTTTAATAAGCACTCTAGATGTAAGGAGCTACCTTTGTTAAGAGTTCTGTTATACAATGTTGCAATAATGTTATAGACTGAATTTGGTGAATGATCCCTTTCCTATTTCTCTAGAAATAGATTACTGCCAATTTTATGCAGTCAGAAATAAAATACAGTGGGGCCTTGACTTACGAGTTTAATTCGTTCCGTGATGGAGCTCGTTAAGGAGCTTGTAACTCAAATTACTCTGTCAACTCAGAGCAAAAAAATTGGGCCGAGAGACGGCTCGTATCTCGGAAAAACTCATTAGTCGGGACACTCGTAAGTCAAGGCCCCACTGTACTTATGTTTATATACATATGTATATACATATATTTTGTAAGACTAAAATATATACACATATCACATATATACACTAAATATATAACACACATATGTATATATGTACACTAAAAGTATATATTTTATATATATTTATAAATAATATGTTATATATTATATATTAGTCTCACAAAGAATTTTTACAAATTTCAGCAGGGGAAAGGAGAGAGAGAGAGAGAGATTATTCCTTTAGATCTATTTCCTGAATCACTTCGTATAATTTACGCATGCCCCGAAGACTCTTCTGAATGAGTAAGGCAGGCCTGCCAGGAGCCTTCAGGAGGAGAATATTTCATGAGAAAAGGGAAACAAAACCTTAGTCCTTAGATTTAGAGCAAAAACTCCGACTACAGCATGCTATCTTTTTCTCAACCTTTTATCAGAGTCCGACCCCCAAAATGGACTCATCATGTCTGACTCCTATGGAGAGGAGGGATTGTGGCACTGAAAAACCAAAAGGGGCTGTTTTGCTAACAACAAGTATTCCTAGGACAATCCCCACCTGTGTTAAGTGTCATTATAAAGGAGACTGAGGCTTCAGAAAACAGAGTGGGGAGTTCAACCCACTGGGGACTCCAGGTAACTCAGTGGGGATTTGGCACTCAGCTCCAGTGCCCCATCGGCAGTGGGGCCAGCAGAGAGCAAAGGACCCAGCAGACTTGGCAGGACCCAAGGGAGACAGGGGTGGAGCTCACCAGCGCAGGACTGGCATAGAAACTCCTACCTCCCTGCCTGTTGGACTTGTTCTGGATCAGGGGTTGAGTCATGCCAGGGCCCTCCCTCAAATTACTATGTTCTGTGGTGGGTTGGGGTCCTACACAGCTGGGAACATGAGCCCACCAAGCACAACTCCTTTCTTCTCCACAGCTGCCCTCTGAGGCAAATGTTTTCCCCATGAAAAGACCAGGTCTTAAGCAAGTGTGTCTGTAATAATTGCCAGTTTTATTCCTCTGGCTAAGAGATCCAGAGGTGATTTAAAGTTTATATTCCTAGCTCTGTTATAAGAGTTTAAGTCTTTCACTGCCTTTCAAATGCCATTTACAAGTTCTTTAGCTGTGTCTGTTTATTTTTAGCTTTTTGTGACACAAATAATACACACACATATATATAGATATTCATTTTTTTGGGAAAATGAGAAGATACAGATAGGTTAAAAAAAGAAATAAAGTACAGATCACACAGTCACTATTAATGGTTTGGTGTATAATAATTCAGACTTTTTGCATTATAGTGCATATAAATGGTCATTATATGTGTGTATATATAATGTTTTACAATGTATTTTTTCCATTTACAATATTCAATGAGCATCTTCTCATGCAAATGAATGAAACATCCTATTAAATGAATGAGACTGGGTCTAAAGATGAGATGTTGGTAACAAGAGTCATATGTAAATCAAAGGAATATTGAAGAATTGGAGTAAAATGATAGCAAATATTTAGCAAGAAAATCCACACCAAAAGAACCCAGTGGTAGCTATATTAATAACAGATAATAACTGAATTCAGGCGGAAAATGCATCAAATGTGAAAAGGAGGGTCTCAGGAATGCCGATGGTTAGAATGCAGAGCCCTAAACTCCTTTCTCAGACCCCTTATCTCTTCCCAACACCTTTCCGTCTCATCTCCCTCTCTTGTCATTTCTTCATTATTAAAATGCTTGTAATCTATGTCCTCTTTAAATTCCTCGAGAGACTGAAGCAGTCTTTGCCTAAAATTCCCTTCAGTTTGCTGGCGTTCACATTCTCGATAGGGGCATTCTTCTCTCTTTGGCATGGGGCTCTTGGCTTTCCCTTCATTTTCTTTGCAGGGTTTTTGCATGATGTAGTTGTTTCCTGCTTAAGTCTAGGGAGAAAATGTAGAGTAAAATTGCTTGTCAATTTCTCTTTGAAGCAAGATGCTCACCTAATTCCCCACCTCTGCCAAACAGGTCCAGCCCTCAGAAGTTTGAGATTCCACCCCTTCCCAAACCTCCCCCCTTCTCTACTTTCCCCTCCCTCAGCAACCCACCAATTATCCAGCAGACAAGGCTAATGGAAGACTAAGAGTGAGCTGTGAACCTGCAAATTTTAACAGCTCTCTACCTTCCCAACACTCACCCGCAGAGACCCAGGTCTAGTATTTCCCTCTCTCTGACCTGTGAGAAATAGGGATAGTTTCTTCCTCTTTTTCTTGCCTGGAGATGTCTGTGAACCCAGATCCTGGGACCTGCAGACAGAAAGGAAGGGGGAGGGGAAAGGAGAGTTCTCTGGGGGATTCACCAGCCCCAACGGTAAGAGGAACGTTATTATTTGGAATCGAGGACCCTCATAACCATCGTTGACCAACATTTCCTACCTCCTGGCTCCCCTCCGGTCCCTATCCCTTCCTCCTGGATCTCTGTCTCCACTCCCAACCCCCTAACCCTTGGGCCTAGTCCTTGCAAGGCCCACTGTTCCCTCCCTCCCCACCCTCTCAAGCTGGCGTTGAATGAGACGAATTATTTTATATCTATCTCTAAATTTCTCTGTCTGCATCCCAGAATTCCAGCCGTTCTCCACACACCAGCCCACACCTCGTTTCCTTCAACAGAATTGGAGAGAGAAGGATATGGATAAAGAGAAAGCTTACCAATCTGAGAGAAGCTTATTATTTCTAAACTGTCATTGAATCCCTGAGTGTCTTTCAGGAGACTTCCACCTACTTCAGCCTCCCCTCCTACCCCCTTTCAAAAAATACAATTATCTCCGATGAGACTGCAGAGGTTTGGGGAAAGCCATTAGATTCAGCCATTATCACCCCAGGGGGACCAACGGTTCCCTCACACCAACCTGCTGGGATTTAAGGAATTCACGTCCTCCTTCTCTAGGCCACAAGCACCAATGCCTGCAGGGCAGTAAGGAGCTGGTACCCAGAGGAGAAAGAAACCTGAGAATATAGGAACTTCATGTCAGCTCTTGGTCACGTGAGTATTATGTCATCCTCCAACTCTGGTCCCCATTTTCCCCTCCCACCAGCTGTGCTGCAGAAGTGGAATGGCTAATCAACTTCCCACCCCCCACCACACCCGGCCCTGTCACTCATTTTTGTCATTGTTAAAGCCAGAAGTCAAAAGTGGCCCCTTCTTTCTGTGGATAAAATTTGTCTTTCTCTGATTACCAGAGAAGGGCTGCATCTTTCCATAGTCATATTAACCATTGTTACTTTTTAGTGGCTGTGTTGACAGAGAGGATTAGTCATTCTCTTCTAAGCCACAGGAACAGAAAGGTAACAGTCTTCCCCCTACCCTACCACCCACCAGTCAGTAATAGCCACCATTTCCTCTGCAGTTCAATTCTTGAAACTACGGACAAAAAGGGGCCATGTGCTAACCTGACAAGTTCAGGAAAGTCCTGCATGTTGGCCTTACAAACTCAGAGACCTAAAGTAATCACATACAATGGTCTGATATTAAAACTTTTAAACTAAAAGTGGCTCATGGTAGGTAGTCACGTCCTAAGACAGTATTTTTCCCTAACGAAGGTCAATCTTCATCTTAACTAAGCCTGTCTGCTGTCTTTTTGCATCTAGGATAACATACCTGATAAACTTGCCTTTGCAATAACAAAGTAATTTACTTCCCCACCCCTCATCCCTCAAAGCACAGGCATTGCACCAGAGCAGACTGCAAGTCATGTTAATTGTTGACTGTTAACTATCCTGTATTCACCTATGTAAAAGAAGCATATATCATTTTACTTTTTATCCAATCCCAGAGGTTTCCCCTCTTTGCCTTCTCCCACCTCGGTAATCTATCACTAATGAATTTCATTGTAATGTATAAAATAAGATGCAAAACTGCCACTTTCTGGAGCACCTTCTCAAATCTGTTGAGATTTTGCTTCCTTGAAATTGTCGGTTTGGCTCAAATAAACTCACAAAAATTCTCTACATGTTTGAATATTTCTTACATTGACAAAACAAAATTGGAGCAGGTAGGGTAAATTGAAAAACTCAATGATCGGGATTTTGTTTTTCACCTTTGTTCTGATAATTTCTTATCCTTTTCTATAAATTTATTGTATTTTTTAATAATCAGAAATATAACAACAATCAGAAATAGAATCCAAATATGCACATTTGGAAAAAAGATTCAAAATAGGAAGATAAAAAGACCCAGCCACCTGTTTCTGTTGCTGAGTCATAAGATAAATATAAACCCTCCAGGCAGACACATTTTTTGAAGTTTAAAATGTACAGGGCAGCTGGATAGGCTACCCTTTTGAAGCACTCTTAGATATGTGAAACACTTTCATTACGTGAACTACTGAAGCCATAATTCCACAGTACCTTGCCCTTCGATTTTTTAGATCTCAAAAGTCAGTCATAAAAATTTACTAGTTCAACCTCAGTATCACGTACTCTCTATTCCAGTTTGTACCAAGCCCTTTTATTTCCTTCAATGATGTACTCAAAAAATCCTACCTTTCCTCAACACTCTCATTCAGAATCAAATAGCTTTTCATCTCCATCCTTAGACCTTATTCAGCCACAATGGGTAATTAGAAGCACTAACAAAAACTGGCCACTTTTCAGACACTAATTTTTTTGTTGCTAAGGATTTTGATACTAATCTAAGTGTATTTGTTGTTGATTTGTTAGCTTCAAACAGATGCAACAGTAAGAGGGATGTGTTCTTAAAATTTGTTTTTAGGGCCAGCCTGTGTGGCTCAGTGGTTGAGGGTAGATCTTTGAACCAGGAGGGCATGGTTTGATGAACCAGGAGGATTCCAGGTCCTGGCACTTACAAGTGTAGGTTTGCTGATTCGGTCCCCAGTGGGGGACATACAGGAGGCAGCAGATCAATGATTCTCATCATTGATGTTTCTATTTCTCTCTCTCCCTCTCCCTTCCTCTCTGAAATCAATAAAAATATATTTAAAAAAAGCAAAATACAAACTTGTTTTTAGAAAGACTGTGGCTCATTATGAATGCAAAGTTGCCACTAACCAGTTTGATGGACTAGTAAATGGTTCCAGAAAATACTTTAAAAGAGAGAAGAGGTCTTAAAAAGAATGAAATATTGTTATCACAGTTATTAAGGAATGGTTAGTTGTGATAGAGGCCAAAGATTTGTTGGTGGGGTGGGGAACTCCTGAATCCTCTGTAAACAGCTTTTCATGCAGTTGGTTAGACTTATGGTTTTCAAATGGCTGAAGGGCTACAGGTGCTGAAGATTTTGACATTATTAGTGAGAAGTATAGCTTTGAACAGATCTGAGTTTGAATTAATTGCATTTACTTACCTATTGTTTAACCTGAGATTTAAAGATTGGATATTTAAAGTTCCCTGTGCCTCACTGGGCTGGTGTGGCTCAGATGGTTGATTGTTGACCTATGAACTAGGAAGTCACAGTTCCATTCGGGTGAGGACACATGCTCCAGTTGCAGGCTCAATCCCATAGAGGGCGTGCAGGAGGCAGCCGATCAGTAATTCTCTCTCATCATTGATGTCTCTATCTCTCTCTCCCTCTCCCTTCCTGTCTGAAATAAAAAATATATATGAATAAAAAATTAAAAAATAAAGTTCCCTGTGCCTCATCTATAAAATGTGGCTAATAGTTCTAAGTACTTTACAGAGTTGTCATGATTAAATGATATAATTTATATAAAGCATTTAGTACATGACTAACAAATATCAAGTGCCCCAATAAACAACAGGCTTCAATGGTTACCTCCTAAGGATCTTAGGAATCCCTCCAGTTCTCACTTTGGTTCCATTGCCACTCCAGTAATGCAAGAAGCCATAAATTCCTGGATCACTCCAGAAACATTTACTGATCTCCTTGTCTTACATCTTGCCACCTTCAATAGAATAATGATGCCAAACAACAGATATACTCATATCACTGCTCTTCATTATTTTACTTCATTCTCCAAAAATCCCATTAGATAGGGACATCTTTCATTGATCCTCTAAACATTTCACAGAGTACATCTCTGTTTATAAGTAAAAGCTTGTGTGAAAATACACGCAAATATAAGCAAAGTAAGATATTGAGTTAGATTTGAGCTTTTTTCCTGGTAATGGCTGATGGGACTCATAAGTAATGACAGAGAGACATTATGTGGAAAGGTTAGAGGTGGGAAGCGAGAGTACACCATTGTACAGTTCTTACATGAATTGGTATAGTAGTACTTGAAGCTAAATTGTAAGTTAATAATGCATATTATAAACTTTAGAGTAAACACTAAAAATAAGGTCAAGGGTTATAGCTAATCATCCAAAGTGGAAATAAAATAGTAAAATAGCGTTAATTATTTTTTTAAATGTATTTTATTGATTTTTTTTACAGAGAGGAAGGGAGAGGGATAGAGAGTTAGAAACATCGATGAGAGAGAAGCATCGATCAGCTGCCTCCTGCACACCCCCTACTGGGGATGTGGCCGCAACCAAGGTACATGCCCTTCACCGGAATCGAACCTGAGACCCTTCAGTCCCCAGGCCGACGTTCTATCCAGTGAGCCAAACCAGCCAGGCTAATTATTATTTTTTAAAGCAGAGATAGAGGGTAAAAAGGAACAACAATGAAAAGATGACATATGAAAGCAAATAGCAAAATACTAGATTTAAATCAATCACATTATACTTACAATAAATATTCATTGTTTAAGTACTCCAAGTAAAAGTGAGAGATTGAAGGATTGGGTAAAAATTCTAACCACTTATACACCAATAGTGAACTTTCAGAAAGAGAGACTAAAAAAACAATCCCATTTACCACTGCACCAAAAAAATTAAGCTACCTAGGAATAAGCTTAACTAAAGAGGTAAAAGACCTCTACTCAGAAAACTACAGGACGTTGAAAAAAGAGATAGAGGAAGACATAAACAGATGGAAGAACATACCCTGTTCATGGATTGGTAGAATCAACATCATTAAAATGTCCATACTACCCAAAGCAATCCATAAATTCAACGAACTTCCCATTAAAATACCAACGGCATATTTCACAGATCTAGAATGAACTCTCCAAAAATTCATCTGGAATAAAAAAAAGACCCCGAATAGCTGCAGCGATCTTGAGAAAGAACAAAGTAGGTGGGATCTCAATACCAGATATCAAGCTGTATTACAAAGCCACTGTTCTCAAAACTGCCTGGTACTGGCACAAGAACAGGCATATAGATCAATGGAATAGAATAGAGAGCCCAGAAATTGGCCTGAACCAATATGCTCAAATAATATTTGACAAAGGAGGCAAGAACATACAATGGAGTCAAGATAGTCTCTTCAATAAATGGTGTTGGGAAAATTGGACAGATACATGCAAGAAAATGAAACTAGACCACCAACTTACACCATACACAAAAATAAACTCAAAATGGATAAAGGACTTAAATGTATGACGAGAAACCATAAAAATTCTAGAAGAATCCAATGGCAACAAAATCTCAGACATATGCCAAAGCAATTTCTTCACTGACACAGCTCCTAGGGCACTTGAAACTAAAGAGAAAATGAACAAATGGGACTACATCAAAATAAAAAGCTTCTGCACAGCAAAAGAAACCATCAACAAAACAACAAGAAAGCCCAGTGCGTGGGAAAACATATTTGCCAATGTCATATCTGATAAGGGCCTAATCTCTAAAATTTATAGGGAACTCATACAACTTAACAAAAGGAAGATAAACAATCCAATCAAAAAATGGGCAAAGGATCTAAATAGACACCTTTCAAAAGAGGACATTCAGAAAGCCAAGAGACATATGAAAACATGCTCAAAGTCACTAATCATCTGAGAGATGCAAATCAAAACAACAATGAGGTACCATCTCACACCTGTCAGAATGGCTATCATCAACAAATCCACAAATGACAAGTGCTGGAGAGGATGTGGAGAAAAAGGAACACTTGTGCACTGCTGGTGGGAATGCAGACTGGTGCAGCCACTATGGAAGACAGTATGGAGTTTCCTCAAAAAACTAAAAATGGAACTCCCATTTGACCCTGTCATCCCACTTCTAGGAATATATCCCAAGAAACCTGAAACAAGAATCAGAAAGGATATATGCAGCCCTATGTTCATAGCAGCACAATTTACCATAGCTAAGATCTGGAAGCAGCTTAAGTACTCCAAGTAAAAGTGAGAGATTTTCATCAGTAGATGAATGGGTTAGAAAACTGTGGTACATCTACAGGATGGAATACTATGCTGCTGTAAAAAAGAAGGAACTCTTACCATTTGAAATGGCATGGATGGAACTGGAGAGCATTATGCTAAGTGAAATAAACCAGTCGATGAAGGAAAAATACCACATGATCTCACTCATTCAGGGATAATAAAGACCATTATAAACTTATGAACAAAAATAGATACAGAGGCAGAACAGCCTCAAACAGACTCAAACTGCAGCGAGAAGGCCGGGGAGGTTAGGGGGGCAGAAGTGGGGTAAGAGATCAACCGAAGGACTTATATGCATGCATATAAGCAAACCAATGGACATAAGACACTGGAGGGTAGGGGAGGCCAGGGGATTGTCAAGGGTGGGGGAAAAAAGGAGACATATGTAATACCCTTTGTAATACTTTAAGCAATAAAACTAAAAAAAAAAAAGATATGAATTAAGCAAGTCTTGCAGGAAAAAAAAATTCTAACCACTTATGTAATCATTATGAGAAGCCCACTTTAATATAAAGACACAAATGGGTTAATAGTAAAAGAATGAAAAAAATAGTATGGAAACATTAGTCATAAGAAAATGGGGGTGGCTAGATTAATATAAGCAGAGTTGATTTCAGAATATAAAATGTCCATCCACAGGTGAATAAATAAGTTATATATATATATATATATATATATATATATATATATATTATATGAATATAATTTAGTTTTAAAAAGGAATGAAATTCTGACACATGCTACAACATATATAAACCTTAAATATATTATGCTAAGTGAAATAAGCCAGGCATGAAAGGAGAAGTACTGTATGATTTCACTGCTAGGAGATTCCGAGAATAGGCAAATTCATAGAAACAGAAAGAATAGTGGTTGTCAAGGGCTGGGGGAAGGGAGAAATGTGGAATTATTGTTAATGGATATAGAGTTTTAGTTTTGGAAAATGAAGAAAGTTCTGTAGATGGATAGTAGTGATGGTTGCACAACAGTGTAAATATACCTAATGTTACTGAACTGTACATTTAAAATGGTTAAAATGGTAAATTTTCTGTTATGTACATATATGTTTTCCTATAAAAATATATTTAAAAGTGATGAGTGGGGAAACTTTGGATTAAAAGAGACCTAAGAGACATATCAAGGAAGGGTAATGTGTGTGTGGTATTAGATCCTCATTCAAACCAATGTAAAATAAAAAACCATGATAAAAAAATTAAAAACAGAAAAAAAACACCTCATGGACATGGACAACTGTGTGATGATTGCCAGGGAGGGGGTGGGGGAAGGTGGAGGAGGGTATAGGGAGGATAAAATCCTATATAATAAAAGCCTAATAGGCAAATTATCCCCTCAGGTGGTCGTTCGACCTGGAAACCGGGAATTTGATGTCTCGCTATGATGTGTGCTGACCACCAGCGGGTAGCGCGGAACATGGCGGGCGTCAGTGACACAGTGCTGGCAGTGGGCAGCAGTGGAGGTGCTGCCGGCCCAGATGGGCCCCTATGAGAGCGGGACCATGGCGGGATGGTGGAGCAGGTGAGCAGGCGGTGCCAGGCCAAGGCGGATGAGAGTGGGGACCTACTTGCTCCGCCGATTGCCCTGCTGACTGCAACCAGTGGCTGGCAGGCCCTGATTCCCAAAATTGGGGCCGGGCCCAGGCTGGGACAGAGAACTGGGAGTGGGTGGCAACCACCAACTTCCCATGGCACCCAGGCAGGGGAAAGGGGCCTCTTACCAGCTACCTAGAGGCAAGGGTGACAGGGACGGAGGTGCAGTGAGAATGCAGGGTGTCTACCCAGCTAGCTCTCACTGGCCCTGTTACCCTCTCCTGGAACACCAGGGCTCACACGCTGGGGAAGCCCCCACACACAGGTGCTATGTGCACGGGGGCCCAGGTGCTGCTCAGGGCCCAGAGGTCAGCTGGGACCTGCTCTTCCACAACAGATGCTTACGCTTCGATCACCAGCCAGGCCTAGGGACCACACCTGTGCATGAATTCTGTGCACCAGGCTTCTAGTATAAGAATAAAAAAAAAAGAAAGACAAATACCATATGTTCTCACCTATGTGTAGAATCTAATGAACAAAATAAATAAACAAAATAAAAAGAGACTCAAGATACAGAGAACAGACTGGCAGGTGTCAGAGGGGATGGGGTAGTAGGGCTGGTGAAAAAGGTGAAAGGATTAAGGAAAAAAAAAACCTTCATAGACAGGCAACAGTATGGTGATTATCAAAGGGAAAAGGTGGTTGGGAGAAGTAGAGGAGGATAAAGAGGGGATAAATGGTGATGGAAGGAGACTTGTCTTGGGGCGATGAACACACAATAAGATATACAGATGATGAATTATAGAATTGTACCTGTGAAACCTATGTAATTTTATTAACCAGTGCCAGTAAATTTAAAAAAACTGTAATCTATATATATAAAAGCCTAAGCGACCATTAGGACCGAACGACCGGAATGACCGGAACAACAGGTTGACCATTTACTATGACATGCACTGACCAGCAGGGGGAATACGCTCAACGCAGAAGCTGCCCCTGGTGGTCAGTGTGCTTCCACAGCCAACCTCCCCCACCCCTCCCCCCATCCAGCAGGCCCTATCTGGCAGAGCCAACAGGTGCCAGCAGGCTCCGGCCGGCAGCCACCAAGACCCAGCCAGCCTGGCCCCAATTGGGACTGGGCAAGACGACCCTGATAAGCCCTAATTGCCAGCCAGGCCCATGGATCCCACCCGTGCATGAATTTTGTGCACCGGGCCTCTAGTAGTGAAATAAGTCAGACAGAGAAAGACAAATACCATATGGTTTCACTTATATGTGTAATCTAAAAAACAACAAAATAAGACAAAAACAGACTCATAGAAACAGAGATTAAACAGATGGTTGTCAGAGGGGAGGGGCATGTAGAGATAGTGAAAAGGGTGAAGGGGTATATAGTCAATAATATTTTGATAAGTTTGCACGGTGACAGATGATTACTAGACTTAGTGTGTTGATCACATTGTAAGGTATGTAAATGTCAAATCACTATATTATACACTTTAAACTAATATAAGATTATATAGCAATTATACTTAAATAAAAGATTAAAAGTACAATATGGTAAGAAAGGAGGGGGTGGAAATAGAAACAGATTTACCATGAGTTGGAAATTATTGTAGCTTAGTGGTGAGTACATCAGGTTACATTATATTTTTCCAAATGACTTTGAATATATTTGAAATATTCCATAATAAAAGGATTTTTAAAAAAAATACTATGACAAATTTTAAAAATTAAGCCATCCAGTGGGAGAGGTATTTGCCACACATATAACTCACAAATAACTCATATCCAGACAAAAATATGCTGATGGGAATGTAAATTGATGCAATCACTTTGGAAAATATTTTGTCATTATCTACTAAAGGTGAAAATGGATACCTATGACTTAGGAATTCCACTTCTAATATGTACCTGTCAGAGATGTACAAACTTGTTAATGATAGCATTATTTATAAGTAACTGCCGAAACCGGTTTGGCTCAGTGGATAGAGCGTCGGCCTGCGGACTGAAAGGTCCCAGGTTCGATTCCGGTCAAGGGCATGTACCTGGGTTGCAGGCACATCCCCAGTAGGAGATGTGCAGGAGGCGGCTGATCGATGTTTCTCTCCCATGGATGTTTCTAACTATCTCTCTCCCTTCCTCTCCGTAAAAAATCAATAAAATATATTAAAAAAATATATAAGTAACCCAAAATTGGGAAATAATATACATAATGATGAAAATGAATAAATGCATTATATGTTATATTCATGCAATGATATAATATATGCAATAAGAATGAACCAGATCTATACATAAAAACATGAATGGTGTTTATTAACATAATTTGAGTGCTGTAAGAAAGATCAAATGAGTAAAATCAGTGTGATTAAATTTATATAAAATTAAATCATAGGCAAAAGTAAATGGTTAGGAATGCAGATACAGGTAAAAAACTATAAAGAGAAGCAAGGAAATAATTACGGTAAAATTTAGGATAGTGATTACCTCTAGTGAGAAGGGAGGATTTTGTGATTAATAAAAAAATCGTCAGAGGGGGCATAGGAGCTTGCAAATTTCTATTTCTTAACCTCGGTTTATTACATTTTACATGGGTATTTATTTTATAATTATTCACTTATGGTTATGCACTTTTCCATAGATGTGCTATATTTCACAATTTAATGATGAAAGGAAGAAATGTTATTGAGATAATTAATTAACATAGGATGATATAAGTTTTCCTAATCCTGTAAAGAGATCCAGATGGGTTAAACATTTAGATATAAAAACAACAACAAAAGTCTATGAATAATTAATAAGAGAGAGGTTAACTTAAGTGTACTTAAGGAATGGGGAAAACTTAAAAACATCAATAAGGACTGATACAGCAAGGAAAGGTATTCAACAATTAGAATGTATGAATATAGAAATTCAAGTTTTATGTGAATAGGAAGTTCCCTATACTACTTCTGGAAATATAAAATTGTACAATGATTCTGCAGGCAAATGTAGCACATCTCAGGATTTAACTAAGTAACTAATAAGGAACATGTTAAAGAACAATGGTGTAAGATTTCTAACTGAAATTTTTTATCCTTCAGCAAAAATGTATTGAGCACTTGATCTTTACATGAGCTTTGTTGGTGAAAAGCAACCTTAGTTTAAAAAAGAAAAAGCAACAACTTGAAAACAACCAAAATGTTCACCAATCTCCCATAAAACAGTTATTCATACAATAGAATAGTATGTAGCCATTTAAAAAGATCACATAGATCTAACATATACTCAAGTGAAATACTGTCAAGATACATTGCTAAAAATAAAAAGAATATAAAATATAAAAATATATATACCATATTGGTCACCATCTTTATCCCTGGATAATGGAATTAGAGGAATGATAGGTCCTTATACCTTCGGAACACAATGAAAGGCAATTACAGTGATTTACTGTATGTCCACTGATATGTTTCAGTTTGGAGGTGGATAGGTAGGTGGGGAGAACACAAATGCCAACTACAAGGTATTTGCCCTCTAGAGATCTCTGAGAACCTCACCTTTGGTGATTTCCTGTTATAGACCAAGCATACTGCCCGAAGGTAGTGTAGGCCAGTAGCCTATCCCATGTGACCTCTTGCCAGCCTATGAGGTAAAGATTGTTTCCTATATTTTACAATTGAGAAATCTGATGCTTGTCCATGATTATAGAACAGTTTATCTGCCTGTGTTTTTTCCTCCATGCCCATTTGCCTTAATTATCAGCCATTTCCTGGGGGACCCATATCTGGGCTTCTTAACAGCTCCTTGATGATCACCAAAAATAGATGCTGAGTACTTGAGATGAAATATTTTAAATTTAATTATATATAGACATTTAAAACAAATATTTTAAAGCTGGTCACCAGAACCATTTTGAGGATGAGGAAAAGTGGGCAGAGGAGCCTTTTAGTCAGGGAATGATGAATAAATGCCTCTATTAGGTTCTTCGGTGAAACGGAACCAATAGGAGATTATAGATAGATTTATTTTGAGGAATTGACTTATGTAATTATGGAGGCTGGAAAGTCCAAAATCTATAAGGTGGACTGGCAGGTTGAAGACCCAGAAAGAGCCAATGTTGCAGGCCATATGCTGGCAGTATTCCCTCTTGCTTGGGGGAGGTCAGATTATTGCTCTATTCAGGCCTCCAAACTGATTGGGTGAAGCCCACCCACATTATGGAGAAGAATCTATTTTACTCAAAGTCCACCAATTTTAAATGTTAATCACACCCAAAAATACCCTCACAAAAATATCCAAAATAATGTCTCATTCAATAGTATAGCCTAAGATGGGTAAGGAACAATTAGAAAAAATAAATGCTTTTGTTGACTTAATATTTTAATATGAAGGCTTTATTCCTCCTTTAGCCAGAGAGCACTTTCTATGCTATCTGGGCGGGGTGGGGAACATCTGGCCTTGCAAGGCATTAGGGGTGAGTTAATTAAATGTTTGATCAAATATGGCAGGTTAATTTTTAAGTTGATAATTTTGTATGGCCCTTGAACAATGTTATAAATATCCAAATGGCCCTTGGAAGAAAAAAGGTTCCCCACCCCTGCTCCAGGATTGCATGAATAGCACTTATAGAGTATGTTCTCTGACTAAAAAATTAATTAGTTAAAAATCAGAAACATACAATATCTAAAAAAACACACACCAATATTTTAAGTAACGCTTGTAAATAATCCATGGGTCAAAAAGGAAATTACAAGGCAAATTAGGAATATTTCAAACTAAATGATGACATCGAATTTGGTGATGTTAAAACAGTGCTTAGAGGAAAACCTGTAGTTTTAAATACATTAGAAAAGAAGAGAGATTTAAAATCAAAGATCTAAATTTCTATTTACAAAATAGAGAAAAAAAGATATTGTACCCAAAGTAAATAGAAGGAAAGAAATAGTAACAATAAAGGCAGAAAACAATGAAATAGAAAACTGATTTCTTTAAAAAGCAGAAAAAAATTGCTCTAGCTGGTTTTGCTCAGTGGATAGAGCATCGGCCTGCCGACTGAAGGGTCCCAGGTTCGATTCCAGACAAGGCGGGCTCGATCCCTAGTAGGGGGTGTGCAGGAGGCAGCCAATCAATTATTCTCTCATCATTAATGTTTTTATCTTTCTCTTCCTCTCTGAAATCAATAAAAAAAAATTTTTTTAAAAAGCAGAAAAAATTAACAAAGGCAAATATTGGTTCTTTGAAAATATTATAAGATCATTAAACTTCTAATAAATGAACCAAGAAAAAAATAATTACCAACATAAAGTTTGAACTAGGGATATCACCACAGATTGTACAAACATTAATACATAGTGGTGAAATGTCATGAGCAACTTTATGCCAATAAAGTCAATGACATAAATGAAATGGGAAAATTCTGCATAAAGAGAAACAACAAACTCAACTGGAGATCGAACCCACAACCTAGGTATGTACGCAGACCAAGAATCGAACTTGAGACCCTTTGGTGCACCAGACAATGCTCCAACCAACTGAGCCACACCAGCCAGGGTGACACCAAGACTTTTCACAAAGAATATTCTAAAGAATCTACAAAAAGAACTACTAGAACTAATTGAGTTTAACAATGTTGTTAGAGCACACAGAGCACAGACCATAAAAGAAAACAATTGCACAATTGGATTTCAGCAAAGTTAAAAACTTGCATATTGATGTGAGGTCAACCTGCAAAAAACAATTGTATTTTTACATATTAGCAGTAAACAATTAAAATTACAAATTAAAATAAAATCAATACTATTAACAATAGCTGAGAGTTTTAGCGATAGGGCTAGCAAACTATGTCTAAAACATGTCCATGAAAGACAAGACACTGTTGAGAGAAATGAAAAGAAATCTCAATGATTATAGAACTAGGTCGTGTTACTTGATTAGGAGACTCAGTAATGTTAATATGTCAATCCTCCTTTTCTAAGTGATTTACAGATTCAATGCAATTACAATAAAAATCCAAGCAGGCACCTGTAGAAATTGGCAAGATGACTCTAAAATTTATATAGATTTAGAATAGCTAAAATGATCATAAAAATGAAAAGTAAGTCTGATGGAATCAAATTATTTTATGATATGGTATAGCTACAGTGACCAAGGCAGTGAGGGTAGGATATAGAATTTATATATAATCAATGGAAGAAAATACATAGTCCAGAAATAGACCCAAACATATATAGTCAATTATTTCCAACAAAAGTGCTAAGATATCTCACTGAGGATCCTTGATTCTTACCTCACCTCATACACAAAAAATAATTTGAAATGGATCATAAACATGAATACAAAATCTGAAACATCTAAAATAAAAATTAGCAGAAAAATCTTTGCAATATTGGAGTAGACAAAAATTTCTTAGGCTAGACAAAAAAAGAGTACAGATCACAAAAGAAAACAATTGTACAACTGGACTTCAACAAAGTTAAAAACTTCTGATTTTTGAAGGACATTATTAAGAAAATAAAATGATAAGCTAACAACTGGGTTAAAATATTCACAATGCTTATAGTTGATGACTAGCTTGTATCCAGAATATATATTTTTAAAAAGTCCTAAAACTCAAAATAAGAAGATAAACAACCCAATTAAAAAATGTGCAAAATATTTGGATACAAAATATTTTTAAGTAGATATGCAAACTGCCAATAAGCACCTGAAAAGTTGTTCAACATTGTTAGTCATCAGGAAGTACAAAATAAAACCTAATGAAATGATTCAAATTACAAAGACTAATAATGTAGAAGATGTGGAGCAACTGGAAATCATATTTTGCTGGTGAGAATTTTTTATATTCATCTATATTAATTTCTAAAATTTAACCATTCTGGAAAAATATTTAATTACAAACATATACTTACCATAAGACTCAGCCATTCTATTCTCGAGTATTTACTCACAATAGATGAAAACATACTTTCACAAAAATATTTGTACATATATTTCAAAGCAGTTTTGTTTATAAAAGCCTATTATTGGAAACAATCTATCAACATTATGAATAGCCAGAGAGGAAATGAGGCCCTTAGTCCAAAGGCCCTTTAGGAACTAAATCCTGCCAACTACCTTGTGAATTAGAAAATGGACTGACTCTCAGTTGAGCCTTAAAATGAGAATGCAGCCCTGGCCAACACCTTGATTGGAACCTTGTGGAAGATTTTGTGGGAGAGCCACCTAGCTAAGCTGTGTCTAATTTCTTGACGCATGAGAACTGTGAGACAATAAATTGTTGTTTTAAGCCACTAAATATTGGGGTAATTTGTTATGCAGCAATAGATAACTAAACATGTACAGTTGAACAACAATAACAAACAAACTATTGATACAGGCAGTAACATGGATGAAACCAGGCACAAAAGATTACTCTCCACAGGCTTCCATTTATACAACATTATTGAATAGGTAAAAACCTCTTTATAGTGATAGAAATCAGATTACTGATTTCCCAAGATTAAGTTTGTTGGGGTACGGACTGCAAAGGGACATGACTTTCTGGAGTAATGGAAATGTTCCATATCTTCAATGCAGTAGTCATTACGCAGGAGTAAACACTTATCAATATTCACCAGTCATTTGAAATGTACTCTTCATACATGTACGATTTATTGTATGTAAATTATATCTCTAAAATTGTTTTTAAAAAGTGATCAAACCAAAACAACACAAAATGAGCCTAACACTTCTGCAAAACAAGACCATTTTAGACTGTGAAAGGCTATATAGGAACCCCTTAATTGCCTTGGCTCTGTAGCAGTTTTATCCTAGATGGGTATTCCATACTGATTGAGTGAAAACCACTATGAAATCTTGAATAATTTCATGGAATGGCAGGACAAAGAAATGCAGGACTAGTTCTAGAAACTGGGAAAATCACTGAGCTAATCCATATGATAAGATTCTTAACCCTGATCTTGTTTATCATGAGGTCATTAGGAGACCCTGAGATCTCACTCACTATCATTACCCTTGCTATCATGTTATGATTCTTGAAAAGGTTTCTTAAATCATACTCATGTAAAAAAAGAGAAACTTTGTATGTTTTAAAGCATTTTTATTACAAAATATAACCCAGAAATATTAAAATGTATAGGTTAATAAAATAGTATAAGGTGAACACTCCTGTAACCATAACTCAGATCAATAAATAAAACTTATTTCAGCCATCCCAGAAGCCCCTTTATAGACCCCATCTTTTTAAAAGTGTGCTTTTATTGATTGATTGAGAGAGAGAGAGAGAGAGAGAGAGAGAGAGAGAGAGAGAGAGATCAATCCGCTGCCTTGCGCATGGATTGAGCCCTTGGTGCATGGGACCATGCTCAATCCACTGAGACATACTGGCTGGGCTATGTGCCCATCTTAATTTAAAACTACCCTTTCTTACTGAAAGTAACTACTATCCTGACTTTTGTCATAATTTTAATTTCCTTTCATTTTTTATGGTTTTATCTTCCAAGTGTGCATAACAGGACACTATAGTTTAGTCTTCCCCTTTACATTTTTTAATACTTATTTAAAGTCTCTATTAATGTAGGGATTTTTTCTCCACTTCTTTCTTCTTCTTACAATTATCTGTGGAAGAGCTTGGGCTGTTTAACTTGTAGACCACAGTCTGGATTTTGCTCACTGCCTCCTTATGTCCAACCTGATTCTCTTTCCTCTAATTCCTGCAAATTGGCAACTATATCCAGCAGACTAAAATATTGACACCAACAGTTTGCCCTTATCCAGATGATATCATCCGGTGACTACAGGTCTATGGGGGACAATTTGACTTCCAAGTCTTCTGTTGATATTTTATAGTCACCTTTAAGTAAGATTCTGTGCTCTTAATATGTGCCTTATTAATTTGTCTAGTCACTCTATCTTGACATTTCAGAACTTTTGTGTGATTCTCACTCTTTCCACAGTCAATTAGCCTCCATCTTTCTTCACTGTGACAACTAAATTTGTCATCCTGGTTTAGACCTTTAAGACCTTACATCCGAACCATTAAGGCAGGTGTTTCTCCCTCCATCCTCTCCCTCTTTCAATCTATGAGCATGGTATATTTCTACATTTATTTAGGTCTTCTTTAATGTTTCTCAAAATTTTTAGTGTAAAGGTCTTGCAAACATTTAGATTTATTCCTAGATAATTAATTAATTAATTAATTAATTAATTAATTAATATTTTATTGATTTAAGAGAGGAAGGGAGAGATAAAAACATCAATGATGAGAAAGAATCATTGATTGGCTACCACCTGCACGCCCCATCCTGGGGATCAAGCCCACAGCCCAGGCATGTGCCCTTGGCTGGAATCGAACCTGGGACCTTTCAGTCTGCAGGCCGACGCTCCATTCATGGAGCCAAACTATCTAGGGCTAGATATTTTATTTTTAAATAACTTTATTGGGGTCTAATTTACACACATTTTTAAGTATACAATTAAATGACTTGAACAAATGTATTCACCAGTGAACTTACTACTCCATCAAGATACAGAAAATTTCCTTCAGCTAAGGAAGTTCTATGTCCCTTTACAGTCAGAAAAATCCCAATCTTCAAGCCAGGCAAACACTGATTTCATTAAATTTATATCAAGATAAATTAGTTTTGCCTCATTTAGAACTTTATATAAGTGGAATCATGCAAAAAGCACATTTTTGTGTCTGATATCTTTCCCTGAGTATATTTTTTAGATTGATCTGTTATTGCTGGTACCAGTAGTTTGTTTCCCTTTATTGGGTAACATATGATTATATCAAAATGTGTTTATACATTCACTTGTTAATGAAAATTTAGATTGTATCCATTTGGGAGCTATCATGAATGAAATTGCTATGAACATTTCTTTTCATGGCAATTTCTTTTTGAGGAAACATATTTTGAAATTTGTTTGGGAAAATTTCTAAGAGTAAAATTTCTGGGACATATGGTAAGTCTAAGTAACTTTTCAAGAAACTGCCAAAAAGTTTTTCAAAGTAGTTGAACTTCTCACCAGCAATGAATGAGAATTACAGTTGTTCCATGTCCTCAAATGTACTTGGAATTGTCAGACTTTTTAATTTTAGCAATTGGATATTTCATTGATATTTCATTATAGGTTTTCCCCCCCAGTTCCTTGGTGATTAATGAGATTGAACATTTTTCCATGAACTCATTGACAATTTGTACACGTATTTTTGTGAATGTTTGTTCAAATCTTCTGATAATTTGTATTGCATTGTTTGCCTTCTTTTTTTTTTAAAATATATTTTATTGATTTTTTACAGAGAGGAAGAGAGAGAGAGAGATAGAGTTAGAAACATCGATGAGAGAGAAACATCGATCAGCTGCCTCCTGCACATCCCCCACTGGGGAAGTGCCCACAACCCAGGTACATGCCCTTGACCGGAATCGAACCCGGGACCTTTCAGTCCGCAGGCCGACGCTCTATCCACTGAGCCAAACCGGTCCGGCAATTGTTTGCCTTCTTATCTTAAAGCTTAGGAGTTCTTTATATATTTCTGGACACAGACTTTTTGTCAGTTACACGTGTTGTAAATATTTTCTCCCAGCTTCCCACTTCATTTTCTTAACCATGTCTTTCAAAGAGCAGACTTTTTACATTTTGTTAAGTTCAATGTCTATGTACTCTATTATTATACTGCCTTTATTACTATATCTTAAGTCTGGAAATCAGATAATGCAATTCTCCAGATTTGCGGGTTTTTTTTTTTCTTTCCAAAACTATTTTGTCTACTCTAGGTCTTTTGAATTTTCATATAAATTTGGGGGTAAGTTTGTCAAGTTTGTCAAAGATGCCTGCTGCAATTTCTATTTTGATCAATTTGTAGAGAATTGATATCTTAACAGTATTCAATTTCATGATCCAGGACCATGGTTTTTTTGTTTGTTGGTTTTTTATTTTTTTACATTAATTTTGATCTTTAGTTTCTTTCAGCAAGGGTTTGTTTTTTTCAAACAAAATAAATTTCTTAAATTTATTTCCAAGTATTTCACGTTTTTGGAATCTATCATAAATTTTATAAACACACATAATTTCCATTTTCATTTATTCATTACTAGCATACAGGAATACAGTTGAAATTTTGTTTATCTATAACTATAACCCTGCTAAATTAAGTTTAGTTCTATAATAGGCTTATCGTAGACCCATTAAAGGTTTTCTAAATACAGGATTATGAGATTTGAAAATAAAGATATGCTTTTCCTTTCTGAAGCAGCAATTTGTAAAGATTTTGTTGTTTTAGTTCTGAAAATCCAACAAGGCTCTCTGCACTACACAGTTATTGGCTCACCTCATAGAAGGGCCTCATGTATCTAGGGGCTCCTCAGAAGAGCCATCAGCTGCCCTATCCTTTCCAAGTTCTAAAAGAGTAACTGCCTGTAGAGTCTAAATTTATAAAATGACTTAGCAGAAGAGACAGGTGGTTGGGCATTTTTCTAACTTTAATACTATTTTTCAAATAAAACAACTTTATTTTTTCCTTCTTATAAAAGTATACTTTTTTTGGTGTTTAATATAAAAAGAGCAGAACAGAGAGATAGCAAGGATTTTTAAAAATCCACTCTCCTGGACTCTTCCTGACATTTCTTCTATGCATTTTAGTGGAGGGAAAATGGAGAGCATTGGTAGCAGAAAGGGCAGCAGGTGGAAGGAGGCGTGTCCTGGGAGTTTAGGAAGGAAAAGGCAAGTCCTCAGAGAGGCAACGATGATGGAGAAAGGACAACAGTCCCCGGAAAATATATTGCCCTTCCCTGGTAGCAAAAAAAGGCCCAGGAATCCACAAAGAAGGGATGGCGACCCTTGAGCGGGCGGAGCTGACTCTGTTACAAGGGACCCCAGGGGGCGCGCAGGGGCCAGAGCCCCCCCTCCCCCCCCGCGGAGCAGGCTGGGGCGGGACGGGGGCGGCGCCGCGCTCTGTGACGGAGGCCCCACGTGACCCGCCTCCTTGGACTCGCGCGCCTCGCTCCAGCACCAGACTCCACGGAGGCTCGCACCCTTCTGGTTGCAGCGCCCGGTGGCCCTGAGGGCGCGCGGGCCCGGGAAGCCCCAAGAGGCGGAGGCGGAGGCGGAGCAGGTAAGGGACCCGGAGCGGCGCCCGGGGTGGCGGCGGGGCGGCGGTGGCGAGCGGACCTGGCCGGGGGAGCCTCCGAGGGGTCGGGCTGCTCCGGGCGAAGCGCCTCGGAGACGCAACCCCCACGCCCCGACGCGGCGCGCGTGTGTCTGCGGAAATCGCCGAGCTTCCCGGGGGCGCGCTGGGCGGCCCACGGCGACGACCCTCGGGAAACACCTGCCTCTGGGCCCCCGCCCCACCCCCGTCTTTCTGGGTGTCGAACGCGGTGGGCAGCTCGGGGTGGGGGCGGCTGGAACGAGAGGCCGGGGCGGGCCGGGGGCGTGCGTGGCGGGGCGGACGGGGCGGGTGGGCGCACCCGCTGGGCCAGCGCTCGGCTGCGGCGCCACCCGCTCCCCCTCGCCGGCCCCTGCAGGTCTTCGGGTCCCAGAGTCGCGGCCGCGCGCTCCAGGCGAGAATCGGGAGGAGGAGCCGCCTGCAAGGATAGGCCCAGGTGGGTGCAGGGTACAGTGGTCGGGGGGCGGGAATGAGTGGAAAGCCCTGAGACCCCAAAGCCTTACCCCACCCCCATCCCGTCCTCCATTTTGGTGCCTGCAGAGGCCTGGGCTTGGATCGCAGGGAAAATGGTGGGTTTGGGGCGAGGGATGGGAGGGGAGTCAGAGGGAGGGGGAGAGCTGGGACTGGAGGCCCCCTAGAGGGCGTAGGGAGCCTCTCAGGTGGGGAAAATGCAATTTTAAAAAGTCTTTGAAATTCAGGCCTCTGAATCCGGAAAGGTGCATAGTAGGGCCTCTGTCCTCGGTGCTGATCAGTCCGCCAATGAAGTAGTCCCTTCTATTTCTTGTCTCCTAGGAGCAATGGCGTCCAAAGAGGAACAAGTGGTTAAAAATCTCAACATGGAAAATGCCAACCAGGAAAACGAAATAAAGGATGAAAAGGAGCAAGATGCTAATAAAGGAGAGCCTGGTGAATATTGTGTGCCACGAGGAAATCGTAGACGGTTCCGTGTTAGGCAGCCCATCCTGCAGTACAGATGGGACGGGGGTCAGAGGCTTGGGGAGCCACCGGCAAGGATGAGACAGGAGAATAGGGAAAGAGTTGGGGAGGAGATGAGGCAGCTGATGGAAAAGCTGAGGGGAAAGCAGTTAAGTCATAGTCTGCGGGCAGTTAGCACGGACCCCCCTCACCATGACCATCACGATGAGTTTTGCCTTATGCCTTGAGTTCTGATGTTTTCCCTGAAGTTGATAGGGAGAAACAGCTTCCTAAACTTGTTTGTGATGTACCTTCTTGTAAACCTTTAGTGTTACTTGTTTCCTGTGGGTCTCCCAATACCAGCTTCTAATTGAACGTTGTATTTTGACCCAAAATTTGTAAGTTTCTGTGAGCAGGGGAGTTTTATCTATTGCATGGAAAGATGCTCATTACATATTGTGGTTAATAAAGCAGTTTTAAAAACCATTTATTTTCTTATATATATTTTCTCATTTTTTCAAAACCAAACATATATTACCTACTGGAATAGCTTGACCACATGATAAAAGCCATCTGAACACTTACTAAACATTCCTGTCACAATCTGTTTTAATTTATCTCTGGATCTATAATAATGAGACCTATCTCTTTAAAAATTATTGTATTTATCAACATGAAGATAATATCACTTCCCAGGGCTGCTGTGGGTTCTTGTTAATGCAATAAGTGTGAGCTTTTTGCAAGCTCTTGTTCCCACTGGGATATGCATGACCCATCCCTTTAAATATTCCCTTCAGCTATTTGGGGAATTAAAGCCAGGTGTCCTATACTCAAGTCCCCTGAGCTAAGAAATAAGTACTTCTATTTCTCTGCTGCTTTGCCCATTCCCATTCTCTCTACTTGGTATTGATGTTCAGGAATCCTCAAGGCAGGGGTCCTCAAACTTTTTAAACAGGGGGCCAGTTCACTGTCCCTCAGACCGTTGGAGGGCCGGACTATAGTTTTAAAAAAAACTGAACAAATTCCTATGCACACTGCACATATCTTATTTTGAAGTAAAAAAACAAAATGGGAACAAATACAATATTTGTATTTGCATGTGGCCCGCGGGCCGTAGTTTGAGGACCCCTGCCTCAAGGTGAGAAAGTCACACTGATTTCTTTGGAACTCCCAATGAATTGAATCCTCACACTATTCCATAAAAGTGTGGAGAAATCCCTTCTGTGTTTAGCATCATGGAAAGATCTTTTCTGTCTGGTTCTCTTTCCTTAGGTGTAGTTCTCTCCTAAGAAACCTCCCTAGTTCATTAGAGTATACAAGATGTGTGAGGCAACAGAGTTCACTTTCAATCTGTGACAGTTACACCAGCCCCCTGAAACCTATGAATACAAAGAATTATACTAAGTTGGATGTCAGGAGATTCAATTGACACTCAAATCTGGAGATCTTTATGAGAAGTTCAACAGAGAACTATTGGGTTTAAGTGTCCCAGCAGAACTTGGGAAATAAGTTACCTTAGAGTGTGCTAAACAGGTGAAAAACATTTTATGTACTAAGTCTTTTGTGGAAATAAACTTAGAAGTGAGGATTCTAAAACAAGTTGGCAAGCCTGACTGGCATGGCTCAATGGTTGACTGAACCAGGAAGTCGGCACATGCCTGGGTTGTGTGCTCCATCCCCAGTAGAGGCGTGCAGGAGGCAGCCTATCAGTGATTCTCAGCACTGATGTTTCTATCTCCCTCTCCCTCTCTGAAATCAATAAAAATATTTTTTTAAAAATAAATAAAACAAGTTGGCAAGCCACGACCCATGAGCCTAAACTGGCCTATTGCTTTTTTTTTGGGGGGGGGGGGGCGGGGGGGGGCGGCGGGCAGCCAATGAGCTAAGAATAAATTTTACATTTTTTATGGTTAAAAATATTGACTATTTTGTGACATACAAAATTTTGTGAAATTCAAAATTTGGTAGCTATAAATAAAGTTTTGATAGAATACAGCCATACTTATTAATTTACATTTGTCTGGCTGGTTTTGCACTACAGTGGCAGAGTTGGATAGTTGCCAAAGAAATAGTATGGCCTGCCTGCAAAGCCTGCATATTTATTATCTGGCTGCCCTAACAAAAAAGTTTGCCAACCCCTGCTCCAGACTATAACATCCAATAGCACTAATGAAACCAAAGGGAAAAGTGAATAGACAGGTGAAAATGTCACGTAACACAGCAAACCCTAGGCATGAATCAGATGCTTAATTCCAAAGCCTTCCCTCTTTCAGGTGCTTGACACACATGCACATTCGTGCAAGACAGAAGTTTATAAAGAGAAAAACTAAAATTGGAAAGAAAACTGATGAACAGAGTAGCTTATGCCTTACCATACTTCTTACTCTTGAGCGCCAGTATTTGCACCAGCTTCCATGGCAAACAGAAGCATTCTGTCTTCATTGAACTCAGGGTATTTAGCAGTTCTGTCATGAAGAGAAACTGGAAGCTTGCTCACATGTGAACTGATACTATGATAGGGGGTTAGACATGCATATGCCCAGAAAAAATGTACATTTCTTCCGTGTGTAGGCAGATCCAAGGTGCTCTGTAAGCCTCAGAGAAAGGTGGGTTTAAGATTGTAGTTTCTGGAGAGAGAGCTCTCTGCTAACAGCTTCCCTTGTTTTGTTTTGTTTTAGAGGAAAAATTCCTTATTGTTAAATAGGTTACAGTAAAATAAATAGAGTGATGGCTTGTTGGGGAATAAAAACTCCAATGGAATCATAGTCTCTCCATCCTGCCTCTAGCTCTTGGCTCTGCCTTTGTACTGGTCCCTTTGGACGACAAGGCCTTGGTGGGTATGCCAGGCCTTCTTGGGCCCTTAGGACCTCTGTCTTTCTGGCCAGTGGTACAGGTACTGTTTTGGACCCACTGTCTTTAGGAGCAGCAGCAGCCTTGGCTTTCAACCCTTTCCTGCCCCCTTGGGTAGTGGCCTCTTTAAGGACCTTGTTCCCTGTCTTCTTTTTGGCTGGGGAAGCCACACCATTCTCATCCTTGGTGGCCGTGGGTTTTGAACTCTGAGAACCAGCTTTGGTTTTCCTGTAGGCCTTGCCATCTGCTGAGCTGTTCTTTAACCTTTGACTTCCCATGGGGCCCACTGGCACCAGGAGGGCCTTTGGGGCCTTACCTGGCTGTTGGGGAGCTGGGGGGGGGGGCGCTTCCTGGCATTGCCCACTCTTGCCTCTTCTTCCTTGGTCTGGCCACATTTCTTGGGGACCTCCTCCTTGGCCTCACCAGGTCTCACCACTGAAGAAAATTCAGAAAATAGACTTATGAGCCACCTTGTGACCAAAGAAAGCAGTGCAGTTTGAACTTTCTGGTCAGAGGCAGAGCAGGGATTCTTACACAGACACTGGACTCTTCCAGCAAGGCCAGATAGCATAGGCAATGCTCTTTGGTTTGAAGTGAAATAGAGCCTTCATGATTGGCCATCATTTAAAACATTAAGTCAGATTTATTCTTCAAATGAAAATGAAGTAACGGATTAGATTTACCTCCCTAATTTAAACAGCTAAAACCTGGACAAATTTTATGAAAAACAGTTTTCAGTTATTGAACATTAGATTGTGGAAGACGAAGTTTCCTGAGAGAGGGGAAACAATAATGTGAACCTTGTGGTTTCCCCAGATTACTGTGTATTGTGGGATCTATAATACATGTGGAAGTAAAATGCATGTCAGTAATAGCACAAAGGCCAGGAGGGGGAATAAAAGCACACAATTTTAAAGTTCTTATTCTGTACATTGATATCACTTGAAGGTAGATTCTGAAATGTTAAAAATGTATTAAAAACCTCAAAACAACCATGAAAAATGTTGTAGCTAATAAAACCAACATAAGAGATAAAATGGAATCCTCAGTGTTCTCAGTAAAAAAATGTTAGAGGAACAAGAGAACAAAGAACAGATGGGACAAATGGAAGGTGGTTGAGTTAAACACAAACATATTAATATCAATAATCACATTAATGTAAATGGTCTAAACACCTTAGTTATAAAGCAGAGATTATCAGATTGTATATAAAAGGAAGACACAAATACATGCTGCCTATATGAACCCTATTTTAAATTTAAAGATTCAAATAATTACAAGTACAAGAATGGAAAAATATGTACAATCTTAACACCAAAATCAAAACAAAGCTTGAGTGACTATCAGAGCAAAGAATAATAGCAGGGATAATATGGTCATAGAAAGTCATTGCATTATTTTAAGGGGTGAGTTTGTCAAGAGGACATGCTAGTAACAATCTTAAACATTCACATATTACAGTGCTTCAAAATAGATGGAGCAAAAACTGATAGAACTGTAAGGAGAAACAGACAAGTCGACAATTACCATCAGAGATTTCAACACCCTTTCTAAAAAAAAAAATAGAACAAGTAGACAGAAAATCAGCAGGTATATGTAAGACTCGAACAACACTATGAACCAACTTACCTAGTTGACAATTGTAGAACTTGCCACCAATGACAGTAGGATGAATATGTGTTTCACATGCATATGTAACATTTACCAAGATAGTCTATAATCAGGGTCATAAAATAAGTCTCAATAATGTTTACAGGATTCAAATAATAAAATATATGTTCTCTGAGCACAGTGGAATTAAATGAGATGCTAATAACAGAAAGATCTCTGGAATATACCCAGTATTTAAATTTAACTTCAAATAACACATGAATAAATAACTCAAAGAAGTCAAAAGGGAAATTATAAGGTACTTTAAAGTGAGTGAAAATGAAAACACAATATATGATAATTTGTGGGATGTGGCAAAAGAAATGCTCAAGGGAAAATTTATAGCACTAAACATATATATGAAAACAGAAGAGAGCCTATAGATTAAATAAATGGAAATTTTATTTAAAATTCTTTCTCCAAAGAAAACTGTAGGTCAGGGTGGTTTTACTGATAATTTTACCAAACATTTAAGGATAATATCACAGCAATTCTATGAAAAACCTTTCAGAAAATTTAAGGGAAAGGAATACTTCCCAAATCATTCTACAAGATTAGAATTACCCAGATAACTAAGCAGACAATTGTGTTACAAAAAATAACTACAAACCAATATCCTTCATGAACATACATGCAGAAATTTTAAACAAAACTTTAGGACAGAACCTACACAGAACCTAGAGACAGAAGAACTTCGCTGGAGAGAACATGGCAAAAGATCCTGGACAGAAACTGGAGACAGAACCTAGAGACAGAACCTAGCGAGAGAACATGGCAAAAGATCCTGGACAGAAACTGGCCACAGAACCTGGAGACAGAACCTACCGAGAGAACCTGGCTGAAGATCCTAGAGACAGAACCTGGCTACAGAACCTGGATAGAACATGGCAAGAGAACCTGACTAGAACCTGGTGACTGAACCTGGCTGGAGAACCTACAGAACCTGGCAATAGAACCAGGCAAGAGAACCCAACCATGCTGATCAACTGAACGCTGCCTCTGTGTCATTCCTTCTTCGCCGACTCTGTCCACACCTTTGGGGACTCCTGGATCTGCTGGGGTTGGACCCCAGCAAAATAGGAGACAATAACTAGATAATTTAAATAAAAGTTAAAATCTCAAAACAAAACAAAACAAAACTTTAGTATAAAAAATACAATACATCATGATCAAGGAAGGTTTATCCCAAAGATTCAAGGTAGAGTTAATATTTGAAAATCACTGGGAACTCACCACATTAACATAAAATAGAATATGCTCATATGAATATGATCATATGGTATAACAATATGATATAAAAATAGAATATGACCATATGATCATATGGTCATCTCAATAGAAAATGAACGAAAATTTGCTAAAATTTAAAAAACACTTTACCAATTAAAAAAAATTGTCAATAATTTTGTCTAGAAAAATGCCAAAGAAAAACTGACTCCTTCCCAATCCTTTCGTGATTGTTTGAGGTTTATAATTTGGGGAGGGGGTGGGACAAGAGGGAATTGATCTTCCACTTCATTTCACTCGACCACTGCATCATCTAGGCAGAAATAGATTAGTTTCCTTCTAGTCCTACCAACAGTATCTGGGCTGAGAAACAGAGAGTCGCCCAGATAGTGTTGGCAGGACTGAAAAAGAACTACTCTATCTTGGCCCAGATGATGCAGGAATCTGCATCTGACTCTCTTCAGAGTAGTGTCACAATGGTCCAGGGGCAAGTTGTGCCTCTACTCCTACCCAACAATGAGATTTAACAAAGCTAACTATGCAAGGTGAGTCCAATAACCACTAGATTTCATCCCATCAGTTCAGCAGGATCTAGCTGAGTCTGTGCTTCACATCAAAAAGTCATTCAAGGGGATGGAAGGTGGAGCTAGTTGGCACCCAGCATTCCCTCTTCTCCTCTCTTGGTGAATAGGGCCGAAAAGGAAGTTGAACAACCCTGCAGCAAAAAAGCCAGTGTCAGTCAGCCCTCTCCTAGCACCATCCTTAGTGAAAACAGCTCAGTGGAGAATTGATCTTACACTCCTATTGGAGGCAAAGAAGGCTGTGACAGTTAATGCCTCACTTTCACCAAGAAAATGTCAGCAGGGCCAACAGAGGAGCTGAACTTCCATTCCATACATCTGCTATGATGCAGTGTGAACCAACCCTGCATTTTTGCCAGGATGAGGTCCACAGGACCCAGGGTGAATCTGACTCCTTCCCAATGCATATACACATACTCAGTGCTCACGCTAAACCTCAACAGGGGAACTGCCTGTTAAAAAATAAGATCAAATAGAATCCATCATCTCATAATAATCAAAGTGTACAGAATATAATCAAACTTGAACACAAATGTTCAAAATCAGTTTGTTTGTAATAATCAAAATGAGGAAAAATTCAGCTGTTCTTCAACAGGTGATTGATTAAACAACATGTAGTGGTGCATTCATATCATAAAATACTACTCAGTGAAAACAAAGAATGAACTATTGATGTGTGTAACAATTGGATGGATCTCAAAGAAATTATCCTGTCAAAAACTCAAATGGTAAGTTCATTTATGTAACATCCTATATAATAAAGAGGTAATATGCAAATTGACCATCATGCCATCACACAAGATGGCCACCCCCATGTGGTCACAAGATGGCCGCCTTATGTGGTCACAAGATGGCCACCCCTATGTGGTCACAAGATGGCCACACCCATGTCATCATAAGATGGCCACCACAAGATGGCCAGCAGGGGAGGGCAGTTGGGGGTGAACAGGCCTGCAGAGGAGCGTAGTTGGGGAGGACCAGGCCTGCAGGGGAGGGCAGTTGGCGTTGACCAGGCCAGCAGGGGAGGGCAGTTGGGGGGGGACTGGGCTGGCAGGGGAGGGCAGTTGGGGGCAATCGGGCCAGCAGGGGAGCAGTTAGGCATCAATCAGGCTGGCAGGCAGAGCGGTTAGGGGAGATCAGGCAGGCAGGCAAGCGTTGAGAGACAGCATTTCCAGATTGTGAGAGGGATGTCCGACTGCTGGCTTAGGCCTGATCCCACAGGGGTCCCAGATTGGAGAGGATGCAGGCTGGGCTGAGGGACACCCCCCAGTGCATGAATTTTGTGCACTGGGCCTCTAGTTTTAAAAATAACAATTATAAAGATGGAATTTAGTTATTGCCAGAGGTTAGGAGGGGGAAAAGGGAAGTTAAGGACCTGGATGAAAAAGGTCAAGTGGTTAAAAAGTGCAAATTGGTAGTTAGAGAATAGTCACAGAGATGTAAATTATAGCATAGGGAATATCTATAATAATAAAGGTGTAATATGCTAATTAGCCTGGATGTTCCAGACGTCCTGTGAGGGAAGCCTGGTCCCAGGTGCCAGAGGGAAGCCGGTGCCGGCAGTTGGGGAAAGGAAGGCCTACTCTTGCAGGAATTTCATGCATTGGACCTCTAGTAGTCAATAATATCATAATAATTATCTCTGCGGCCAGGTGGGTACTTGAAATATTGGGGAACCACTCTGTAAAGTACACGATTGTCTACTATGCTATACATCTGAAACCATACAGAATAATATTGAATGTAAACTGTAATTCAAAATGTTTTTAAAAAATATATTCTACAAGAGGTCTGGTGCAAGAAATTTATGCACTCAGGGGAGTCCCTCAGCCTGGCCTGCACCCTCTTGCAGTCTGGGAGCCCTCAAGGGATATCTGACTGGCTTGGAGGTGGGAGAGGCTCCCGCCACTGCTGCTGCACTTGGCAGCCATGAGCCTGGCTTCTGGCTGAGCGGCACTCCCCTAGTGGGAGCGCACTGACCACCAGAGGGCAGCTCCTGCATTGAGCGTCTGCCTCCTGGTGGTCAGTGCACGTCATAGGGACCGGTTGTTCCACCGTTGGTCTATTTGCATATTACCCTTTTATTATATAGGATAGGATAGGCCAGTTGACCTTCATGATTTTTTTTGTATTACATACCCCTTTGAGCATCTAATGAAAGCAATAGACTTTATCCTAGGAAAATGTACATACTCATTAAAAAAGTACATATTCTATTCTTCCTCTGTACACACACGCACACACACACATAATTTTGAACATAATTCCAGGGGATTTATAAGATTCTCTAGTTAAGAATTCCTGAACCCACCCCACCTGGTGTGGCTCCATGGTTGAGCATTGACCAGGAAGTCAGGGTTTGATTCTTAGCCAAAGCACATGCCCAGGTTGTGGGTTGGATCCCCAGTAGGGTGTGTGCAAGAGGCAGATGACCAGTGATTCTCTCATTCTCTTTCAACATTAATGTTTCTGTCTCTCTCTGAAATATATATATATATATATATATATATATATATATATATATATATTAGAGGCCTGGTGCACGACATTCATGCACTGGGGGTGTGGGGGTCCCTCAGCACAACCTGCACCCTCTCCAATCTGGGAGCCCTCAGGGGAGCGCTCTCCAATCCGGAAGTTTCTGTCTGTCTTTGCAATCATATAAGTGAATTGTCTGAGACCCCAGTTCAGTTTGGTTTGTTGCTCACAGAATAATAGAGGCATTTTTTTTTCTTTGCTTCATTGATGGAGATTTCCTGGAAGTTTTAGGATATCTTCCCTTTAATTTTTCCTAGATGCTCTGATTTTACTTATGTCTTTCACCTTTGCTTTCCCTCCATCCCCCACCGCAACAGTGACTTGCTCCAGGCTCACTTTGGTCTAGTGCAGTGATGGCAAACCTATAACATGCGTGTCAGAGGTGACACGCGAACTCATTTTTTTGGTTGATTTTTCTTTGTTAAATGGCATTTAAATATATAAATAAATATCAAAATATAAATCTTTGTTTTACTTTGGTTGCAAATATCAAAAAATTTCTATATGTGACATGGCACTAGAGTTAAGTTAGGGTTTTTCAAAATGCTGGCATGCTGAGCTCAAAAGGTTCGCCATCACTGCTCTAGTGTCTAGGAGATCCATCTGCCACCAGAACTACGATTCCCAGCATTCCTGGTGCTCCCTGCACTCTGGGCTTCTGCTTCTGGTCCTGGGGCTGCCACCAGTAGTACTATGCCCAGAATTCCTGGTGCTCCCCATGCTCTTGGTTTTCCTTTCCTGCACTGTCTCTATCCCATGGCCTACCACTCTGCCAAGTCCTCCAAGCCACCAGTTCTCACTCTCTGCTCTCCATCTGGCAGCTTGGGGAGCCAAGTTCCCCAAGCTGCTCCACTCTCTGCCAGCTCTCCCGCTCTGCTCTCCGCCTGGCACCTGTGTATGCAAGTTAACCCGCCATCTTTGCTGGGTTAATTTGCATACTCGCTCTTGATAGGCTGGTGAGTGTAGCAGAGGGATGGTCAATTTACATGTTTCTCTTTTATTATATAGGATATCTACACTAATAAAAGAGAAACATGCAAATTGGTGTCATTCTGCTATGCCCACCAGCCAATCAGAATGATTATGCAAATTAACCCAACAAAGATGGCGGTTAATTTGCATACACAGGCTCAGAGTGAAGACTGAAGGCTCTGGCCGAGTGAAGACTGAAGACTGAAGACTGAAGAGGCTTGGCTTCTCCACTGCGGCTGGACCAAAGGCCTGGTTCCCAGGTGCCGGAGGAAAACCAGTGCTGGCAGCCAGAGGAAGGAAAGCCTATTGCATGAATCTCTTCATGCAACGGGCCTCTAATATATATATATATATATATATATATATATATATATATATATATGCCAGATTATTATGACCACCTGACATTTGTAGGCACATTAGCCGTATACTGCATCATATGGGATATGGAAGCTGAAGACCTGTTCGAACACCTTTGCTGTCTGCAGTTACCAAGATAAAACATCTCCAATTCACACAGGAACACAAGGATTGGACAGTTGAGCATTGGAGAAAAAGTCACGTGGTCCGATGAATCACGTTTCCAGTTGTATCATGCAGGTGGCAGAGTGAGAATTGGGCGGAAATAGCATGAAAGCATTCACCCCACAATCATGAGTACAACCCTTCAAGCTGGTGAGGGCAGTGTTATGGTTTGGGGCATGTTTTCCTGGCATGATTTGGGACCTTTAATTCATGTGGAACAACATCTGAATAGCACAACATACCTAAGTATCGTTGCTGATCAAGTTCATCCTATCATGTTGATGGCGTATCCCAATGGAGATGGCTTCTTCCAACAAGACAATGCGCCATGCCATGGTGCTCATATTGTGCAGGAGTGGTTTCAAGAACATGAGGGATGCCCTAATTGGCTTGGCTCGGTGGATAGAGCATCAGCCTGCAAACTGAAGGGTCCCAGATTTGATTCCGGTCAAGGGCATGTACCTTGGTTGTGGACATATCTCCATTAGGGGGTGTGCAGGAGGCAGATGATTGATGTTTCTCTCTCATTGATGTTTCTAACTCTCTATCTGTCTCCCTTCCTCTCTGTAAAAAATCAATAAAATATATTTTTTTAAAAAAAAGAACACGAGGGAGACTTTACCTTGCTTAGGTGGCCCCCACAATCACCAGATCTCAATCCAATTGAGCATTTGTGGGACGAAGTTAAAAGAGCCATGAGGAAGCTGGTTCCACAACCATCAAATCTCACAGAACTGGACAGTGCTATTCATCAGGCATGGTGTCAGATTCCTCGCATCACCTTTCAACATCTCATGGAGTCAATGCCAAGAAGAATCGCTGCAGTATTGAAGGCAAAAGGTGGCCCAATGAAGTACTGATGTGGTGGTCATAATAATCTGGCCACTCAGTGTAATATATATATCACAATTTTTTTAAAAAAAAAGAATGCCTGAACCCAAGGAGTTCTCTCCCTTTAACATGGCTCAGCTATTTGTGTCTTCCACTTTCTGTCTCATTCCCAAGTAGCATCTCCTCCTCCTCTCTGTCCTTTCTCTACCTCCTAGATTCTGCTTATTCTTGATGTCAAGCTGCTCATGTATAAGGGTTCCTCAAGTTCCTACGGTACAGACTTCCTCAGGTGCAAACACCTGGTTTAGGTCAATCAGTATGGTCAGCATGCCAGAGTTCCTTGGACACTGGCCTAACCTGGCTAAGAGGATGCCATGGTGAATGTGGACTAGCAGGCAACAACTTTACAGCATGACTGGGCTCCTTCTAGGTGCCCTGGAGGTGAAGATACTGAAATTGAGAGACCCAGCAGGCTGCATCTCCTAAATCAGGTGGTAGGCAGGGTCAAAGAAGCTTCCATTTGGCACTGTGAATAGGGTAGAGAGCAGGGGTCTCGAAGAGACCTGTTCTGGTTTTCAGTTGTCAGAACAGCATTCCCATCTCTGCTGGAACTGAATTGCCTCTGTGGGAATTTGGGGGAGGGGGGGAAGGAGCCATCTTGGTCACCTCTCCATGGATATTTTTGGAATGAGCAACTGTCAAGTGCCTGAATACAAAGGATGAGAGGCTTTGGAAGGTGAGAAGGGGTGGAAAACAGCATAACCCTTCCCTCTTGACAAGGCAGAGATCATCAGCTGCCTTTGCTCACAGTGTAATCTCTGAATAAAAATAGCCATCAGCCAAATTTTCAAGACTAATATGTGTCAACCACTAGATTCCAGCAAGTCTACTTAGCACTTGCCCATTGTTTGGGAACATTGAATACCTGTATTTTTAGTAAAACATAACAGAATAAGCTCTCTGTGAAAATTACAAACATTTTGTATGTAGCCAATAAAATTTTCTATATAGTAAATAAAATTTAATGTTATGAACTTAACTTGGTCTCAGAATTTTGGAATCTTGTTGGTTTTTCCCCTTCCCCAAATGAAAATACCTTTATTTAATTTTTTTCTTATAAGAGTAACCCATGCTATGGACCTAGAGACTACTATACTAAATGAAATAAGCCAGTCAGAGAAAGATAATTATCACCTGGTTTCACTTATATGTGGAGTCTAAAGAACAAAATAAACTGACAAGGAAAACAGGACCAGAGGCATGGATATATGGAACAGACTGACAGATCTCAGAGGGGAGGTGAGTGGGGATGACTGGAAGATATCAACCAAAGAATATGTATGCATGTATACATAAGTCCATGGACACAGACAATAATGTGGTGAAGGCCTAGGAGGGGTGGGGGCAGGATGGAGGGGGGCAAAGGAGAGAAAAATGGGGGACATCTGTGATAGAGTGACAATAAAAGAAACATTTTGCAAAAAAAAGAGAAAGAAAAGAAATAGAAGAAATTAGGATGCCACAAAAAACCAAAAACTTTTAAAAAGAGAGATACTGTGATATTACCTTCTTCAAGGCATTTCAAAGTGATTGTGAAGCATTAAAAAAAGAAACTGGAGAGTAAAGAATAAGATTATGTTTATTAGCCCATTTTCCTTTCATGCACGTCAAGAATTTATTTAAGCAAGGAACAAAGGTACCAGGATGTAACAGCTCTCTCACATTCCTTTTACATAAATACCCTGTAATAGCAGAAGTTGATCCTCAATATCTGAGTGCCTTAAAAAATTAAAATCTTTTAAAGTAAAAAAGATGCCGAAACCGGTTTGGCTCAGTGGATAGGGTGTCGGCCTGCGGACTGAAAGGTCCCGGGTTCGATTCCAGTCAAGGGCATGTACCTGGGTTGCGGGCATATCCCCAGTGGGAGATGTGCAGGAGGCAGCTGATCGATGTTTCTAACTCTCTATCTCTCTCCCTTCCTCTCTGTAAAAAAATCAATAAAATATATTAAAAAAAAAAAGAGCAACCCATGCTGAGGGTAGTACATTAAATAAAACTAAAAAATCTTAGAAGAAAATAAAATCTTTATTTTAACTAGCTGCTTCCTTATCTGAGAATCCACTCTGTAGCTATTATGTGAAGGTCCAGAGGACTGGAGGAATGAGCATCCATCCATGGCTGAGTGGAGAAATAGATTACAGGCATAGATGCTCCAAGATCAATGAAGAGAAAGAAAAATTCTTCAGAGGTGTACCAATGTCCTTTAACCCTAGGAGAAGATGCAGCCTTTCCCTGATGAAACAGAACACATACCACAGGGAGAAGGGGCCACAGTTGACCTCTGGGATTAAGAAAAGCTAAAGTGAGTGACGGTCACAAACAAGAGAATAGAAGCGGGAAGGGGCAGGGGGGCAAGAGGAGAAGGGTTAATGAAGGAAAGGAGTGGGAGGGGAAGGGGGCTAGTGAAAGAAGAAAAGGCTGGCTCCTGACGCACTTTCTCCTGGTGGGAGGGGAACAAGGGACCCGAGCCCACTGGTGACGTTTCCCTCACGTGATCAGGAGCCGATGTGTACAGAAGTCCCTCTCCTCCAGGTACGTTCCTTATTTCCGTGGAGAAAGAGATTTTTAGACTGAGGGACAGCGGGGCCAACTGCCTCATAGCCCTGCAGGTCGGTACAAGAATGTGTGTGTGTCTGTGTTTGAGGGTAACCTTGGAGTAGGATTGGTGAGACAGATAGAGGGAGGATCTGGTCTGCTTTACAGATGCAACCTCCCTCTCACCCCCATTCATTTTGGCACAGAAAATTGAGTGAATGTTGTGAGAGAGGTCTGGGTACCATCTCTTATTTTTCTGGGTAAGTGCAGGCTTAGGGCAGACAGAAATATGAAGAGAAGGAGGCATCTCTCTGGGAAGGCTACAAAGCCACTGCTGCCTGCTGACCCCTGAGGTGGGGGTGGCAGAGGGCAAACACCAGAGAGGGTCCAGGACTCAATTCTCTCTGTCCCTCCCCCGATGCCCATCGTTTGGTGCAAGAAATGGAGGACTTGGTGGGAGGAGATGGAGAGGGGTTAGGGGTTGAGAATGGATATCAATTAGGACGTCCTAGGAGGCAGGCTATGTGATGGAGGGAGAATGGGGGAGGGGGAGAGGGTTGTTTGAAGAGGATGGCAAGGAAGTGGCCTGATCCCTGCTGGGTGGCTGGAGGAGGGTAAAGCCTGAGATCTCCGGATGGGGGGTGGGGCGGACCCCTGAAAAGGACTGCGCGCTAGGTATATCTTCCCCACCTTCCGCCCCTTTTGGAGCCAAAAATTTTGGGCTAGTGTGTGTGTGTATGTGTGTGTGTGTGTGTGTGTGTGTGTGTGTGTGTGTGTGTGTGTATGTGCGCGGGAGCGGGGGGGAGGGCGGCGGGGGGGGGGGTTAGGTGGTCAGGTGTTGCCTATGAGGGTGATAGAGGTTCAGTCTGTGGAGTCCAGCTCCCTGTTGCGGAGGAGTAGCTTCTGAATTAGGGAGGGTTATGAGGAGGCAACATAGACCTAAAATTTTACTGAGTTTGGAAATAATTTGTCTCTTGCTTTGTAGGAAAATGTCGTCTTTCTGTGTACGTGGAAGAGGGGGGAGTGGCAGGAATGCTCTGGACATTTCTACCCTGCCCCCCCCCCAACTCTACCATCACCATTTTCAGAGAAGTGAGGGGCTTTGTGCTATCTGGCACCGTGGGGCAGGGAGCTTGAAAGGCAGAGAGCTGAGCACAGTCTGCCTTCTGAACACCACTGTCCTGAACCTCACTCATTTTAGTGCAAGAAAAAGTGAGCTAGAACTTTGGGAGGAGGATTCAGAAATATAGAAACACGTTGGAAATTGTTTTTATCTGCCATTTCCCAGTGGTAGAAAAATGGAGGCTGTTAAGGAGGGACTGTAGAGGGGGATCAGAGGCCCAAGGGAAAAGGGTAAGGGTAGCAGGAATTGGGAAAGTTTTGACAACTATAGTTCAAAAAGAGTCAGTGTCCCTGTTACCAGTCATTCGCTTCACAATCCCTCATTCACCATCTGTCTTCTGTCTCTCTACAGGTCTTCAGGTCTGTGGTTGCATAAGAGAAGGAAAGACCTGCAGGAGCAGTGCAGGTCAGTGGGAAAGAACAACTACCCCAGGACCCCTGGGAGTAGGAGTGATCTAAGCCTGAGCAGAAGTTGAGGAGGCCATCTCCTGCCACCTCTCTTCCAAGTTTTCCTATTCCAGCCTCAGAATCTATGGCCTCTGTCGGGACCCTAAGGGAACTTGGTGCTTTATGGCTGGTGAGGATGGTGGGGGAGAAAAAGGAAGTGAGAGATGGTGGTGTGGCATTTGTGAAGCCTCTTGAAAATATTAGAGTTCCCCTGAAATCTGAGAACTGGCCATGGCTGTTGTGTCTGTAGATCTGTAAGTCTTACAATTGCAAGCAAGGGAAAAAAGAGACTAGTCAGAATTCTTGCAGGTCATTTTAAGTTGGGGGCTACCCAGTTAAAATCGTTATGCACACACCTAAGGCCAGAGCAAAGTTTAGGGACACATCTGTTCTTACATACTTCTCAACACAGTCCGCTTAAATACACAGAGAAGCACTTATGGAAGTTTCTATAAGGCTGGCTCATGCAAACATGTGTGGAGTGGGAGGGAAAGGAGAAAAAGTATGGGTGGGAGTGCACTTGAATGTTTCCTGTGAGGAAACCCCTACATCATAAAGGCAAGTATCAGGACCTGCATTCCACCACCTAAGTCCTCAGTCCCCTTTGTCTCCTCTTTGCCTCCTAGGACAGGCAAAGGAGGGGACATCTCAACATGGAAAAACTCTACAAGGAAAATGAAGGAAAGCTGGAAATCGAGGGAAAGCCAGAAGAAGAAGTAGATACAGAAGATGAGGGAAAGTCAAATGAGGAAGAAAAGCCAGAAGTGGAGGGGAAGCCAGAGCATGAGGAAAAGCTCCAAGACCAAGGACAGCTAGATGACGCGGGGAAACAAGGAAAGCAGAGCAAGTCCCAAGGTGAGGGGAAAGCACGCAGTGAGGGCAAGCCAGAACCCCAGGCCAAGCCAGAGAGCCAGCTGCGAGCTGCCGAAAAACGCCCGGCTGAAGAGTATGTGCCCCGGAAAGCTAAGCAAAAAACGGACAGGTGGACGGATGATTCCCTCAAGGACTATCAGGAGGACTTACAGAAAAGGCATTTGGGCATTGAGGAGAGGATGAGAGAATGTGGAGATGTGTCAAGGGCTCAGGAAGAGCTAAGGAAAAGACAGAAAACGGGTAGTTTTCACTGGATGCAAAGAGATGTACAGGATCCATTCTTCCCAAGGGGCCAGCGGGGTGTCAGGGGAGTGAGGGGTGGAGGTAGGGGCCACAAAGACTTTGAAGACAGTCCATATATTTAATGTCTTTGGCCTTTAAATCAATTTATCTGATGGGAATATTGCCAACCCTGCTTTCCCTGGCAGGCGTTTGCCAGGCAATGTGCTTTAACTTCATGCTGATACTTTACATTAGGCATCACCCTTGTTACCAGCAGCCTTTTGCTCCAACTACACAGTACTCTCTGTTTCAGTAGGGGATTTTCACCCATGTGCATGGAATATATGTTCATGGTACATTGTAAAAATAATAAATAGTTTTCAGAACTGCATATATAGCATCAGCCATTTTTGGGGGAGAAAAAGTTACACAATGCATCCATGTGTAGGAAAAATTATGGAACAGCGGACCAAAGGAGGAATAATGATTTTCTCTGTGTGCTGACAGTGGAGGAACTTATGCTTTTTCTCATTTGCACTTTTCCCCCTAAAAACATATTACTTTGTCATAAAATAAAAAATAATAAAAATAAAATATTTTTTAAAGTAGAAAAATATATACCAAGCAATCAAAATAACTGTTCAGTGAGTTTATGAAGGTAGTGGAGACACTTCAAATTCCTGTTGTCAGGATGTGAAATTATGTGTAAAACTCACATTATCTCTGAGACTCGAAGATGGAGGAATCAACCAGGCAGTTATGCATCCATTGTGTTGTCATCTGTGAAGTGGGAATAAAAATTGCCTTCAGGGCTGTGGAGATCAGATGAGATACTGAGTGTATAAGCTGTGTTGGCTGGCTCCTACCTTACTCTGCACTAGCAAGGCCAAAACCCTGTCAGATGTTTGGAGTAGGATGAGGAAGTTCTCAATTTTGTCTGAGAATAAGTCCAGACAGCTTAGAGGTGGATGCCACTCTCTTCTGGGACATACCATATCTGTTGGGCACTCTGCCTCTTCTCATGGGCCCTGCACCCTCCTAAGGGCCCCACGGCTCCTGATAGGCTGGAGTCCCCAAGGTAACAAAGCCCTTTTGATTTCCCTGGAGTCCCTGGTGAGTTGAATCCCCACTATATTCCCTACTGAACTGTGAAGAAGGTCCCTCTTCTCATGTTATAATTGTATTAATCCTGACATGAAATGTGAAAAAATACATTGTAAAATCGTTATTAATATATTTTAGGCATGATAATTACCCCACTAGACTTGCACTTCTCAAAGTAAAGAAATCTTACTCATCTTGGTAGCCACAATACATAATGGAAGCTAAAAAATCAATACATTAATTATGGACTTAGAAGGTCTCAATTCTTGGCCCAGTTATTGGCCTGATTAAATACATAGCCTTAAGCATGTAATTTCATTCTTTAGTAACTGAAATTTGCTACTCCGAAAGGAGCACAGCAGGAGAGCACATTGATTACAAGATACAATGATTTTTAACATTGGGTATAGAAGTGTTTCTCAAAATTTTCTAGCTACTAGCAGGTTACCTGCACCCAAATCTATCTTAAAAATGCAGAATCCTGGCTCCCACCTCAGTTTCAATGCATCAAATCTCTTTTGACCTGTCCTCACAATGTCTCTGTGTGTTCAGATACAGTGAAAAGGAAAAGAAGAAATTTTTTTGTGTGATGGGAACTCTTAGGATTTATTCTCTTAACATTATGTATGTTTTAGCTCATTTTACTTTTTATCAAATGGATACATGTACAAAATTCTAAAATCCAATAGTGCAAAATAATTTATTATTAAAAACTCTGGTCTGCCTTGCCATTCCACATTCCCTCTCCAGAGACAACTACCATAATGTTTTGGATTACTTCTTATAGTTGCCTCTGTATTTCTGAATCATATGATTAGGCTGCTTTTCTTTGTTAAACGGCTTCATCATCGAAGTGTAATTTACATACCACAAAATTGACACTCAAAATTGTGCACACTTAAGGCATACAATTCAGTGTTTTGGGTGGTTTTCTTTAGTATATTAACAGAGTTCTGAAACCATCACAATTATCTAGTTTTAGGGTATTTTCATCACCCTAAAAAGAGCCCCATGTCCATTAGCACCTACTGCATTCCCTCTCCCCACCAGCATCTGGCAAACACTGATCTATTTTCTGTCTCTATAGATTTGCTTATTCTAGACATTTCATATGAAAGGAATCACAATATATGGCTTCTTATATCTGACTTCTAGCATAATGTTTTCTAGGTTTATCCATACTGTAGCATGTATCAGTACTGAACATTCATGTAGATGTTTTATTTGCTTTTTAAAAATAAACTATTAAGTCAAAATATAAAATTTACAAGTACAGAAATGATGGTTCTGCCTTAGTTTATTACGTAGATAACCTCAGAGCATGCTAATGAAGGTGTATTATAAATTCAATTTACAGTGGGGCCTTGACTTACGAGTTTAATTCATTCCGTGACGGAGCTCATAACTCAAATGACTCGTATGTCAAATTAAAAAGTGAACAAGTGAGACACGTGATGCTGGGCTGATGTTGTGGCGTTCACTGTGACGTTCGCTGCGCCAACTATCAGTGGGGTATCTGAAGCTAGCTTGTAACCAACTCAAAGCAAAAAATTGGCCGAGAGAAGACTCGTATCTCGAAAAACTCGTTAGTTGGGACACTCATAAGTCAAGGCCCCACTATGTTTGTTTTGTGTCTGGTTTAAAGAAAACACAAGTGTGTCCTATTTGATATTCTAGTTAATTTCTGTTGGAAGAAGCAAAGATATTTATTTTTTATTTTTTTAAAGAAAATGTTGTTTCCAGTTTTATTGAGATATAATTAACATACATCACTATATAAGTTTAAGGTGCACAGAACAATGGTTAGACTTACATATACTGTGAAATGATTACCACAGTATGTTTAATTCACATCTATCACCTCATAGATACAGTGAAAAGAAAAAGAAAACATTTTTTTCTGTGTGTTGAGAACTCTTAGGATTTATTCTCTTTACATTACACACACACACACACACACACACACACACATACATATCATATAACAGTGAAAATGTTTTGTGTGTGAGCATGTTTTAATTTTCTTGGAGATATATATATATAGCTATATATATATATATATATATAGCTAGGTCATGTGATAACTCTATGTTTAACTTTTTTTAAAATCCTCACCAGAGGATATTTTTTCCATTGATTTTTTAGAGAGAGTGGAAGGAAGGGAGGAGGGAAGGAAGAAGAGAGAGAGAGAGAGAAACATCAACGTGAGACATTAATTGGTTGCCTCCCCCTCACGTCCCTACCAGGGCCCAGGTTCAAATATGTAACCAAGGTAAGTGTCCTTGACCCAGAATCGAACCCACAACCCTTCAGTCTGCAGGCTGATGCTCTAACCACTGAACAAAACCAGCCAGGGCTATGTTTAACTTTTTGAGAAACTACCCAATTATTTTCCAAAAGCAACTGTGGCATTTGACAACCCCATCAGTAGTGTACAAAGGTTCCAATTTCTCCATATTCTCACCAACACTTGTCATTGCCAGTAATTTCTATTATAGCCATCTTTGTGGGTATGAAATAGAATCACATTATGATTTTGATTTACATTTCCATACTGGCTAATGATGTTGAGCATTTATTGATGTGCATATTAGCTATTTGTACATCTTCATTGGAGAAATGTCTATTCAAATCCTTTACCCATTTTAAAATTGGGTTGGTTTCTTGTTATTGTTGAGTTGTAAGAGTACTTTGCTTATTCTCAACACAAACAAGTCCTATATCAGATGTATAACTTGCAACTGCTATTTCTTGACTTAACTTTAATCATTTTTTATTGACTTTCTGATATGATAATTGAGTAGTTACCTCTTACTATCATGATCTCCACTATCTATTTCCTGACCCCAATACAGTTTTACCACATATAATGTGTATTTCAACAAGCATTCCAATGATTCTGTTGCTTAACTCTGAGGGCCTTTAGGTGCACTCATCAAGTTAGGCTAAGCATATGCTAGGATAGCTACTAATCCCAAAACATCAGTGGCTTAACACAACAAAGTTTTATTTCTCAAACTTAATGAGGATTGGGGATGAATAGGTTCTTCTCCCCCTAGTTTCCCAGAGATTCAGACTAATCATGATGCCACCACAGCAGAGAAAAAAGAATGCATGGAGATCTCATACTCATTTTTCTACACTTTGGTCTAGAAGTCATGTAAATCACCGATATTCACAGTCCATTTTTTCATATTTCTATCTCTTTTAATTCAGACAAGAAATTCTGAAAGAAGTGCTGTTAATGCTCTCTATATAGGTGACTAAACTGATGCTCAAAGAGTTTATGTGATTTATGCAAGGTGACATCAGTAAGGGGAAAAGCTTAGGTTGGAACCTCGGTTTATTTGGCTCTAAACTGATAATCCTCAACTAGTTTGATTTCCTAAATCCAAGGATTTGAATTTTATTTTCACCTGTTGCTCAATCAATCCTTTAAGATGTCAGAATAATGGTAATGGTTATTAGATGACATACTTAAAGAGGAAGGCTCACAATGGCATTGTTTCCTCCACCATTAATGCCTTAAAAAGGAATTTCATGCCAATTGACAGTTCAACTGCCTTGGCCAGCAAATCATGAACTATGCTTACAGTGCAGGTGGATGTTCAGATGGTTATGCTATGGAGTTTTATTTCTATCCCTACAAAGTTCTTCATATACCAAAGGGGAAAAGTACTGGAAAAAATACAAGGCTTTATGACTAACAGTGAAAGTCTTGAGCCTATCACCTGTTGTTCCCACAGATAATGTTGCTAAGGACAGCCATAAAATAAGAGATAACTATTTTGCTTCTCCATCACTATATTCCCAAACACAAGAAATGCTTCTGGGGTAAAGAGAGAAGTATTTCTTTTTTTAAAAAAAAAAAAAAATTATTTCAGAGAGGGAGCGGGAAAGAGAGATAGAAACATTAATTATGAGAGAGAACCATTGATTGGCTACCTCCTGCATACCCCACACTGGGGATCGAGCCTGCAACCCAGGCATATGCCCTGACCGGGAATCAAACCGTGACCTCCTGATTCATAGGTAGATGCTCAACCACTAAGCCGGCAGAGAGAAGATTTCTGAGAATAGTATCCAACTTCAAATCATTAGAACAAAAAAATTTGTATTGCTTATGGGAACCACAGGGAATTTATATCAAATGTTATATTTAAGTTGTAAAATGAGCAAGACAATTTTTGGTTTCAGCTCCAAATGGAGAGCTGAAAAGAATGCCACTCACACCTATAGTAGGAAAAATTTTGGACAAACTGCAAAACAACAAATTTTCTTAAAACCACCAGAGAACTAAGTCCACAGAGCAAATAGTTACCCCAGAATCTAGAGAGAGACTCATGGAGGGAGAAATAGTACACAAACATTTGTTTATTTGGGAAGAAACCACCAAACACTTGTAGGACAATAAGAAAATTTAGCTAAAAACTGCTAATGCATTTCTAAAGACTGTGTGAGGGCTAGCATGAGAGTTTGAAGTTCCTCAGGGCCACAGACATAAGGGGCTTGCACTCTTCTTGCAGGCTTTACTTTAGAAACTGAATAGGTGTTCCCAAGGAAGATCAAAGAAAATCTGAGAAAACTTGCCCAATCATGCCAGTTAGGAGTGGGAGGCAGCATTCGCTATTGAAATTCCAGCCAGACCTATTTCCCCTGGTAAGCAAAAGACTTAATCTGCAGGAAGAAGGACAGCAAAGCCCATATCCTGAAGGCAGTTGTGGAAACCCAATGCAGCTGGGAAAGGAAACAGAAAAACAAAAAGCTCTATGAAGGGAGAGGGCAGGCATGTGTGCTAGGCTCAGCACTATATCTGGAGGAGAGGCATGAACACATATAAAGGTTACACCACCCAAAAAACCCAGTGCTTGCCAAAAATGAACACCTGATCAGAACATCAGAGAATGCCTGTATCTCTCCAGAACACATCCTCCATGATTGCCCTGTTTATTCCCCTCCTTCCCCCTCATAAACTATCTCTGAAAAGGAGCCAAATTTAATTCCATGAATCTGTGGAGCAACTTATGTCCCAGTGCATTGTCAAAAACAATAGAGCAATCAATCAGCTTATTAGTGGAACTTAGCAGCCAGGTGTGTTCTGGGAAAGAGATGGTAAAGAGAGGATTTTCAAATCCTCTGTCATCTCAGAGAGAATGTGGGTATACCCAATGTTGTGCCCTCTGAGGAGCAACATAAGAGGATTCACATAGCAGGAAGGAAGTAGACATCAGTAAAGTAATCCAGGCGGCCACTAAACAAATAAGCAAATAACAACAATAAGCCACAGAAGAAGAGCACCAAGTATTCAGAGTTAATAAAATATATTGTCTGAAAAAAATGCAAGACATGCAGAGAAACAAGAAAGTCTGACACATACATGAGGAGCAAAGCAGGCAACAGATACTGCCTGTGAGAGTGACTCGATGTTGAATTTAACAAAAACTTCAAAGTATCCAATATAAATATGTTCTAAGAATAAAAAACAACTGTGATTGCCCTAGCTGGTTTTGCTCAGTGGATAGAGCATCGGCCTGCGGACTAAAGGGTCCCAGGTTTGATTCCAGTCAAGGGCACATGCAAGGTTGCGGACTCGATCCCCAGTAGGGGGCATGCAGGAGGCAGCCAATCAATGATTCTCTCTCATCATTGAAGTTTCTATCTCCCCCCTCTCCTTTCCTCTCTGAAATCAATAAAAATATACTTAAAAAATAACCGTGATTAAAGAAGTAAAGGCAGTTATGATGAAAATGTCAGATCAAATAGAAAAAATCAATAGAGAAGAAATAAGTGGAAATTTTGAGGAATACAAAGAGAAAAATTTACTAGAGTAACTCGGCAGTGGACTTGCGCTAGAAGGAAAAAGAATTAGTGAGTGCTAAGATTCATAGATTTTATGTACTTTGAGGAACACAGGGAAAAAAGAACAAAGAAAACTGAAGAGAGTCTGGGTGAAATACGGGACACTATTAATTGCACAAACAAATACATAATAGGAATATTGAAAGGACAGGAAAGAGAGAAAAAGGAGCAGAAAATACTCAAAGAAATAATTTCTGAAAACTTCCCAAATGTGATGAAAAATGTCCATCTACTTATCCTGGAAGTTCAATGGACCAACAAACAAATACAACATGGCAAAATGCTTAAAGCAAAAGACAAGGGAAAATGTTGAAAGAAGCAAGAGAAAAATGACTCCTAATTTACAAGAGAAACCCAATAAGATTAGCAGATAATTTGTCATCAAAACAATAGATGCCGCCCTAACTGGTTTGGCTCAGTGGATAGAGCATCGGCCTGTGGAATGAAGGGTCCCAGGTTCGATTCCAGTCAAGGGCATGTACCTTTGTTGCAGGCACATCCCCAGTGGGGGGTGTACAGGAGGCAGCGGATCGGTGTTTCTCTCTCATCAATGTTTCTAACTCTCTATTCCTCTCCCTTCCTCTCTGTAAAAAATCAATAAAATATATTAAAAAAACAAACAAACAATAGATGCCATATCTTGGCTGTGTTGCTCAATGGTTAGAGTGTCCATTCAATTCTGGTCAAGGGCAGGTACCTGGGTTGCAGGTTCACTCCCCACCCCAACTCCAACCCCTCCCACCCCACTGCCCTCCTCCGTAGGGGTGCGTGTGGGAGGCCACCAGTCCACTTATCTCTCTCACATCAACTACATGTCTCTCTCTCCCCACCCCCTCTCTCTCCCTTACCCCTTCCTCCCTCCTTTCCACTTTCTCTCTAAAAATCAATGGAAAAATGTCCTCGGGTGAGGATGAAAAAAACAAAAACAAAACCAAAAAAAATGGATGCCAAAAGGAAGTTGAACAACATGTAAAAACTGCTCAAAACACAAGCTACCAAACAGTTATCCTATATTCACCAAAGTTATCTTTCAAAAATGAAGGCAAAATACATTCTTAGATAAACAAAAAATGAGTAAATCTGTTGCTAGCACACACCTTACAAGAAATACTAAAGGAAGTTCTCCAGTTCTGAAAGCAAATGACCCCAGACAGTTATTTGATTCCACGAAAAAAGAAAAGCACACAAAAAGGTAATTATTTCTTCATATATAATCCATAGTACTCTTACTTCATTTTCTTTATTGTACTGCTAGGACCTCCAGTACAATGGTGAACAGTGGTGAACTTATTTTCAAATTCAAAGTGAAAACTTCCAGTATTAAAACATTAAGTATACTATTCTTAGATACTTTTAATATATACCTTGTCAGATTAATAAAGTTTACATTTTGAGTTTTCCAAGAGGTTTTTACAAATTATTAGTGACTGTAAGATTTTTATCATATAACATTTCTGACTCTAGTGAGATGATCAGCTTTTAAAATCCTTTTTATATTGTTCAACATATAGATGTTTTTCTTTTTTTCATTAAATTTATTGGGGTGACATTGGTTAAAAATTATATAGGTTTCAAGTGTTCAATTCTAAAATATATCATCTGTATTGTATTGGGTGTTCACCAAAAGGTATAAAATAGTTAAAATTCAAAAACTAGAAAAGCAATCCCACCTCAAAAAATGGTGGAGGCAAAGATATAAAAAGAGATTTCATCAAAGAATATATGCAAACAGCAAAAGGTATATGAAAAGATGTTCGTCATTAGTAATGAGGAAAATACATATTAAAACTTTAATGAAATACTACTATACCCTTACTAGAATGTAACAAAACAAACAAAAAACACCTCAAAATAGCAAATGCTGGTGAGCATGTGGAGTGAAAAGAATTCTCACTCATTGTTGATGGAAATACAAAATGTTAGTCATTTTAGAGAACAGTTGGCAGTTTCTTCTAAAGTTAAATATACAGTTACCATACAACCCAGCAACCCCAGTTCGAGGATTTACCCACATAAATTTAAAGCTTATGTTCACACAAAAATCTGTACATAAATGTTCATAAAAGTTTTATTCATAACTACAAAAGCTGGAGACAACCCAGGTGTTTCACAACTGGTGACTATATAAAGAAACTGTGGTACATCTGCACAATGGAATACTATTCAGTAGTTAAAAGAAACAAACTTCTGATTCATACGACAACATGTATGCATCTCCAATACATTTTTCTAAGTGAAGGAAACCATACTCCAAAGGATATGTATTGTGTGATTCCATTTATATGACATTATGTAGAAGCTAATTTACAGGGCTATAAAAGGGCTTGAGGGGTAGGGATGAGGGGAGTAGTTGATTACAAAGGAGCCACACAAATGAAATTTTAGAGTGATAGTAGTCTTCTATATGGTATTGTGGTGGTTGATACATGACTATATGAATGTGTTAAATTTCACAGAACTGTACACACAAAGAGTGACTTTTATTCTATGTCAATTAAAAATATATATATCAGGAGCCCTAAATAAAAAGCACACTGTGGTAAATGAATCTCAGTGTATTACAGATGTATGCTATAACTTAACTGAAAAAGGGAAGAGGGGAAAAAAATACTGACCTAAGTTGCTTTGAAAAACACTATTTTGACTGGATATTACAAGGCTCAAGACAAAAAGAACTGTACATAAATGCTGTGTTCTGGTTGGGAAATTCATTTCTTACAAGGGTACATGATAGAAATTCTGAAACTATTTTAATATATACTAAGGTTAAATAAATAAATAAATTGATTGCACATAAGAACAACCAGATTTCTCACTATCAGAGATAGAAGTTAAAAATGAGAGGAGAGAAAGCTAAATGGATACCTGTGGTAATGAATTAGAGTCACATGTATTAGTATGGATTTTTGTGTATATATACATATACACATACATAATAAAAAAAAAAAAGGGTGAGATGTGGGAAACTGATATAGGGTTGAGCCTCGGACTGACCTGCTGGCAAAATCACAAACGAGTCCCAGCTTAGAGGCCTCAGTCCTCTTAGCATAATTAGGCTTGACCTTATAACACTCCCCAGATCTTACCTGGGAAGCTAATGGGCTGAGGGAAGTGCAGGGAGTGTAAACATGATCAAAACAGGTGAAACTCACAAGAACTGTAACTATGGTAACCACTGCATTGTTTACCTCAGACTATAAAAGGTCAGTGCGGACTGAGCACCGGTGGAAGTCCTTCCTCTTGAGTTGGACTTATCCGCCTGGTCCCCCAATATTTCCAAATTATCTCTTGTCTTTTCTATTTCATTTGTGTGCGGCTCCTCTTCCAGATATTGAACCCTGAACCACGCGGGACGTGGAAGGAAACATTTATGACACATACACATATACACATGGAGAGATACAGATAGACACAGTAAATAAATGTATATAGGTATGTATATACAGTTTAGTATACGAAAATGTATCTCCTTGTTCTGTTAGCTGAGAAATCCTAGAAGCGATAGCACCCCAGTAGCAACCAGAGCATCCAGCACTCAGCTCTTAATTACTAAATATGATTACACAATAAAAGTAACCAAGACTTCTTGGAGAAATGGCTGATTATTGGGCTGGCAGAAGGAAAATACAAGGTGAATCTGGGACATCTTATACTATTAGAAAGAGAGGGAGCAGATAAAGGATGAGGGTATGCCAACCTGAAAGATCTCCCAATGGCCAAGGCTCGAGCAATTTGGGAAAAAAATAATAAAAATAATGATCATATTGGATTATAACCCCAAAGATTTAATAATCCACGAGTCATGCTGATAGAAACAAATTATTGTATCAATAAATAAATGGTGGGAGGGGAATTTACCTTACAAAATAATTTGAAATATCAAACAGAAGAAAATGAGGAATATAAAAAATTACCATCAGAACATCACAGTAATAATCACTGCAGGCAAAATCTACAGAATATTTGGATAGTCTCAAATAATATGACTCCTAATATTTATTAGTGGTTGTTTTTAAACATATACCCACAAATTCTTTTATACTCCTCCCTTCAAGAAGTTGAGTTTAATTCCCTTCCTCTTTAATATGGGCTTCTAACAACGAAGGTATGAAAAGGAAAATATAGTAACGCTACAAGTGGAGAAACCTGGCAAATATCACCTTAACCAAATGATCAAAGTCAGTATCATCAGTGATCAGTCATGTTGATTTCATGTAACCCTGACATTGTGATGAAAAAGGGCATTTCACCTCTGTGATATTCTTCCCCCAAATCAATAACCCCAATCTAATTATGAGAAAACATCAGACAAACTCAAATTAAGGAACATTCTACAAAATAACCTCACTCTTCGAAAGTGTCAAGGTCAGGGTGATAAAGAAAAAACAGAGAAACTGTCAGAGTAGAGTAGACTAAAGAGACATGTTAACTAGATGTAACATAGTATCCTGGATTTAATCCTGGAACAGAAAAAAACAGGACATTATTGGAAAACCTGAAGAAATCTGAATAAAGTTTCTTTGCTTTTATAAATATACCATAATTACTAGGCAAAGCTGGGTGTAAGGGTATAAGGAAATTCTTTGTACTATTTTTAAAACACTTCTTTAGAACTAAAATTATGTCCAAAAAAAGTTTAAAAATAGACCATACTGAGCTTCCAGAACCCAAAATAAAACTTTCAATGAGCCCTAGCCGGTTTGGCTCAGTGGATAGAGCATCAGCCTGCAACTCAAGGGTCCCAGGTTTGATTCCGGTCAAGGGCATGTACCTTGGTTGCGGGCACATTCCTAGTGGGGAGTGTGCAGGAGGCAGCTGATCGATGTTTCTCTCTCATCGATGTTTCTAACTCTCTATCCCTCTCCCTTCCTCTCTAAAAAATCAATAAAATATATTTTTTTAAAAAATTCTCAATGAGTGGAAGTGACTGAATAATTGAGGAAACAAACTGAGTAGTTATTAAACAAATTCATTATTCAGTGAAAAAGGGAAGATTTTACAGAAAACAGTTGACAGCAATTACTGGAAAAAATAAAAGCACTCCATATTTATACCAGAAAATTGGAACTACTTAATAAACAAGTTTCATACATATATATGTATTATGTCTATGTGCATAGAATGGTATTCTCTAAATACTGTTCTGCTGCTTCACTCAAAAATATAACTTGATGTGCATTATTTCATTCTTTTTTGTATATGCACAATTTCCATGGTAATTATTCTCATATTAATTGAAATTTAAATTATTTCCACCAACTTGATATTTCAACATTAGACTGGTTACAAAATAGAACTAGATTAGGTTTTTGTCCTTAAGGCACTTTCAGATAAGTGAGGGCTAAACAGTAGACAGTCAAGAGAGTGGAAGTGTTAGGTGGGTAAATTCAGGGTCTAAAGGACAATGTAGCATAGGCAACTAAGGCAGAATCAAGAGGTTAGCGAAGGTTTCCTTTCCATTATATATTTAATTAAAAAAGCAAATCCAGCCAGCAGCAATAGCAGTCTTCCCAACAGCTGTGCTTCTGCCACAGGAAAAAGTTACCTGGCCTAAGCTGTACTGTTGTTGAAGTGTGGTTCCCCTTTGCCCCCCGCCTTCCCGGAAAACCTAGCAGATGCTCTATATAGATGCAGACCTCAGGTTTAAGCAAAGCAATCTTGAGAATCTAGCTGAGGTGGATCTTGAGCATACTGTCACATATTGAAAGTCTAAGCAGACCAATTCAGGGATTCATATTACAGTGGCCAACATGGACACTATGGGGACATTTGAAATGGCAATGGTTATGACATAGCATTTCAGGTTCACAGCAATTCATAAGCATCATGCCCTGGATAACTGGATACCTCTGCCACAATAATCCACAATGTGTGCAGTATTTAGTTATGAGTTCAAGAAGGGCAGAATTCTTTGGAAGAGATGAGAAGTATAGAATTTGTGCTTCAGCCCTGGCTGGTTTGGTTTAGTGGATAGCATCAGCCTGCCGATCAAAGGGTCCCAGGTTCGATTCCGGTCAGAGACATGAGCCTGGGAGGCAGCCAATCAATGATTCACTCTCATCATTGATGATTCTATCTCTCCCTTCCTCTCTGAAATCAATAAAAAGATATTTAAAAAAAAATTGTGCTTCAAGTTAAGTTAATTTGTTTGGATGTGGCCAATAGCTAATCTGAGTAGTTTGTGGAATGTTTAAAATTTATTCATGCCAAATTTCCAAATGTCAGGGAATGCATGATAGGAGGGATGGTAGAAGAGCTTACTTTCTGAATCAGATACAATCTGAGTAGAAATTAGCCCAGACTCTGTGTGCACCACTCACATCAGAACATGAGGGGACTACTCTCAGTTTAGCAAAGTGATGGAATGTGCTATGTCTGCCTGCACTCTGAAGGGACAAATCATCTCAGATAGAGGCCACTTGAGTGCATACTATGCAGCCAAACCTTTGGATCTGGAGCAGATTTTGTCATGCTGGGAGGGATGTTTCAAGCCATACAGAGCATGCTAGAGAAGTGATGGAGAGTAATACTCACCTCAAGCTCTTCTATGGATGAGTTTGAAACAGTAATTTAAAAAATGTGTAGGAGGAGTAGCTGAATATAGCTCCTAAGAACACAAGACTGTGGAAGTGACTTCTAAAGGGAATATAGAAAACAATATTCTGGATATCAAAGTCTCATATAGTGCTCCTGAATGGTAAAATGCTGCCTTCTTTTTCCTCCTTTCACACCACCTGGTTAGAGGCTCAGAGTGTCTATCCTTTAGAATGCATGTCATGTCTTCATTGTTAAAATTAACCCAAGCATCTTTTTCATTCCGTTTTAAAAATAGTTTTCACTTCACTATATTGCTATTATCTTCAATCACAGTATTTAAAAACTACTGTAATTAACTTCAAAGGTAGTTGAGTGTTGTATTGATGCGTTGAAATTTTTCAGGACAAGGATGAAAGTGAAGGTTTGTATCTCTTGTGAACATTTAAGAAGACAGGGTCAATATCCTCTATCAATAGCTCCATAAAAATGGTGTTAGGGTTACTCTAACTACATGTAAGCAGAATAAGCAGAGGAATGGACAATTAAACTTCTGCTCCAATTTTTGTGCCATCAGGAAGAATTTTTGTGCCATCTGTGAGCCAATTGGCAAACATCTCCTTCTGAAATGCTGAGATTTCTGGGTAGTGCACAATTTAAAATTACAAGAGCTTCTCAAGCATCATGAAAGCTGGAGCCTAACCTCCACTCCCCATCCCCAATTCACATCTGACTATCTACCTAGTTAGATAACCCTCCCCTCTCCACTTCCTGCCACCTACCACAAAAACACACAGGAAAGGGGAAAGGTATAGAAGGCAACATTTGCTAAGGGCAATATGGGGAGGTGGGACAGACACTATGTGCATCATCAACAGGGGAGGGAGATAACTTCCAGCTGGAGTGGCTTCAGAAGCTGGGTGATGAAGGTTGAAACCCTAAGAATGAGCAGGACCAGGATCTAGGAAGAAGAGGAGGGCAGTCAGGAGGAAGAAAATGTCGTGCAAGGACAAAGAGAAAGAAGAAGGCACACTTGGGGCAGAGTGAATGAGAGTTCCTTTTGGATGGGGCAGAGAAGTGGAGGACTTGTGTTCTGAGGCTTAATTCTGATCAATGCTGAATTTCAGGATGAGGAAATAGGGTTTACTTTGTGTATGGTAGGGTTGCCATCCAGATCCTTTGGGCAGAAGAGTGACAAGTTGAAAATAAGGAAGAGTGAAGTTTAATTTGATGGTAACATGCAAGGTAAGTTGGAAGGGGAGAAGGAGGCACTGAAGGCAGATAGGCCAGAGAAAGGGACCTAAATCTCTACACAAATGTTTATAGCAGCTCTTTTCATAGTTACTCAAGACTGGGAATAACCCAAATATCCTTCTGTGGGTAAATCTATACATATATAGAAGCCCAGCAACCGGACGGCAGAATGACCAGAATGACCAGAATGACCAGTGGCTATGATGCCAACAAGCCTGATCCAGGCCCTGATCAGCCCCTCCCCTCCCCACCCGCCCGGCCTGGCCCCCAATCAGCCCCCTACAGCCCAATCAGGGGCAGGGCCTCCCTATCGCCAGCCTGGCCTGATGGGCCCCCATTGGGGCAGGCCAGCTGGACCCCACCTGTGCACGAATTCGTGTGCCGGGCCTCTAGTAGATATATAAATGGGAACATCCTCATAACAGAATACTACTCAGCAAAAGAAAATAATGAATTGTTGATACATGAAACAACTTAAATGAGTTTGAGGGCATTACACTGAATGAAAGAAGCCTGTCTCTAAATGTGACATATAGTAGATTTTATTTATATGTCATTCTGAAAAAGACAAAACTAGAGGAATTTGGAGTAGATCAGTGGTTGCCAAAATTCAGACAAGGGATAAAATATGACTACAAAGGGGTAGCATAGGGAATTTTTTGGGCGGTGGTTATTGAACTGTGTACCCACTGTGGTGGTGGTTACACAAACCTATATATTGTTAAGCTTCATGAAACTGTACACCCAAAAAAGGGTCAATTTTGAAATATGATAGTACTTTTTGAAAAAAAGAAAAAGAAAAAAAAAAAAGGACCGGAGTTGCCCCCTATTAAATGTAATAGCTGAAAGAAAAGAAACATTCTGTCATGGTAGTTAATGACTACATCTTTATAATTCACTGGCTATATTTACATTAAAAACTCTTCCTCAAATAATAGAAAATGTATCCTTCAACTGTGGAATAACTTTTTCATGCTTATATATGTTATAAAACATTAAGCCAGCAAAAAATTTATTTTTTCCAACCGTTCCTTTCCCTGTGGTAGACTGTTGTTGGCTGCCATATCCCACTGTGACCATTCTAAACAAGAAATCCCTCTCTGCCTCCTTCCCAAGATTCTGAAGATGACCTCACTGGCCAGATTGCTATTCCAGGCATCAACATACCTCCAAGTACCAGTGGATTCCGGGGTGTGGTGATATGTTTCCTCTTTGAACTTTTTTTTTTTACAGCAATTATGTTCCCTCCACATGCTGATCATAACAATTATAGATGTTGGTAGTTTTAATGGAACAAAGCGAATGATACCTGAATATCTAAAGAGTGCCACTGAGGGAAAAATCGATTCCACCTACTAATAAGCCTCACACCAAATAGTGGGATACTCTCTGAGTGTTTCATGAATGTGTGAGTAATTTTCCAACATATTTCTTTGTGGTCCAAAATCAAGCTCACTCTGCAGAAAGCAGGCTTTTCTATGGACTCATTTGATTAACAAGGCACTGGATCTACTAGAAAGGCTGTCTGAAGCCTCCATTTCAAATCCAAGTGGAACCACCTAGCACTCATGAATGAAAATGTCAGACATCTAGCACTTGATATTTCGAGTTCAGCCAGAAAGAGAAAAAGTCATGAATTACTTACATAAACTTATTAACTAGAGAAAACTGGGCCTCTTTGCACAGATTAATCTGGGAGAGTTTTTAAAGGTGTTGTTTTGGTTAGATTTAAAAAATTTTTCTAACACATCAATATGTTGTGAAAACTGTCATTTGCAACTATTTTCCAGTGTTAAAAATTGATAATTTGCCCTCCATAATGTGTCAAATATTGTTTATGTAGGACCTCTTTTAAAAATATTTTAAAAGTATGCTGATTGTTTAAAACATTAAACAAAACACACACCTATTCAAGAAAACTAGTAAAAAAAAATCCCACATCCTCACTCCTAGATTCTTTTCTAGTCGCCCCCCTCACCTCGTCTACCACCTCCGCCCATTTTAATGCTAAATAGGACTACAGGGGAAGTGGTGGACTGTAGGGTATTGGGGGAGGAGGAGAGGGGAGCGATTTGGCTGTAGGAGGGTGAAAGCGATGATTCCCCAAAGAAGAAGGGGAAATGGTCCAATAAACCCAAGAGGCTGATCCTCCCTGGTAATCCGAGGAAGGCGAATAGAAACTGCGCGACAGTACCAGTTTTATTGTCTCTCATTGGCAAATACGAAAAAAGACTGACAGCATCAAGTGGAGGGAATACAGGGGGCGGGCTGCGGTATTAAAGGGAGGGGTAACTGAGGACTCCAGCTCATTGATGACGCGCGACCCTCACGTGACCAGGAGTCGACGTGTGCAGAAGTCCTTATAGTCCGGGGCCTGTTTCCCTGGAGCAGCTCCCTATTGCTGGAGAAGAAAAGTGCCCCGGATCCTTTCAGGTGAGTATAAAGGTGGGAGCTGCCTTGGGGACCTTAAAGTCTGGGAGTCAGAGAACAGAAGCCAAGCAAGGCCGGCACTGCTTTCTCAACACTACGGTTCCGCCAAACTCCCATTTTTGTGCAGGATTTTCGGGGCTGTTTGGTCGGGGGAGTAAGGTGGGTGTGGAGAGGGAGGACTGAAGCCAATTAAGGGTCGCGCTCGAGAGAGACATAGAAACAATTTGGAAATAACTTGCGTCTCCCACTCCCTGCTTGCAGGGAACCGGTGGGCACCGGGAAGGGAGGGCGGGGTTGCCTGAAAAGGAGAGAGAGGATGAAGATATGGGGAAACTTTAGAGGAACAAGGCCTAGAATCGTGAAGGGGACCCGTGATTCGGGTACTGGTCTGCTCACCAAGCACTCCTGTCGGTCTGCAGGACTTTTGGCGTTTTGAGCGCGACACAAATCGAGTGAGGGAAGAAGGAGAAAAATCCGCTGGCTCCCTGCAGGTCAGTGTAAAGGTGCAATGGCCTCAGATCCCTTGTGGTGGGGGTGGGAGTGTGGATGACACCAAAGCACATCTCACTGTCGCCAGAGCAGCCTCTCCCCATCCGGATTAAGCCCGGAGGCCTTTGCAGAGCCTGCAGCGGAAATGAGGCGGGGGAGGGGCTAAGGTTGGAGAGGCATGGAAGGGGGAAGGGAGGCGAGAGTCTGGACCAGCGGGTCCCAGGTGAGAGGCTGGAGGTTGGGATGGTTTGGAATAGCCCGAAAGGCGGGAGTGTTGGAGACCAGTGGTGAGGGAGGAGTTAAATGCTTCCGCGCAGCCTGCATTTCTGGGCCTGTAGCAGGGCCTGCTGGGAAATGGTGGGCTGGAGCTGGAGGAGAGAAGATGGAGCTAGGAGGGGGAGAGGGAGAGGGAGAGGGAGAGGGAAGGGAAGTGGAGGAAGGGGTGGAGTCAGGGGAGTTCTGAGCCTAAGAAGCTAGCCTTCTCTAGTTGGAAAACTGACAATTCGGAATCTGAATGAAAAAAAGGCCAGTCTCTGCTCTGGGAATCCATACTCTGGCTGCTGGTCTGTTTGCCTGGCATCTAGTTGTTTTGTTTCCTTGTTTTCTAGGATTAATTTATCCAAAAAGGAAATAATAAAAAAATACTCAACATGCAACAGGCTTGTGAAGAAAATGAAGGAAAACCACAGAACATGCCAAAGGCTGAAGAAGACCACCCTTCAGAAGATGTACCAAGGGAGGCAGAAGGAAATCCTCCGCCTTCCCAAGAAGGTGTCAGGCAGGAGGCAGAAGGAAACCTTAGAAGCGGGCTGACTCAACCTGTGCAGGCATTCAAAGAGGACACTCCCGTTAGGCATTTGGACCCTGAAGAAATGCTAAGAGGAGTAGATGAGATGGAAAGGCTTAGGGAAGAAATAAGAAGAGTAAGAAACAAGTTTGTGATGATGCATTGGAAGCAAAGACATTCACGCAGACGACCTTATCCTGTGTGCTTTAGGCCTTGAATTCTTTTTTTTAATCTGATAGTAAAATCTGGCCCCTGCTTTCTATTAGCATATTCTGATGTATCTTTTTACCTTCGTTTTACTTTTAATCATCTGGTAGAATTTTGTTTTATATAGTTTCCTTGTTAACCAGCATCTTACTGGATTTTGTATTTTGACCTATTCTCCAGGTCTATTTTTCAATTGGGAAGTTTCACACAAATGCATGAAAATATGTTCATTTCATATTGTAAAGTAACATAAGTTGCAAAGTATATTTAGTATCAGCTCACATATGTACAATAAAAATTCCAAATTGTGTGTGTGTGCATGTGTGTATACATACATACATACATACATCAAAAAATTAACTGTGCTTATTTCTGTGTGGAGTGAGTTTTCTTTTTGCTTATATGTATTTTTTAATGAACTTGTGTCACAGACAGAATTAAAATTTTTTAATAAGTAAGAATGAAATAATTTGCAATCAGCTTATAAGGGCAATGGGGGCACCTAAACTCTTGATGAAATAACTATTAAAATGTAAACCTCAAATCACCTCTGGATCTCTTAGCCAGAGGAATAAAACTGGCAATTATTACAGACACACTTGCTTAAGACCTGGTCTTTTCATGGGGAAAACATTTGCCTCAGAGGGCAGCTGTGGAGAAGAAAGGAGTTGTGCTTGGTGGGCTCATGTTCCCAGCTGTGTAGGACCCCAACCCACCACAGAACATAGTAATTTGAGGGAGGGCCCTGGCATGACTCAACCCCTGATCCAGAACAAGTCCAACAGGCAGGGGGGTAGGAGTTTCCATGCCAGTCCTGCGCTGGTGAGCTCCACCCCTGTCTCCCTTGGGTCCTGCCAAGTCTGCTGGGTCCTTTGCTCTCTGCTGGCCCCACTGCCGATGGGGCACTGGAGCTGAGTGCCAAATCCCCACTGAGTTACCTGGAGTCCCCAGTGGGTTGAACTCCCCACTCTGTTTTCTGAAGCCTCAGTCTCCTTTATAATGACACTTAACACAGGTGGGGATTGTCCTAGGAATACTTGTCAGCAAAACAGCCCCTTTTGGTTTTTCAGTGCCACAATCCCTCCTCTCCATAGGAGTCAGACATGATAAGTCCATTTTGGGAGTTCAAACAGGTACAAGGTTAAGTGAAATATGCTGTAGTCAGAGTTGCTGCCCTAGATCTAAGGACTAAGATTTTTGTGAAAATTATGTGAAATTATCTGATCCTGAAGGCTCCTGGTGGGCTTGCTTTCCTAGTTCAGAATAAATTGCAGAAAGCAATATAGGAAAGAGATATAAGGGAAAAGTCTCCTTTACCCCATCCCATCCTCAAATAAAATGTGAAAAAAACTTGCAAAGGCAGTAAGAACTTTATAAATGCACTTGAAGTCAAAAGGTTACTATGTAAATGTTAGAAATTATATTTCTCTTACAGATCAAACAATGACATCTTCTGATATTCCCACATGACTGCCACATTATGTTTTAATATTGATTTTTTTTAAAGATCCAAAGTTCAGATTTTCCTGTCTCATACTTTGTTTACATCAGGACCCAAACAAGACCCTCCTCTTGCATTTGTTATTATGTCTCCTTTTAAAAATATATTTCTTTATTGATTTCAGAGAGGAAGGGAGAGGGAGAGAGAGACAGAAACATCAATGATGAGAATCACTGATCGGCTGCCTCCTGCACGCCTCCTACTGGGGATCGAGTCTGCAATCTAGGCATGTGCCCTTGACCAGAATTGAACCTGGGACCCTTCAGTCAGCAGGCTGATGCTCTCTCCACTGAGCCAAACTGGCTAGGGCATTGATTTCTTTTTAAACCCTCACCTGAAGATATGTTTTTTTTCTTTATTGATTAAGGTATTACATATGTGGACATAAGACACTGGGGGGTAGGGGAGGCCAGGGGATTGTCAAGGGCGGGGGGAAAAAAAGGAGACATATGTAATACTCTTTGTAATACTTTAAGCAATAAAAAATAAATAAATAAATAAAATTTTTAAAAAAAGAAAAAAAGGTATTACATATGTGTCCTTATGCCCCCATTACCCGCCCCCCCCAACTCATGCCCTCACTCCCCCTGTTGTCTGTCTCCATTGGTTATGCTTATAGGCATGCATAAAAGTCCTTTGATTGATCTCTCCCCCTTACCCCGCCTTCCCCTACCTTCCCTTTGAGGTTTGACGGTCAGATCGATGCTTCTTTGTCTCTGGATCTGTTTTTATTCATCAGTTTATGTTGTCCATTATATTCCACAAATGAGTGAGATCATGTGATATTTATCTTTCTCTGACTGACTTATTTCGCTTACCATAATGCTCTCCAGTTCCATCCATGCTGTTGCAAATGGTAAGAATTCCTTCGTTTCTACTGAAGCATAGTATTCCATTGTGTAGCTGTACCACAGTTTTTAATCCACTCATCTGCTGATGGGCACTTAGGCTGTTTCCAAATCTTAGCTATGATAAATTATGCTGCTATGAACATAGGGGTGCGGGAAACCATAAAAATCTTAGAGGAATCCACAGGCAGCAAAATCTCAGACATATCCTGAAGCAATATCTTCACTGATACAGCTCCTGGGGCAATGGAAACTAAAGAGAAAATAAAGAAATGAGACTACATCAAAATAAAAAGCTTCTGCACAGCAAAAGAAACCATCAAGAAAACAACAAGAAAGTCCACTGCATGGGAGAACATATTTGCCAATGTTATCACTGATAAGGGTTTAATCTCCAACATTTACAGGGAACTCATACAACTTAACAAAAGGAAGATAAACAATCCAATCAAAAAATGGGCAACGGACCTAAGTAGATACTTTTTGAAAGAAGACATAAAGAAGGCCAAGAGACATATGAAAACATGCTCAAAGTCACTAATCATGGGAGAGATGCAAATCAAAATGACACTGCGTACCATCTCACACCTGTCAGAATGGCTATCATCAACAAATGACAAGTGCTGGCCAGGATGCAGGGAGAAAGGAACCCTCATGCACTGCTGGTGGGAATGCAGACTGGTGCAGCCACTGTGGATAACAGTATGGAGTTTCCTCAAAAAACTAAAAATGGAACTCCCATTTGACCCAGTAATTCCCCTGCTAGGAATATCCCAAGAAACTAGAAATACTAATCTGAAGATATGTGGGTTTTTAAAAATATATATATATATATATATATATATATATATATATATATATATGTTTTTATTGATTTCAGAGAGGAAGGGAAAGGGAGAGAGAGAGAGAAAGAGAGAGAGAGAGAGAGAGAGAGAGAGAGAGAGAGAGAGAGAGAAACATCAATGATGAAAGAGAATCACTGATGGGCTGACTCCTGCATGCCCCACACAGGATCAAACCTGTAGCCTGGTCATGTGCCCCGACCAGGAATTGAATCGTGACCTCCTGGTTCACAGGTCAACGCTCAACCACTGAGCCATGCTGGTCAAGCAAGATATGTTTGTTTTTTATTTTTAAAGCCAATAGACTTGAGAGAAAAGAAGGGAGAGAGAGAGAGATCAATGTGAGAGAGAAACTGATCAGTTGCAGCTGCCTCTCGAACGTGCCCAGACCATGAGTCAAACCTTCAACCTGGGTATGTGCCCTTACTGGGAATCGAACCTACGACCCTTTGGTGCATGCGGTGATGTTCCAACCAGGGCTTTAATTGATTTCTTGATTGATTATTAACAGGGAAATAGTAGGTTTGTCCAAATTCTGCTATTGACTCAATAATCTTAATCGTACACAAATCATTTTTCTTTCTCAAGTATTATGAAAAGCAATTCCAAAAAGAAACAATGGAATGAATTGCACTCCTACTGTTTTATCAAAGTCTTGCATAATCATCTGCATCAGACTTGCCTGGGGAACATCTTTAAAATACTGATTTCTGGGCCCTACTCACTGACTAAAGGTGGACTGTAGATAACAGTTCACAAGTTCCTCCAAGTGATTATAATACATGCTGAAGCATGAGGACAACTGGTATATACTGTATGCTTTCTATTATTACAAATCCAAACCATAAAATAATTTGAAGAAAGAAATAGTGAATGTTTATTGAAGTTCAGGAAGTAGAATTCTATAACAGCATTTATTTTTAAGTGTGAACTTTTAAAAGAAAAGATTGATTGATTGATTGACTTATACATAAAGTTTAAGATTCCCTTTAACAAAGAAAGACAAGATAAAAAGCCAAAGGAAAGAATGTAACACAAAACACTTTTTTTGGTCAGTATACCATGTTTGGCCATGATTAACTTTTCCTAATGTCAGTAAAATATATCCAAATTCTCTTTTTTGTGATCAGCTCACAAAACAGTGAGCCAGCCTTGTACCCCCTTTTCACAGTGTGATGCCATTTGGGAGGGTCTTCACGTCTCCAGAGCAGCCTGCAAGGTTATGGCAGCCTGGTGGATGCTGGTGGATGCAGATTCCGGCTGGAGTGAGATAAGGAGCTCACTGTGGCAGTTTTACAGACAGGATGAATCCATACCCCTGGTGCTCTGAGGATTAGAAGGACCCACCCCAACCACACTCATCTCCAGGCTGTCTGGCTTTGGCTTCTCTGCTCCAGCCTGCGGCAAGCACCAGACCCTCCTAAGCTGATGGCCAGGCAGTCCTAACTAGTACTTAACTGGAGGACGATGACTGGCCCCATCTGAAGGCAGAGCACTTTGCCTTTGCCTCCTTCTGTTTCTCTTTCGGAGAACTTTGTAGGGGAGGAGATAAAGCCCCTAGGATTTCTAACTGGGAACATCGGTTGTGACCATTTTTGAGCAAGACGATATCTGACCTGGGTCTGACCAGGTAACTTGGGACTGAAGCAGAAGGGGCTGGCCCTTCCTCAGAGTACAGTGAAGTGCCCCCTCCCCCCCATGGGGATGGACTTTCAACAAGACCTCACCCATTGCTACCCTACCCACCTCCCAGAAGGTCTTGGGTGTCTTTTTGGATGGTTCAGTGGTGACTTGAACTGTGTGTGTGCCTGGTGCAGTACTTGTGATGTCTGCATCAGCCCAGGCCCAGCGGCACAGGAGACCCCAGGTAAAGGGAGCTTGCAAAACCATGTGGTCCTTCAATTCAGGGAAAAAAGGGTGTCACTACCTGTGTGAACACCCCTAGGCACTGCAAGTCCAGCCCATGATTTGGGGACCAGTGCTGTCAAGCTATGAATTGGTATGAAGGTGCTTTTGAAAGCATTTATGGTGGAAGAAACAATGCCATTATGACCCTTGTTCTTTAGGTCTGTCATCTGAGGAATCATTACCACTTTTTCTGACATCCTAAAGGACTAGTTGGGTAATCAGATGAAGATGAAATTCAAATTCTTAGGTTTAGGAAAGCAATGTGGTTAGGGATATGGCCTTAGAGTCAGATAAACTTGGATTCCAATCTGGGCTATTCTCCTTACAGTATGTGACCTTACATAAACCACTTCTTTGAAGTGAATATTTGTAGAAGATGTTTTCATGAAAATTTATAACATCATCTTTATCTTTCTATTTCTAGTTTTAACTTTTCCAATTAGCATGTTGAGCTTTTATGATCAGAAAAAAATAAAGGTGCAAATAGTATAATTCTGTTTGTCCTTTCTCTTAGTTGAGATTGGGTCTGTTGGCTCTTTCAGTTCATCATTTGCTTTCTGTTCCACCTTACTTCTGAAATGGACCTTGGTGAGTCCTGGCTGAGAAGTTCAGCTAATTTTAAGATGGTTATCTGGATTGATTGTTCTATAATTTAGTTGTAATTTTGATGTGTTCATGGGAGTATGGAGTGCAGCTTCCATTTACTCTGCCATCTTGGATCTCCTCTACATCTATATTTGTATACTTATATATCTACTAGAGGCCCGGTGCACAAAAATTTGTGCACTCGGGGGGGAGGGGGGTCCCTCAGCCCGGCCTGTGCCCTCTCGCAGTCTGGGACCCCTCAGGAGATAATGACCTTCTGGCTTAGGCCTGCTCCCGGGTGGCAGAGGGCAGACCCAATCCCTAGGTGCAGCCCCTGGTCAGGCTCAGAGCAGGCTCGATTGGGGAGTTGGGGCGCCGCCCCCTGTCATGCACAGAGCAGGGAGGATTGGGAGGTTGCAATGCCACCCTCAGTCATGCTCAGGGTAGGGCCGATTGGGGGGTTGGGGCGCCGCTCCCTGTCACACTCAAGGCAGGGTCGATGGGGAGGTTGCGGCGCCACCCCCTGTCACGCACAGAGCAGGCCCATCAGGGGGTTGAGGAGCTCCCCCCTGTCACTCAGAGAGTAGGGCCGATAGGGGAGTTGGGGCACCACCCCTTGTCACCCACAGAGCAGGGCCGATCAGGGGGTTGGGATGCCACCACTGTCACACTCAGGGCAGGGCCGATGGGGAGGTTATGGCTCTACCCCATCACACATAGAGCAGGGCCCATGGGAGGGGTGGGGGTTGTGGCGCCGCACCCTGTCATACACAGAGCAGGGCCCATCAGGGGGTTGGGGCACCGCCACTCTCACACTCAGGGCAGGGCCGATGGGGAAGTTATGGCTCTACCCCGTCACACACAGAGCAGGGCCCGTGGGGGGGGGGGGGGGGTTAGGGCTCCGCACCCTGTCACACACAGAGCAGGGCCGGTCAGGGGGTTGGGGCGCCGCACCCTGTCACACACAGAGCCGCAGGGCGATCAGAGGTTGGGGAGCTCCCCCGTATCAGGCACAGAGCAGTGCTGATCAGGAGGTTGGGGCGCCTTCCCCTGTCACGAACAGAGCAGGGTGGATAGGGAGGTTGTGGCCCCACCCCCTGTCACACACAGAGCCGCAGGGCGATCAGGGGGTTTGGGTGCTGCCCCCTGTCACACTGATCCCGGTGCCAGGAGGCCTCTCGGCTCCGCTGATCCCGGTGCTGGGAGGCATGTTAGCCTTTTACTATATAGGATAGAGGCCTGATGCATGGGTGGGGCTGGCTGGTTTGCCCTGAAGGGTGTCCTGGATCAGGGTGGGGGTCCCCACTGGGGTGCCTGGCCAGCCTGGGTGAGGGGCTGAAGGCTGTTTGCAGCTGGTCACACACCCTTCAGGGTGGGGGTCCCCACTGGGTGCCTGGCCAGTCTGGGTGAGGGGCTGAGGGCTGTTTTCAGGCTGGCGGGTGACGGAAGCTCCCAACTGCGCCTTTTTTTCTTTCTTTTTTTTTAAAATTCTGGGCCAGCTTTAGCTCTGAGGCTCCAGCTCTTAGGCCTCCGCTGCTGAAAGTAGGTAATTGAAACAATGTATAACTCCAGCTCTGACTCCAGCTCTGAGATCCCAGCTCGCTGAAAGCTGGTTTCTGGGTTTTTTTTAGCTTCTATATTTGTTAAAATGTTTCAAACTGCAGGCTCAGAGGCCTGCAGTTGGTTTCCTCTGTCACTGAAGCAAGCAAGCCTCATGTTAGTTTCAAGCTGCCTGGCTGCTGCGGCCATCTTGGCTGACAGGTAATTTGCATATCTTGCTGATTAGCCAATGGGAAGGGTAGCGGTCATACGCCAATTACCATGTTTCTCTTTTATTAGATTAGACTAGAGGCCCGGTGCACAAAAATTTGTGCACTCGGGGGGGGGGGAGGGGGGTCCCTCAGTCCGGCCTGTGCCCTCTCGCAGTCTGGGACCCCTCAGGAGATAATGACCTGCTGGCTTAGGCCTGCTCCCGGGTGGCAGAGGGCAGACCCAATCCCTAGGTGCAGCCCCTGGTCGGGCTCAGAACAGGTGCGATTGGGGAGTTGGGACACCGCCCCCTGTCATGCACAGAGCAGGGCGGATCGGGAGGTTGAGATGCCACCCTCAGTCATGCTCAGGGTAGGGCCGATTGGGGGGTTGGGGCACCGCCCCCTGTCACACTCAAGGCAGGGTCGATGGGGAGGTTGTGGTGCCACCCCATGTCATGCACAGAGCAGGGCCAATCAGGGGGTTGGGGCGCTGCCCCCTGTCACGCACAGAGCAGGGCCCATCAGGGGGGTTGGGGCTCCGTACCGTGTCACGCACAGAGCAGGGTCGATCAGGGGGTTGGGAACTCACCCCTGTCACGCACAGAGCAGGGCCCATCAGTGGGTTGGGGAGCTCCCCCCTGTCACTCAGAGAGTAGGGCCGATAGGGGAGTTGGGGCACCGCCCCTTGTCACACACAGAGAAGGCGGATCAGGGGGTTGGGGCACCACCCTCTATCACCCACAGAGCAGGGTCGATCAGGGGGTTGGGGCGCCGCCACTCTCACACTCAGGGCAGGGCCGATGGGGAGGTTATGGCTCTACCCCGTCACACACAGAGCAGGGCCCGTGGGGTGGGGGTTGGGACGCCACCCCCTGTCACACACAGAGCAGGTTCGATCAGGGGGTTGGGGCGCTGAACCCTATCACACAGAGCCGCAGGGTGATCAGGGGGTTGGGGAGCTCCCCCTTATCAGGCACAGAGCAGGGCTGATCAGGGGGTTGGGGCGCCTTCTCCTGTCACGAACAGAGCAGGGCGGATAGGGAGGTTGTGGCCCCGCCCCCTGTCACACACAGAGCCGCAGGGCGATCAGGGAGTTTGGGCGCTGCCTCCTGTCACACTGATCCCGGTGCTGGGAGGCCTCTCAGCTCCGCTGATCCCAGTGCTGGGAAGCATATTAGCCTTTTACTATATAAGATAGAGGCCTGGTGCACGGGTGGGGGCCAGCTGATTTGCCCTGAAGGGTGTCCTGGATCAGGGTGGGGGTCCCCACTGGGGTGCCTGGCCAGCCTGGGTGAGGGGATGATGGCTGTTTGCCCCTGGTCACACACCCTTCAGGGTTGGGGTCCCCACAGGGTGCCTGGCCAGTCTGGGTGAGGGGCTGAGGGCTGTTTTCAGGCTGGCGGGTGACTGAAGCTCCCAACCGCTCCTTTTTTTCTTTTTTTATTCTGGGCCAGCTTTAGCTTTGAGGCTTGGCTCCAGCTCTTAGGCCTCCGCTGCTGAAAGCAGGCTCCTGGCCTTTGTTTACCTTCTGTATTTGAAACAATGTTGTGATCCTGCTGGCTGAAGCCTGGCAGACTAAAGCAGGTTTCTGGGGTTTTGTTTAGCTTCTTCTATATTTGTAACATAGTTGCTTAGAGTTGCAGCTCAGAGGCCTGCAGTGGCACGCGGGGAACATTGGAGTCCTCCGTCACTGAAGCAAGCAAGTCTCATGTTAGCTTCAAGCTGCCTGGCTGCCGGCCGCCATCTTGGCTGGCAGTTAATTTGCATATCGCCCTGATTAGCCAATGGGAAGGGTAGCGGTTGTACACTAATTACCATGTTTCTCTTTTATTAGATAGGATG